>NC_072732.1:57994262-58358390 GCF_026930045.1 Uloborus diversus | reverse complement strand
CAATTGTACTTTGAAGTAATTTACTTGTGAAAAAAAGATTGATGTCCAATTCAAAGTCAATTTTCTTGTTGTGGGTATTTCGGGGGTTGAGGGTGGGTGATTCAGCGAGAATATACACCTCTTCCTCTTCGTTCCGTTTTAAGCTAATTTTAAGTTGCAATTTTGAAGAATCCAGGTCAGTTTTTTAAAAACTGAATTGATTTTTGGGAGTTTTAAGTAGAAGACTATTCAAATCAATCAACGTTCCGCGATTACCCTACCCATGCAGGTTCCTCAAAAATGAAGATAGGGACGCAGCCAAACTGGGGGAAGAGAGGGGAACTCCGAATTCTTCTTTTTACCTCCCCAAAGCTGGCCTGGAAGTGAGTTTTTAAAACTTAGGTTTTGAAAAAATTCCGGGAAAACGTTCTCAAACCCAATCCCTTGCCCTAACCTCATTAAAGATGTACTACGCATGAGTATTTAGGACTACACTTTCTAAAAACCATCAGAGTGCTCGCAATGTAACCCCCCCCCCCCCCGAAAACGCCCACTCAATTAATCATTCACGGTCGAATAAATTCCGTGTTCTGAACTTAAACTTAAAAAAAAACTCCCTGAGTCTCCCTGAGGTCCTCCTCCTACCGAAGATCCTTAAAATTTCATTCTTAAGGTATTTAATTCATAAAAATGTGCGCGGGAGATCTCCCAAACGCCCTACTCCTCTAACAGTATTGAAAATTGCCTACGATTGCGTTAATTGAATTTCAATTTTGAAAATTTGAAAGGGGAGGGCTCCGAATCTCCCCACCCGTTAACCTTACCAAAAATCTTCTAAAACTGCGTTTTCTACAGATCGAAACTTTTTTGAGAGAATGCACCTCTATCTCGCCAACATCGTCAAAAAACGCCTTAAATCTCGCTTTTAGTACTTCAATCACGAAGTATTTCTGTGCTCGAGCCCCTTCAAAACTCTCCCTCTCCCTTTCGTCGAAGGTTGGCTTAGATTACGTTTTCGGAGCTTTAATTTTAGGAAACATGATTGCTTTTAAACATTACTGTTGCAAGGCAACAAAATTTGTAACAATGGGTTTTATATTTGAGCATTTAATGGAGAAATTGCATGAAATATGCTATTTTCCCTTCTAACCGAAATATTATTTTTATTTCAGAATTTTAATTTTTCAGCGTTAAGTTGTACCTTAAGATTAAGCAAATCATTTAGTGAAATCCAGAAATCTCTAAGTGATCTAGTTGCTGAAATATAAGCAAAACTAAGCATCAGATTACTCCGTGACAAACAGGCCAAGTATAATAAAAGTGCTTAATAATAACGATATCTTTCATTCTAATTAAGATAGAAACAAGATTTAAACGTCCTTTTAAGCAGAAAAAAAAACGGAGAAGTGTTTTAGATCATTTTTTAAAAAAAAAGCAAAATTTGACGATTTTTGTGTTCCGGACCCTTTAAGGGCTAGAAAGATCAGGCAACGTCGATTGGGCATATTTGGCGCCGGGAACATTATGGGCGATAGGAAAGTTGGGCGCCGTCGATTGGACGCACAGTTTTTGGGCACCGAAAATATTGAACAGGGCCCAAAACATGAGATAACGGATAATACGCAAGAAAATACGGTAATAAGTAAAAAAAATAAATAAATAATCCTTTACTTGACATTTAAGAACTTTCACAAAAATATTTAAATGTAAATAGCAGTATAATTATTGTAACAAGTATACAAAAAAAATATTTTTAAGAAATCATGGAAAATTATTAGGATTAATCACAAAATTCTAGTAAAAAACAAAATTTTAATATAGGTAGGTACTATTACACTGTTTTAATTTTTCTTTCTTTATTTACTTATTTATATGAGTGAGGAAATTTTTTAATGTGAGCAAGCAAAATTCTGTGAGGATCGTTAAAACGTTTCTGTGCGGATCGGTACCGGTCCGTTGAACCACCGACTGAGAATCGCTGGTCCAGAATGCATTTTTAAGGCTACAAATTAGCACGATTTCCACCGGTTATCCCCGCTAATCTCTCTAACATCACTAAAAATCGTCGAAAACTGCGTTTCTAGAGCTACAACGAAAAACTTTTGGGGGAGGGGGAGAGAATTCCAAAACTCCTCTTCTTAACATTATCGGAAATAACACACAGTTGAGTTTCTAAACTTTCAATTTCAAGTAATGAACGAGAGAGCACCCCGTAACCTTTTTTCCTCTTAACATAACTAAAGATCGTCTAAAGTGCATTTTTAACCGACTTCAAAAAGGAGGCGGTTATCAGTTCATACTGTATGTATGTGTTTTTTTTTTTTTGTTTGTCCACTCATAGCGTCTCACCTAGTGAACCGATTTTGATAATTCTTTTTTTAATGGATAGGGGATGGCTCAACTTAGGTCCCATTACTTTGTTTGACCATATTTGTTCTTTAGAAAAAAAAGTTATGGGCAAAAAACAGTAAATTTTATGCAATTTCCCTATTAAATGATTAAAATGATATTGTAGCGAAGTTCGCACATTTCATCCGTGGCTAACGGTGGCTCAGTGGTAGAATTCTCGCCTCCCACACGGGTTCAAATCCCGACAAGGACAAAGTGAATTTTACTAAAATGGAAAGTTCCAGCACTTTCTCAAGTTGTATATAAGGAGATGTAACGTTTATTCGTGGTTCTGAATAAAGATCTCGAGTTGAGACTAACGAGTATTCGCTTCATTTGGCTTTCACATTGTCTTCGCTATCTTCATCTACGCGACAATATGAAACTCATTGTTATAAAAGTTTGGTGCCATATAACATTAATAGTAACTGTAATGATAATTTTGAATAAAGGCTTTTCTAAAGCAATACAGTGATATAGAGCCGCACTTCTTACTATTTAACTTCTTACTTTTACTGAAATATCTACATTTACACTAAAAAGAATGAAATAAAAAAATTTTGAAAAAAAAATAGAACCGACTTCGAAATTGCTCTAAAAAGTGAAAAATAATTTTATTCTTTAAACACCATCGATAGTACTTTTAAACATAATTTTTGAAGTTGGCGCAAAAACAAAAAGTAAAATCCATTGTAACCATGCTTCGTTCATATTTTTATCAAAAAATCATCCAAAGTTAGGAACGAAACATTTATATCGTTACTCAAATACGCTATCATCAATGCGTAATGCATGTGGTAGTGAAGAAACTGGACCTGGTTAAATTTATACTTGTAGTTGAGTTATGGCTGTGAATGATTTTATCGATCGTTTTTGCGCCAACTTCAAAAATTATGTTTAAAAGTATTATCGATGGTATTTAAAGAATAAAATTATTTTTCACTTTTTAGAGCAATTTTGAAGTCGGTTCTATTTTTTTTTTTTTTTTTTTCAAATTTTTTTTTTTAAGACTACAAATTCGAAAAACACCTGGGGGAGAAAGCCCCGGACCCTTCTTTACTTCCTAGTGAATATTATACCTTCAACCCCTACTGTGTGTAACAAAGGGACGAACTTAAACGAATATAGAAACGTTCTTCGGTGAAAAACATTTTTATTGACTAGATTTAGCTCTGATGAATCTCTTATCTTCATTTACACAGGTGTTGAAGTTCACATAAAGTGATACTCAAACAGCTGGTTGAAACGCACTACATGCATCAAACAATTGAAATTCTATCCAGACCAAAAATCATTTTAAACAAATATTAGTAAGTTGAGATTGATGATTATATATTGAAAAATTTTCAGCACTTTCACTTTTTAAGATCAAAATTGATAGCTAAAATTTGAGTTTCTGAAGTAATTTAAACATAATACACTGTGTCTTATACACAAGATGGTTTTTTGTTGTTTTTTTTTTTTTTTTTTTGGATTGCTATTATTTTATATTGAGGTATTATGTTGCAGTTAATAATGATTAATGAAAAGCGATATCATGGTTGTGACTTTCGTTTGTCGACCTATCCTATATGATTATTTAGGAACTGTTATTTTTGGGGTTTTCACCAATACTAGTTTAAATTTAAGATATAAAAGTAAGGGGCCATTTCGGGACGTATCTTTCGTGGCTTCGTTGCCGAAATATTCTGCTTGGGCATTATTTCAAAACAATTCAAAATGCTTAAACAAAAGCAGCGCTAAATGTTACGATAATTATGTACTTGTTAAAAAAGATCTCAAAACCTCACAGCCCTTTTGATAAAATTACCGATATGTGAACGAACAATTTTAGAAAAGCACTTTCTATTCAAAACTTTCAAGAAGTTGGTAATGTTGTTAACACTATATCACCAAAAGTATTGGGACAGTTTCAAAAATTCACATTTTAACGAATTTCGCGAGAAATAAGAGACCAATTTATTGTTCCGTAATTTTTATTACATAAAAGGTATGCTACAATCAAAACTACTCTAAAGTGTCTCTAGTGTGGTGTTGCGCTTCAGCTGTCATTTTCCAACCAAAATTAAATCACCCATGCATTTAGGGGAGCAGCAACAAATTGAGAAAACAAAAAAAAAAAAAGGTTTTTGCTCATCCTTCATAGCAAAAAGCAGGGAATACGCTATAAATTTCAAAATATTTGACAGCATATAAGAGAAACATAATACTAAATTTTGAAGAAAAAACGCCGAAAATTTGATTAAATGTGAAAATGAAAAGCAAGTAAATTTTCACTGAACATGCGCAGAGTCAGATAAAATATAAAGTATCTGCGCACGCAATTCAAAAGTATCTGCAAGCTAATTTTTGTCTATCAGGTAAAAAAAGGGGGCAAGGGGGAGGGTCAGAAGAAATACATTTCGTAAAAGTTTATTGGCTAAAACAACGTTATAAAGCACAAAATTACAAATAATTGCAGTATATGCTTTGAGGTTACAAAGAACTAATTGTTATGCCAATTGTGAGAGCCTATGGATGCAAAAACCTAAGCTAAATTTCAAAATTTTAAAACTAAGCTTCTTTTAGCAGATATCTTTGCATTTAGGATACCCAAATTACTGGGAATAAAGGAAAAACTAGCATTTCGCTGCTTCTTGGAAATGCTCTGTTGAGGTAGGCGACAAAAGCAAGTGCAATAAATCTAATAGCAAGAGCGCTATTTATGAAGATGAGAGATACCACTAGGAGCATGTCTCCCATCTGCATTCGGTCCCTTAAAAGCTCAATGCACACAAGGATTCCAAAACTATACCGTATTTTTGGTCCTAAACGCCGCGGTGCTTACGAGAAAAAAAAAGTTTATAAATTGCCGGTGTTGCAGATACTGCAGGTGCGGCGCATACGATATTTTTTTTACAGTTTACGACATTTTACAGAAAACAAACTATTTTGAAAAGAAGGAAAATAAAATGTTCGCAACTTTCTTCGAAACGATCGGAATTGTATTCAAAATATCTTTTGAACAAAAAGTAACAAAATTTTCCTTTTGAATTTCTGGTCGCAATATTAAACACACTTTTTCTTCCTAAGCGATTAACTGTGCAAAAAATTGATGAATTCACAAACGGCGTGTCCCGCCTTTTTCGCACAGTTTAGCTTCCACTGTAATTTAAAGCTTTAATTAACCAGAAGATAATATTAAATTGTGCCAGAATGTGTTTTATTCTTTTAGTTTTTAGTTAAAAAGATTGAGCTAAAATTGGAAAAATGTCCAAATTTTCGAGTATAGATCTGGAAATCTTGCGGAATTTTTATTCCGCGGTAAAGTCCGAATCTCCTGCTTTAAGCATCGCTGTTTGGTCTAAAGTGCTGTAATTTAAGCGAGTTTATCCTGTAATTATTTTAAAGTAAGTTCATACTTTTTAAACATCTATAAAGGCGATCGTTCAAAGTCTTTTTCATGCGAAGTGTCAAAATTTTCGGCAGCGATCCGAAATTCGGCTAAGTCCGTGGTTGTCGGATTTATGGTAATTAACCATCTGTAAGTTAAGAAATTCTTTCTTTTTTTTTCTTTTGAAATATTTAATCTGTTTAAATTGTGTCCCAGATATTTAAAAAAAAAAAAAAAAATTTCTTTCACATTGTTTGTTAAACTTATAGCGCGGTGCTGACGCCGGGTGCGGTGCAAACTTCAAAAAATACGGCAAGTGCGAACTTGCTGGCCCCATATAATAAGCTTTAAAGCCACAGGTGCTTTTGTGATTTGATATGAGAGCCAAAAAAAAAAAAAGAAAGAAATACTAAGCTACATGAAAACAATTGCTCAGTTATCACCACTTGATGAATAGGAGAAAAGAAGGGGAATTTAACATTTTAGTAATTTTTTAACAGAAGGAAAAAAAGGACAGGTGGGAAACTAGAACATTTCTCACGATTATGGCGAGATGCGCATGTCCGCAATGAATGTATCCGCACAGCACCAAATATTTTCTTACAGCAGCAAATGTATCCGCATCCGTCTATATTATCTAGCTATGATTACTACGTTTTACATTAGCAATATTAATTTTAAACAAATCACAAGTAAGGAAGGAGAACTTTTTTGAATGATTGTCCCGAGGTGCGCGTGCCGCAACGAATGTATCCGCACAATAGCGAATATAGTCACCTTACGCGCTTGCGTATATACTATTAATAATTTTTACTAATGAATTAAATAATATCAGTTTAAAACAAATTGGGAATGAACGAGCGATTATCGCGACATGCGCGTGCCCGCAGCGAATGTATCCATCTTCCGCGCTTACGTACATACTATCCGTTCATAACTTTTACAAATTAATTAAATAATATCAATTTAAAACAAATTAGAAGTAAGCAGCAAGAATTTGAACGACTAACGCGAGATGCGCATGCTAGCAGCGAATATATCCGCACAGCAGCGAATACATCCACCGAACGCGTGTATATACTATCTGGTAAAAATTTTTACAATAAAAAAAAATAATATCAAAATCAATTTAAAACGAATTAGAAGTAAAGAGTGTGAACTTTTACGATTATCGGACGACGTGCAACTCCGCGGCGATGTATCCGCACGTCAGCGGATGTATCCGCGCACGACGTACATTATCTAGCTCTGCTTATATCTTTGTGAATGTAAGTGATACTTTCACGAAACTATAAAAATAAGTTCTACATACAGTAAAACCTGTCTACAACGATACTGTTGGGATCTAAAAATGATACTGTTATAGACAGTTTAATTATTTATTGCTGCCATTCTGCTTGGGACCACGGAAAATATCGTTATAGACAGGTTTACTGTTATAGACAGTATTGTTGTAGACAAGTTTCACTGTAGCTTGTAAAATTAGTTCCGAAATTTACAGCTTATTCTCATCTATTTTCAATGAAGGATGATAAAAAATCTTTTGTTGTTTTTTAAATTTATTACTGTTCCTCAAATGCTTGTTTTTGAAAGGAAAATGACAGCTGGAGCATACCTTTTATGTAACAAAAGCTACAAAACAATTGGTCTCTTATTTCTTTGGATTAAGAACGTTTTGAAGTGTCCCAATACTTTTGGTTATTTGCATCTAAAAAATGCTATGTGACAAATTGACTTACACACACAAAAAAAAAAAAAAAAAGGAAAGGAAAAAGAAAAGAAAGAAAAAGAAACTGATAGTAGAATTCCTTAGTCATATACATTGGTGTTTACTTTATAGTTTATACTAATTTATTATTAGTATTTAAAGAAATAATACTTCATAGTTTTTTTTAATGTAGGTTTCAAATACAAGAGTGACCAGTTTTTGCAGCTGAACTACTAATTCCTTCCATGTTTTCATAATTATGTAGTATTTCATTCACAGAAATTTTGTTATTAGAGTTGCTTTCCATTTTAAAATCATCACTATTATGAGGGGATCCACTTACCCCTCCTCAAGAGTGTAACATTTATGGAATAAGTGAAACACCTCCTCTTAGACACTTATCACTAATACTTAGTTCCGAAAATTCCTATTGCAGTACGCACTTTAGGTTAAACTGTGCGTTGAAGTTTAATGATCATCAAAAATATATTAAAAACTAACCTGGAACATTTCTTTAAAAAATGTTGCTTGAACACCCTAAAAAATGTTTTTCAGAAAATTTATATGACATTAGTTCTATGACGCCCCTAAATAAGTGCATGAAGCGGAAATACTATTGCAAAACAAATCACCAAGATGAAATGTGACATGATCTGTGTACAAAAGAATAAAAGCCGTATATACAGTAGGATCTTGATTACTCAAATATTCCTTTATCTCGAAGTTTTCAATAGGTCCCAAACCCTGGAGACTGTTGTTGAAACTCCCCATAACTCCAGCTTTTTAGCCAATCCCTTAGGACTTCCCCAAAGGACTGACTTCGAGTTATCGAGAGTTGACTATATATATCAGTTTGGGGGGAGGGGGGCACTGACCCTAGGAGCCCACTTACCCTGTTATCTTTTTCGTTTTAAAGACAGACATGAAAACTAAATGAAGATTTCAAAAGTTTGACATCTTTGATTCCAAAAAAAAATTGTTTTAATTGAATTAAAGTATCATTAATAATCCGAAATGATAGATTAGAGTAAGAATGGCCAAAAATTAGTTATGATGATATGTTCCCACAGCTAAAATGCTTACTTTTAATCAACTAATTATGGGCACATTAGCTTAGAAGGATTTTAGATATTTTTAATAATGGTTGAATTATACCTACATAGTAGAAAAAAGTTCAGGAATGCGTGTGTACCAATAAAACTGCAATTTGATTTAAAGAGGAAAAAAACAGCAGTGTCAGGTTCTTAAAAAAAAAAAAAATCACTCAGATTTCAACTGAGGCAGCGAGAAACAAAGGGATGTAAGTGGACATTTTCAAGTTCTGAGTAAAAACGCATTAAAAATTAATGTCCTATGTCAGTTTACCATAGTCACTGTTTCTATTATAATTTAATTATTTTATGGTAAGTCTAAGATAGGGGGCACTTATAAATCTTACAGGGGGGGGAGCTACTAAGTCTATGCACGCCACTAGTCTAAAACTTATTAAAAACTACATTGTTATTGCAATCTCGATCACTTTGTACCATCTGCTGAATAAGATTATCAGTAACCCAAGAATGGATTTCGCAGCTCTGACCTCTCCCATGGTTGCGCAGGCGATTGTATTGATCACATTGATTCAAGTCATAACAACACCTATGGCGCTCACTTTACTTATTTTCATGTGAGGGGTGGGGGGGGGGGGCAAAAAGATAATTCATATGTTTTTAAAAAACAAAAAAACCACATCTGCATAGAAATGCATTGATTTCTCAAAGCCAGCGGGTTATAATTGACCTCTTCTTCCTCTTTTAGATTATAACCTGACTCCTTGAACTACAGTCACATAAAATATAATCCTGAAAGATAAGGTGGAAGCACGATTACATACACAAACATAAAATTATTGAACTTAAAATGATATCTAAAATAAAAGGGAGAGTTTGAATTAAAATAAAATAGTGAGGGATGACGTCCAGACGTCCATCCCTACTATTACCACTGCCTAAAACATATATATATATATATATATATATATGATTTAAAAATTGTGATAACTTGTAGGTATGCAAACAACAAATGAACAACATTATTAAAAGTGAACAAAAACAAGAACAACAACATAAGCAATTGATCTGCTTCTTCGTCAGTGGGTGGGAGCAGCATACCCTAACGGAGCCTCACAGGTTTCGGAACGCGTCGCGAGTCAGCAAGTAAACCATATAATATACATAATCAAACAACGTTTGCAAAAGATACAAAATTTCATTAATTCATTAGCGTATATTGCAAATTGCAGCTAATAAATGTTCTAAAGAACAGCCAGATATACATTTTTCTTAAAACCACAATTTATAAAAAGGACAAAATGGAATTAACGTAAATGTGGCATCAATGTTTAAAGGCAACTTCCTGAATCGGAACGTCCCCACCCATACCTGCAAGGCAAAAGAAGGGTAACATTACTTCATATAAAAAGACTTAAAAAGACTTAAAAAACTCACTGCCCATACTAAAATTGGTTGCACACCTGTATCTATTCAAACGTTTGATTTTGAGAATCTTTTCAACAACATTCCCATCGAATTACTTTATAATAACATCAAAGATATTCGATTTATTTTCTTTTTATGAGGAACTCGGAATTAACAGAGATCTTTTTTTAAATCTCTGTAATTTTTGTTTGAACAATAATTTTATTCATTTTCATAGCACAATCTACAGGCAAACCCACGGCATTGGCATGGGTACTAACTATTCTAGCACAGCTGCAAACCTTTTTCTATTTTTTTACGAATATAATTACGTTATCAAATCCAATAAGAGCCTGAAAAATTTTTTCGTTATATAGATGACATTTTGGTTTTAAATTCTGATTTTACTAACGAACACAAAAACGTTTATCCTGATTGTTTATACCTTAATTGTGCAAATGAAGACGATAACAACATTAACTTTTTGGATATTAATATAAAAAATGAAAACAATGTTCTAAATTTAGATTTATATGACAAACGGAATAATTTCAATTTCAATACTCTTTCTATGCCTCACTGGCATAGCAATTTACATAAGCGCGTTTTTATCAACATCATCATCGGACAATTAAACAGGTTCAGTAAAATTTGTAATAATAATGAAAATTACAGTAAGCAAATGCTCCGTTTCTTTGCTAATCTTTTTTACAATAACAATTTCCCTCTAAAGTTTATTCGATATTACAGTCAATTTTTTCAGAAGTAGCGGCAGTATTGCTCCTAAACACTTGGATGCACGGTTATGCAAATAACCGTGATGATAACTGCTTGCTCAAGTCCCACGTGGAATGCTTCCAGTTGGATGTTGGAATTTGTGTGCCGTGCAGACTGGACTGAAGAGTACTGATTTTGGATTACAGAACGACTTAAGTTTATCCGAATAAGTTTCATTGGATGAATTTGAAGCAAGATTTTTTCGTGGGGGCAGTGATTTTTTTAAGTCTTTTTATATGAAGTAATGTTACCCTCCTTTTGCCTTGCAGGTATGGGTGGGGACGTTCCGATTCAGCAAGCTGCCTTTAAACATTGATGCCACATTTACGTTAATTCCATTTTGTCCTTTTTATAAATTGTGGTTTAAAGAAAAATGTATATCTGGCTGTTCTTTAGAACATTTATTAGCTGCAATTTGCAATATACGCTAATGAATTAATGAAATTTTGCATCTTTTGCAAACGTTGTTTGATTATGTATATTATATGGTTTACTTGCTGACTCGCGACGCATTCCGAAACCTGTGAGGCTCCGTTAGGGTATGCTGCTCCCACCCACTGACGAAGAAGCAGATCAATTGCTTATATTGTTGTTCTTGTTTTTGTTCACTCTTAATAATGTTGTTCACTTGTCGTTTGCATACCTACAAATTATCACAATTTTTAAATTCTAAATATTTGATATAGTTTTAAGTGCTGCAGTTTTGCGCCTCGTCTATATTAATTTTTCGTTTGTTTAAAAATATATATATATATATATATATATATATATATATATACTGTAAGTTTCAAAAACTGTATGTCATGGAGAGGTTGGATGCCGTCCCCCAGCCCCCCGCCTCATATAAATCAACCATTGTTTGCAGATTGCTTAACACTAAATTCAACAAATATCATGGTGAAACAACTAAAAATTAATCACGAATAAACTATGCTATGAATTACAGTAATATTCCTCTTAATAGAATACTTGTGTAACATTAAACTACATCTCACAGCTGAATACCAACCCACACATGAAAAGAAAATTATTTACCTAAAATACTTCTGATAAAATGTACAAAAATAATTTCCTGTAGTGTTTTTTTTAAATAAAACTTATATGATGCATATTAACAAAATTATTTTCCATCCAGATTAGTGTGCTTTTAGTGTGTCAGTTTTATTCCTTGTTATATATAGGGCTTTTTTAAAAACTAATAGAAGAAATTTGAAAATATAATATTAAATTAAATTTAGATGCAAGTAAAGTATTGACATAATATCAGAATTTCTACCGGTATTAGCAACAAACTAAGCCATGCAAAGCTGCAAACCAACTTGATTCAAAACCAACAGAAGGTGCTCAACAAAACCTGAAACTTAAATAAATTTTATTTTATTTAAATGTTTCTATTTGAAGAACTTGATTCAAGACATTGAAGCGCCCAAAGGTGCAATTAATGGTCTTAGTCATTTGAATTTCTTGGATATGCCAATGACTAACAATCAAGTTTTACGACTCCAGCAAGCATTAATGACATTTATACCAGACAATGTCTGTAAAAGTAATTCATAATAAAACAGTATGATTTTTTTAAAAACCTACAGTAACTTTGACATGGCTCCTCTATGTTATGAAGAGATAATTTAAAGCACTTTGATGCTATTTTTATAAGTTATATAAAATAATTATTACAACAATTTCTTCCAAAATGAACAACGTTAATAAAAAATGCTTTCAACATTACATCTTTCCTTAAAAATTCAGAAAATAACATTTTTCGAATTATGCCTGAAATTAATTTTTAGATTTAAAAACATTGCAGTCCATTTCTTATTCCTAATAGAATATTTTTATAAAGCTTAATGCTTGTTTTTTTCCCCCTAGAAATTAAATTTTAATCATCTGATCTGAAATAATCATCTGATGAAAATCATGATTTGAATAGCTAATTTTAATCACATAATTTAAATCATACATACACTAGAAAGGGAAATCAACAAGGCTTTAACGCACAAAGTTAGCAAATTACTGCATATTACATGTTTCCGAGTTTTATGAAACCCCGTTTTCAGTGCAAAATAGTGAGCTTTTGGATACCTTTTATCGGATGTCTTTACATCCAAAAACTCACTATTTTGCATTAAAAATGGGGTTTTCTGAAACCTCGAAACATATGTATTCAGTAATCTGCTAATTTTGTGTGTGAAATGTTGTTGATTTCCATTTACTTCTCTGCACAAGATATTCATCTATTTCTCATACATACACTGCTTAGAATCAATTCTCATTTTGGAGTATGGTGTTACTAATCACAGTTTTTGAAAATAATAAAAAAATTGCAGAAACATACTTCTAATTTGCTTGTGAGATTGTAATCTAAGATCGTCGAACTGTATAGAATAAGCAAACACCATTAAATTAAAAAGTAAAGAAAACTTTTGGCGAAAATGGATTGGATAACAGCTTACTTTTTGACATAATTAAATTAAAACTAGTTAAAAAGCTATTAAGATCATTAAATTAAGAGCATTTTAATAACATTTAACAAATATTTTTAACAACAACGTTGATATTTACAATATAAGAACTACTTGATGCTATAAACTAGAGTTTGCAGAAAGTTTTAATCTCTCTAACAACACAGGATCTTCGTAGTCAACTCCGATGATTCTACATTTTGGAATTATTTCTTGTAAAAGAAGGCACACCAGTTCTCTGTTTTGGATATTAGGTGTATTTTGCAAAACAAGTGTTTCCAGATTCCTGAAACAGACCAGTTATTCATTAATGTAAACAAAATACAAGAATTAGAAGGAAAAAAATAATTTGAACAGATCAGGTATATGACACAGACCACTTACTCCTTCATGTAAGCAGAGTACAGAAATTAGAAGGAAAATTTTTTTTGAACAGACCAGTTATTCATTAATGTAAGAAAAACATAAGAATTAGAAGAAAGAAAAGGTATATTCTCAAGCTTTTACTCTACTGTTACAAAAGCAGTGCGTTTGATGACATTGAATTTCATATATCTTCCTTACTACATTATAATTAACCACAACTTTGGAAATATTTTATGCATTTAACTTGCATAATTTATTTCTATCATAAAACTAGAATGCTTACTTCAATACATGTAGAGTGCAAACCCCTCTGTCCGTCACCGAATGGCATCCACTCAAATCCAAGTATTTTAAAGAGGAAGCGTAAAAATGGGATCGACTTAAACACCAATCATCAACATATTTGCAATTCCTCAATACAAGAGTTTGTAGATCTTTTAAATTACCTAGGATATAAAAAAATATGGAAAACTAATTACAATTAAAAAAAAAAAACAGTACAAGTGACCATAAAAAAAACTTTAAAAAAATTAATTCAAACTTTGACATCTTGAATTCAAATTATGTTTTTCACAATCATGAGTGTGTATGTATGTAGGCGTGTGTGTTTGTGTGTGTGGGGAGGGGGGTATGTGTATGTGTGTAGGCATGTGTGTGTGTGTGGGTAGTTGTGCGTTTGTGTGTGGGGGGGGGGGTATGTTTATGTGTGGGTAGTTGTATGTATGTGTTTGTGTGTGTAGGTAGGTGTCTGTATGTATGTGTGGGTATACGTGTTTGTGTGCGTAGGTGTATGTGTAAGTGTAAGGCAAGTAATTGACGCAACTTGGAGACTGTTTTCGCTAGAGGAGCAGCATCGTGAGGCGGCCGGCTGACGGTGGTGCTGCAGAGGGAGGCGGGGGGGGGGGGGGAATAAAATCATAGGAACTCAAAACTGTCATGTGAGAACAATAAGCAATTGTGATTGCTCAGAAACTTTCTACATAGTAGATCCACAAAATAAGAAGTAATCAACCATCATTTAACCCATCCATCTAATCCAGTGCTAATGTTATTATTAATTCATTATTGGTTTTACATCCTGTCAGGGCATTAATAAAAACTGGCACACTTAAAATAAAATTGAAAAAAAATGGTGAGTACTTTCATTGGAAGAAGTAAACAGTGTTACTGAATTAATCCTTACTCTTCTTACATTCAAATATCTACTATAATATTAAAATCTGTTCGCGTCCGTCTGTCTGTCTGTCTGAAGATCGATCTTCTCGAGAACCGCTGCGAATCGAGAGTCAAACGAGATGCCGATCAATTCGAAATTTTCCAAAGAAAACAATAGGACCAATCTCGTAATTGTGCGATTTTAATTAGCGGAGATATTAATTAAAACGTTAATTAACATAACGTTATTCAGGAATTTTTATTTCTTTCCTGTTGCCATTTTGCATATGGGTGAGCAAGTAAAATTCTAATTGTTTTAAAACAGATTTTTTTGGCTGCTGTCCAAATCTTAAAACAACGTTTCCATCTAGAATTTCATTTTAAATTAGTTTAAAATTGGCTGCTTTATTCCGACATAGCCTTTATTTTATCGTCTGTCCTTTTTACTTTCTTCTATATCTAATATATAGAAGAAAGTATTGGATTCGTGCAAATTTTCAAATTTCGAATTTTGACGGATTCGAACGTTTTGAGGTGTGCTGAGTCCATTTCGACCATTTTTGGAAAATGTCTGTCTGTCTGTGTGTGTGTGTGTATGTATGTATGTGTGTGTGTGTGTGTGTGTATGTATGTGTGTCACGTCTGTGTGTGACCAGTTTTTTGTGGCCGCTCTACAACAAAAACTACCGCATGAAATCGAACGAAATTTAGTACACATATGTGCCCCTATGTGAACTTGTGCCCATTAGTTTTTGGCGCGAATTCCTCCAAGGGGGGTGGAGCAATGGGACGTTTTTCGAGTTACGCGTGCTTGCTATTCCTCAGGAAGTAACTGGCGGAATCAAACAAAATTTGGTCCATATGTTGGTATTAACAGGAACAGGTGCTGATTCAATTTTGGTGTCAATAACTCAAACGGGGGTTGAGCTGTAGAACATTTTTTGTCGTCAATTGTGACTGCTGTATCTCAAGAAATAATGAACGGAATGAAAGAAAAATTTATCGGCAAGTAGCCCTTAGTGGGTATAAGAACTGATTTTATTTTTGTGTCAACAGCTAAAAGGGGGGTAGCGCAATCACCCGTTCTTTTTTTCCATTTTGAGTGCCCTATCTCAAGAAGTAATACTACGTTCTGGTTGAAATTTGGAATATATGTGAATCCATATGTAAACAGGCTTTGGTTCTATTTTGACGCCGATCGCTCCAAGAGGTGTTGATTTTTTTTTTTTTTTGCGAATAAAAATATTTTTATTAATGCAACAATAAGAAAGATAAATCGTAATAGATTGTCGTCTGCGTATTTCTCGTGATTTTAATTGTATGGAAATGATAGGAAATATTATCTCAATGATTTAAAATTTTGAACTGTTGCCATCTTATGTTTGTTAACAAATAAAATATTTGTAATTCATTCAAGCAAGGCTTTTAAAATAACTTTCAATTTTCGCTCTTTGCTTTGCTTTTGCAATAATTCAGACATTGGGATAGTCGTCAAGTTTTTGCATGTGTCATTTTGTTTTTGTTGGGAATATTGCTTCCTCGTCAAGCATGGGGAGGGATCAGAAAAAAAAAAAAAAAGAAAAAGAAAAATATAGAAGAAAGTTTCGTGATGGCCACAACATACTAGTAATTGTATGGAAATGACCGGAAATATTATCTCAATGATTTAAAATTTTTAACTGTTGCCATCTTATGTTTGTTAACAAATAAAATATTTGTAATTAATTCAAGCAAGGCTTTTAAAATAACTTTCAATTTTCGCTCTTTTCTTTGCTTTTGCAATAATTCAGACATTGGGATAGTCGTCAAGTTTTTGCATGTGTAATTTTGTTTTTGTTGGGAATATTGCTTCCTCGTCAAGTATGGGGAAGGATCAGAAAAAAAAAAGAAAAATATAGAAGAAAGTTTCGTGATGGCCACAACATACTAGTTTTATTTTTTACATTCAACGTTCTTAACTCTTTTCAGCATATCAAAGTTGTTTCTTTAGCTATGTTTATTGATTGTAGTGTAACTTTATCATTCACCGGCCTCATATTTTGGTACATTTAGGATGTGCGACTAATTATGTTTATTTTGTTGAACTTTTTCCCGTCACATGGGTGAATTTTCGAATTGTAAGAACTCTCTTTTTCCTTCCTGTTTCTATTTTTGAAATACAATTTGTATCGTTAAAAAAACGTGTTAAATTAAGATTGTTTGGATTTCTTTTTTAAGTGAAACAAAGTTGAACAAAAAAGATTGTTTTTAAGGATTTTAACTAACGCTAAATTGGAATCTGATGACTTGGTATTAAATTAGTGCTTATTGGTATTTATTTAGTCTTGGTTCTTTAGTTTCACGTAATCAACCAAAAAAAGTGTGTCATTCTATGTAAAAAGCTGATTGTAATTGTACATAAATATTTCAGATATAGTCTATCAGATGTAATTCATTTTAACGTGAGCACAGATTATAGTTGATAATGCATATATTTTCATCTTTTGTGCTAATTGAAAACATTCATAACTTGGATCGTTGATAACTATGATTAACTTTAAAGAGATTTTTGCTAAAAATATACTCTACTGGTGTTTTGCAAACCATGCATTACGCGTATTTATTTACTCCTTAGCGCTTTAGAAACTGATGTCAGAGTAATACAAAAACTTCAGTTGGACACCTCTTTCATTTTTTAAGTAGCCCGTGCAATGCCGGGCACGCAGCTAGTATTTTATCAATAAGAGGTGTAACAAGTTTTAAATTTTATGCAAAAATTATCTTCACTACTAATTTTATCAGATGCTATTTTTTGTACCTAACAACTAATAGTGCAATCAATTTTTGCTTATAGTAAGAGAAATTGATAGTTTTGAATAAGTGAATTTGTGAACCATTTTTGCCCTTCTCTTTTCAAAAACACTCAATGTTGAATTAATGATGTTCCTTTTTTTTTTTCAATTTTTTAAATTAATTTTTATTTTTAGCTAAAAAAATGAAATAAAAATCCTAACATGGATGACTTCATGTAGCATCTCAAAAGATGGGTGTGGGATGAAAGAACAGTAACACAGCTCTTGCTGTTGTTCCAGATGATGTTAAGATAACAAATGTAACCTTTTCCAATAAGTTGATAGGAAATAAAATGCTGAATAAACGCTTTAAAAATAAATGCAAAAATAAATAAATAAATATAATAATAATAATAAAATAAATAAAATGTCTATTTATGGGAGCATTTACAGAAGATATGTTATAAATCCATATAATATTGATTAATCTTGATGCTACTAAAAAGAAAAAAAACTTTTTATGCAGTTGGTTAAGCTTCAGAATCATATTTAGGAATTAAATTATCACAATCAGAAAAAAAGGAGAAGAGGGAGGAATGTGTATCATACGAGTAATGTAAGGCCAAATAAGATTTCTCCTTTGATGAATACAATCTGAGCTTAAACATGACAATTTGTTATGACAGACAGAATTTCAAACTCTTTTTTTTTTATGCTTATTTGAAAGAATACCATCGAAGGAAAAACTTATTTTGAAAGAAAAAAATCTATTGCTATAAAAAATCTAATGAGCTCAAATTTCCAAAAATAATTGAATGTATTAACAGCCAATTGTACTTTAAGCGCCTAAAATGACAGGCTTCCAGTGTGATAATTTTTTTTTAAAAACTTTTAGTCTAAAATGGGCAATTTGGCACAAAAAACTGATCTGCCATTTTGGATCACATTTTTCTGAGACTCTAGATCCTCAGGATTTGGATTTCAAATCAGGTTAGTTTTAAATGCACACACACACACACATCTCTAAACCTTTATAAAATTTCATCCAAATCGGGGATGGTCGAGCAGGGACCCCCAGGTCATTTGACATGGAATGATTTTTCATTATTTACTAGTAGTAAAAGTAAGTGAAAAGGCAGACAAAGGTCAAAAGTTTTAACTCTGTTTTTAAACATTGTTCCGAAGTTAGATTTCAATTTCGTATTTCATACCCCCGGGCTGAAAACAATGCAATTTTGATACCAGTCTTTATTTCATCAATTACATCTCTCATGGATTCCAAAAATTTTCTTTGCAACCACATTTTGTGTCATATTTTTTCACATTGATTTTGTAATTACTTAGTAAAATCTCGAACTAACTTATACAGCTGAGTGACACACTACAGTGGGTTATGTTTTACGAGAGAATAAATTAGTAACAAAAATGATTATTTATTGGCACAGGGCAGCGAAAACTCTGAGCATGCCCCTGTTGGTAAGACTGTCATTTCAGGAGAATGAACAAACGAAAAAGTGGTCAACATTGAATGCTATCTACTGAAGTTAGGGTTAAAATTTCAACCATCAAAATATCACCAAGCAGTTAATTGCTTCGTTCAAATGTAGAAGCAATTTTCACCCATCATATCTTGACGGGCGATTTTCTAGTTAGAAATAAAATGTAAGCAAAAGCAAAGACAATTAAGATATAAATCTTTATAAAATAGGGTGTTCCAAACTTACACAAATTTTCAAAACCTTCATAACACAAGTTAGATCCAGAAAAGTCTATGTGTTCAATACGAAAAGAAGCATTGTAAGATGAGGGCACAATTTCTTTCAGGAGATGTTCTCGTGTCATCCACTTGTTACTTCCTTTAAATTTTAATCTTCCACCCCGAGCTAAAATGAAATGAGCTGTAGCCAAATCTGGTCCAAGTATTTTGTGTCGTTCTGGTAAATATCTATTAAAAAAAATGACAAAAACTAGTTCTAACTCATTCAAAATGAGAAAAATTGGTAATCTGGAAATAATGTCACTTTGAATTAATTAACACGTTAAAAGGAATATTAATTCGAAAGGATAAAATAAAGAAACAACTATTGAACAAGACTGATTCATATCAAAGTTAGAGAAAGCAATTCTTCAATTATATGAATACAAATGAGATTACTTTCACACTTGTATATAAGACTAAATTTACCATACGTACCAGCAAACGGAAACTTGCTGGTGCACTAAATTAATTTTTTGCAACCAGTGAGAAGGTAATCTTAGCTTAAATCAGAAGAAATCTGTCTCCAGCTTGTTCATTGCTATTGCAGACAATAATAAGAGAGAAACTGCAGCATCTGATGTCATAATCAAGTTGATGGTATACGCTTAAAGTTCTGCTTTAGCAATGTCTTGGGGCAGTGGACAGTAACTTACAACCAGCATTTGAGTTGCTTGATAAAAATTTAAATATTTCTTCACATTATAAAGTAAAGCTGGAATCATTTAAGTTGTGGTCCTTAAATGAAGTTATCAGTTACATGGAGAGCATAACAAGAAAATATAAAAATTAGAAAAACCTAAGGTCATTCATATGAAACAACTGCTGTTTGAAAACAGAGCTTATTTGAATACTAGGGGTCTCTGCCTTTGCTCCCTTAGTTCACCACCTGGGGCAGGTGACAATTGTTGATTTTAAAGCTTTCTTTCCACGATGTGCGGCCCCTTAAGGTTTAGAGGAGGACAGGACGGAAGGGTTTCCTCTGGATGTCCTGTATCCAATGGTACTCGTATTGACCTAGACATTGACAGTCTAAAGGAGATAGGGTTACAGAAACACAAACAGACACACACTTGTTAGTCCAGTCAATAGATACATTTTACCTTGCAAAAAATGGGATCAGATTTTTTTTTCTTAATTTGTACATATTGGTGCCGATATGAAAAAACCAAGTTATCCAACACGAAAGATCCTGGGAGAACTTTTGGGGGTTGGAAAACCACAAAAATTTATGACTTTTTTTGTGTTTTCCAAAATATCTTTGAAATGGTTAAAATTAGCAAAAAGTATCAAATATAAAGTTTAAAGAACATTAAATTTCCTACAACTTTTATGTTTACAACTTTTTTGTAGCACAAATAGAAAGCTTGCTATAGCTCTTTGAAAAAAGGCAGTTTTCCTCTACTTCAAAAAAAAGAAACATTCACACCGGAAATAAGGCGTCACAATTATTAGAATCTGAGTAGAACCTGTAGTTTCAGAGAGTTTATCGCCAGTTTAAGTTTCTTGCTCCCCCCCCCCCCCCCCCCCGCTTGACACAGAGTAGCAATTCTGGTTGACAGATTAGTTTCCACTAGACTCCAAAAACAGTCGATAACTCCAAAAACTGAAACACATATATACACATTCATTTAAAGCACATAATTTCTGCATTCTACTTAGATTGCTATTGAAAAAATGCAATATTTGTGTGTAAATGTAAATGAATAAATATTAGGCTGCTAATAAGCAAATGATTAACATAATTATGCATAAAAGACGATACAACAATAATAAACCCTTCATCACTGCTCACGGACTCTCATTTCTGGTTTGACAGAGGTACAGACTCCAATAACATATGATTTATATTGCAGTATGTAACTGAATTACATAATCTACACATTTATTTAAAGCACATAATTCGTACCATCTATTTAACTATTACTAGTGAAAATGCGATATTTGAATATAAATGTGAATGAATTAATATTAGGGTGCCAATAGGCAAACAACAGACACAATAATGCATAAATGAAGGTACAATAGTAATACGTAATGAACACTTTGAAAAAATTCTGCAGGAACAGTGACTTTTTGAGACATGAAAAACCCAAAAGAATTATTTTTCAAAATGAAAATCTAACTGTAGAAACTTAATACGCACACGTAAATTAAGAGAGATTCATTCGACTTTATAGCAAATAGAGAAAGGATGACAAAATACGTAGTTAATCTTTTTTGAAGCCGTTTTGAAGGGTTCAGAATTCTCCCGGTTCAGAATCTGTAGGGGTAGAAAGAAGCTGTCGTCCTTGAATTGTTCATCTAATTGTTGCGGTAATTCCAAAAGCTCCTGGAACAAATCATTTTCTTTTGCAGTCCCACCAAAGATGAAATTTGTGCAACATTTTCACAATTCGTGCCACTGTAGTGTTTGCACATGCTGGAGCATTTTAAACTTGAATTGCAACAAGAACAGGCTCTAATACAATTTTTCTTGCAAGAACAAGATACAATCTTCAAAAGAGTCTGAGGAGCTGAATCTCTTTTCATGTCAACAGGCATTAGACCTTACGTTCTGCGTTCCCTACCCGATTTCTATGGATCAATTACGTTGCCAACCAACTTTGAATTTCGTGGTAACACCAATAAGAGTGATAACGTTCAGCATCACACATGGGAGGTAACCCTGCAAGATTTATTTTGGCCCTGTATACTAGTTTTATAAAAATATTAAATCGCAAAGTATCCAAAGATAGGTTTAAATACTTTACGTCATTTGTGTATAATATTTTCAAAATATTTTCTCCAGCTGCAGCTACGGCATTATTATGACTGATTGGATCCATAAATACTTCAGTAGTTTCCTTAATTTCAGGAGTTTTTTTGACTATGTTGCACAACTTAATCTTGCCTTGGCTAAAAATTGCTGATGTTGTATCACACCCACTAAACGCATGGATGAACAGAATAGTGCTGGGGTCATACTTAAAGGATTTAGTGGGAGGGAAAAAAAGCAATTCACAAGCATTCCCTCTTCCAGGTTTAAAAAAAAAAAACAAGTTTCAGAAAGGCTGTCCTAAAGCTGTTTTCAGATCTATATCCTCACCCACTATGACAACCTTTTCAATATTCTTCGCCTTTGAAAGAGCATTGTTGACAATAAGTAGGCATTTTCTTGATCCTGCCTGACTTGAATGCCACACTCTTCGAAATTTGTCTTAAGAAGTCGGATAAGACGATTCTTGTTGTTATAATTTGCCAGAAATCTGTTTTGGGGAATTTGGTTTACCATGTTAGGTTTAACCATTACTTCAAGGGAAAAGTGCACCCTCATTCGTCGTAACCGTTCAAAACTTTTGGTGCTACTATGTGCAGAATATCTATCAAATATAAATATAACTTAAAGTCCATAGGGGAGAGGAGGGAGGAAGGGGACAGTGGGAGGAGTGGGACAGCTAAAATTATGGCAAAATAAATCACTCTATTTTATTGTCAGTTTGACCACTAGAGGGCCTGTTTATAGCTTCTCTTTGTTTCATACTTACATTTTATACAGCAGGAAGTTTCAGTTAATAGTTGGAAAAAGTTAAATTTCTCACCTCCAAAATAAGTTTCTAATCTATTTTTAGTTTTATTTCTTTATTTATGTAATTTGTAAAACTAACATAATATATTATCGTTGTAATCTTAAGTATATAATGTATGCTTATCTGCAATTTAATTAAGCCTAAAACCAGCATGGTTTATGCGACAAGTTATTTTTTAGGAGCAATGTATAGAGGGAGAAATGGGACATGCCCCATAAATATGTCCCTTCTGTAAAAGGGCTGTTCAAATATTATGTAAGCATGTTTTTATCAATTTTTGACCTCTCCTCCCCTTGTCAGCAGAAATTTGCAAATCACAAACCCTCCTTAATAATAACATAAGCTAATAGCAACCCCCCCCACTTTTCTTAACAGTAAAAATTCAATTTAAAAAAATTGAGACTTAATTTAAAAAAAAAATGCTTGTATAATTTCCTTATTTAAGATAAACTCTTAGATCACAATTTTAAAAGAACTTAGCCATTTGAAATTTTTTCTAGATTTTTTACAATTTAAGATGTCTTACATAAGCATCACTCAAACATCCCCCCTTCCGTTGTCAGCAAAAATAAGCAAATTGCTACCCCCCCCCCCCCAATTATGTCACAAGGGTGGAGAGCATTTATGATACTCAAAGCTACAATGCAAAATTAATGAGAAAGGACATGAAATTTTAATTTTCCTCAACAGGATGACTGTAGCATTATAAATAAAACAGATATTATCATGAAATTACCGCCACCACAATTGGTTGGTGGGACCAGTAGAGCACAGTCTTGTTTTTTTTTTTAATGTGGGGACTAATTATGACACTCACTAATTTTTCTGTAATTTTCAAATGTGTCCCCCTCCTCCCATACTCATGTCCCACTCCTCCCTCCCAGGAGGGAGGAATGGGACAAAATTCTGGAAATTTGTAATTAGTCAAGTGTGAAAATAATAAAATGTTTAAACATTCTGTATATTTTTAAAATGTAGTTATAATATGCAAGTTTATTGTGTGAGCTTTTGCATTAATGAATAAGTAGAGGATTATGAATAAGAATCATTTATGTGAAAAGTGTCCCAATCATCCCTCCTCTCCCCTAATGATTTTTTTTTTAAATTATCAGAAATGCAGAACGATTCTGAGATATGGTAGTAAAGGAAGCATTGGTCTGGCATAATCATTTCTAGAAACAAAATCAGAACACACAGATTGATAAAACATACGCTCGCTCGAACTTGAAGTCACCAATATGCATAACTGTTCAGTCAATACATCGCATTTGTAGGGATAAAAAAGGATAGAAAGGGGGTGTTTTGTTTATGATAAAAGGAATAGAGGCATTTACTCTCAGCTACGAAAGACAAATCATTTCCAAGGTCACACAGCCGGCGTTTCTCCTCTCTTCCTCCGTTATTCGATGCGCTTTCACCCACTTTGCTGAGGGATTCAGAAAAAGTGTGATTTTCAAGAAGTTGTAACTCACTTGCTTTTCATGCAACAAAAATGTTGTAATGACAAAAGTTGAAGGAAATTTAATCTTCTTTAACATTTGCATTAGAAGTTTCTTCCTAATTTTAACCATTTCTGAGATGTTTTGAAAAAAACATAAAAAGTCATAAATTTTGTGGTTTTTCGACCCCCAAAAGTTCTCTCGAGGTCTTTCGTGTTGGATAACCTGGTTTTTTCATATTGGCACCAGTATGTACAAATTAAAAGAAAAAAATCTTTGACCCCTTTTTTTGTAACACAAGCCCGTTTTATCCTACCAATTGAATGGACTATGTTTTAATAGCATAGAATAAAAAGTTATGAAGCAATAAAATGTTACTTGTATTTAATAAGTTACCGCCCTATAGCTAGGGCTAAGGCAGAAATACATGAAATACACCGCCAGCTCAGTCAATTCCAGCCGAGGACTGCAGTTTCGTGCTTATTAGCACTCATCAGCCCGGCATAGGTGTGACTGAGCTGGAGGTGAAAAATCTCTTAAGGAAGCCCAGAGTGCCAAACAAACTGGTAGCTAATACAAGAATTAGCACTGACCAGACGAGTGACCGAAACAATGGTTCGGTTCAACTCGAATATTGAAGGCAAAGCACATACATTTAGTAAGTTACCGCCCTATAGCCAGGGCTAAGGCAGAAATACATGAAATACACCGCCAGATCAGTCAATTCCAGCCGAGGACTGCAGTTTCGTGCTTATTAGCACTCATCAGTCAGGCATAGGAGTGACTGAGCTGGAGGTGGAAAACCTCTTAAGGAAGCCGAGTGCAAAACAAACTGGTCGCTAATACAATGCATAGCAAACTGGATCTTCCTTAAGAGGCTTTCCACCTCCAGCTCAGTCTTCTAAGCCGGGCTGATGAGTGCTAATAAGCACGAAACTGCAGTCCTCGGCTGGAATTGACTGAGCTGGCGGTGTATTTCATGTAAAATGTTACTTGGAGTAAAGTTACATACAGAAACATATATAGCTATATTAAACTGTTATCTTTGTAATAATCATTATGAAGTATTACTATCACAGAGGTAGCGGTTAAGTACACCTGCTTAAGTTAAGATAAGAATGACACTAACATTTGATCTTCTACCATTGCATCAAATTCCTTCCACTTCTTCCAGTTCTTCAAATCAGCAAGGGTAATATTTTTTTGTTGAACAAAAGCATAGAAGTTAGTCAGCCATGTTCTGCCAGGTTTTCTGGTTTTCATAAATGGTGTTTCAAAATCATCATAAGTCTTTGGCAAATTACGAACTTTGCTCCTTCGAGGAATATAGCCAGATGTCAAAGCAAAAGATTTAAGGATGTATTGATTCATTTTCTGAAGGAAGAAAAAGTTAAAAAATATAATCTCTCTATCTCTACACATTTTTTTACAAGAAAAAAAAATGAATACAGTAAACTCCCAAGTATCCACGGAATAGGGTGGCACGGCAACCGCGGATAAGCGAAACCCGCAAACAATTCAAATATTAGGAAAAAATGATGCTAGCCTATACAATAGCTAAAAAATATGAATAACACTCACACATAAATTTAAATTAGTTAAAAACGATAACATTCAATGCAAAAAATATATGCAAAAGCTAAAGCCAAGGTTCATACTCTATTTGAATAAAAAAATTCCATGACTTTTCCAAGACTTTTTCATGACTTCATAAAAATTTTCATCACCTTGTTACACGAAGAGAATAGTACTTTTTATTGTCAAACTTGAAAATTTTTTCGGAAATGGGCATTAGAAAAACTTTTACATGAGTGCCATTACCTCATTGGAGCACTTACTTGTGACTGAAAAAATATCAGTGCATACTGCTGAAAGTAATAAATTATTCTTATTTGTCTTCATCACATAAATTCAAGTAAAACAAAAATATAATGAATGCAATACACTGATGTTTAAATGTCTAATAAATATTTAATAAAGAGGGCAGACTAGTAATGAATGGGATAAAAATTGAATAAGTTTAAAATAATAAGTTTACTTCATAAAAACATTTCCCTTTGATGTCAATAGTGCATCTAATCACTCATGTAACTGGATAGCATATTCATTCATTAAAGTAAAGCTACTTTTTACAGTAAATTCATTTTTCCAAACTAGATATTTCAGCTGACCAAAAGGATTAGTTTTGAGATATATGTTGGGCACTACTGTTTCAGAGTATTAAAATTCAACTATTTCTATGTTCTATTGCCTGATTAAAGTCTTCATTTTAAAACCTTCAACATATCAAGATACACTCTGATAAATTAATAATGAACTTTTTACAAGTAGCTGTTACAGAAGCAGATGAAATTGGATTCCAAAACTCGGATTTGTTTTTGAGATCGTTCAATTTATATGCAATATTTCTAAATCACTCAATATTTCTAACGCTCTTTTAGCAATTGTTGCTTTCTTACTCCCCAAGACATTTTTCCATGACTTGAAATAAATTTCCATGACTTTTATGAAAATATTAATTTTCCATGACTTTTCCCCAAGTCTGAAATTTGTTTATTTTTTTACCATGACTTTCCAGGATTTCCATGACTTGTACGAACCCTGTAAAGCTTATAACTGCAAACAGTTTACATGCAAAGGCGAGCAAGTTAGGCTAACAGTTTAACCGACACTGATTAAGACACTTATTTTAAACAAAAATTGGCAGCACTGCACTTCCGATTGATGTTATGATGAAATTGTCTTCATTGATGAAAATGTGAAAAGAACCGCAGATAACCCGATAATCTGACCGCCGATAATTGGGAGTTTACTGTACCTAAAAGATTCCTATTTGATATTGCACAAAAAGCTCGTCCAATTTTAGATATAAACCATAGATTATTCATAAATTCGGCCCGTTTTGTGGCTCCTTGATAAAATTCTAAATAGCATTAGTGGCTTTTTAACAAAATTTTGTACTCAAATTTAGTCTTTTCACAAAAATTCATTTGCAAAAACAGCTTTTTCTAACTGATAATTTAAGCTCTTCATGCACAAAACAGCAAAATGTTTCTAAAGCAACCAGCTCTGGTTCCTGAGAAAATAGGTCACTCCTCAAAGCAGAATACTTGGTGTTGTTTTGAAGTGCAAAATAATTTGAACATAATTGTTTTGTAGGATAAATTCATACATTATAAATGTACCTTTGGAATATTATCAAATAATGTTATGAGCGTTATTAAGTATATATATTCTTAATTATGTGTATAAGGCAGTGCATTTTAGAATTTAATAAAATACAATCACATATTTAAAAAAAAAATAAATAAATGAACGATAAAAAACATATTTTAATATGTATAAGATACTTGACTTTTTCCATGTTCATTCCTTTACATAAGTCAACTCTAATATTCAGTTTAGACCAGTGGTTGGAAGTAGCGCGCTACAAGTAGCGACGCTACTGTAGTAGCTACATTTTTTAGTAGTTTGTAGTGTAGCGCACTACTTTTGAAAAAAAGTAGAGTAGCGAGTAGTTCGCTATAAAAAAAAAGTAGTTTATAGCGATTTTTGAAAACTACTTTTGAATAAAGTTTCAAAAAAAAAAAAACCGACGTTTCAAACAATCTGACTGCTGCAAGCCTTACGCGAGTAAAACTTGCATCAATCAGATTCGTAAGACTGAAACATACGAGCTGTCATCAGACATATTTTGACGCCATACGTTCTATCTGTTAGAGGCCGTTAGTTTGTTTGGCATCAAAATGTTCACATTTTCCCAATATTTGCCTTGAGTAGAGCATGGCTTAGAAAGAAAAGAATAATAACTGCCAAATAGTATCTCGTTTGTGTTTTCTGTCAGCAGAGAATGTCCCGTGGATGAACATTTTAAATGTAAACAAGATTATTGTGTCAATATCCTCC
Source organism: Uloborus diversus (assembly GCF_026930045.1). Classification (NCBI taxonomy): domain Eukaryota; kingdom Metazoa; phylum Arthropoda; class Arachnida; order Araneae; family Uloboridae; genus Uloborus; species Uloborus diversus. Next base: position 58,330,285 of record NC_072732.1, on the reverse strand, counting down.
TAATATGGAAGCTACTGTAAATGTTATAGAAGAGGATGACATTGAACTGCCTTTTTGGCCGGCTAACAATTAATATTACAGTGTAATAAAAATGTATGATAACGGAAATGCTTCCGTTTCAAGCAAAATTTGCCGTTAAGCAAAAAGGTATGAATGTCATCCGCATTTACTATCGATACTTACGTGAGGGATGAGTTCCAAGACGTAGGTTGACATTTCGCGTTGAGGAAAAGAGAATCTATATGATTTTTTTAAAATGAACTTACCAATAATTTTAGACATTTGTAAACACCCCTAAAACTATTTTAGCCCATTGCTTAAATTCATTTTTCCGAATTTAAACGTAGAGAACTGACATTTTATAGTATTTAAAAAGAAACTGTTATTGGATAAAAATACGGTTAGGGTGTACAAAATCAATGGGAGAGAATGGCATAAAATGGAACAGTACGGTACGTATAGTATGTGCAATAATAAAATGCAGTTCTACAGTAGAACTATACAGTATATGCAGTAATTATATTCGACGCACTTTTTACTTATTCAAGAATATCGAAAATCTTTTAATTTCTTTAGTTGTCAGGATCTTTCTATTATTCCTCTTGAAACTTTAGATTAACAGCCCGCTTATGTGAAATAATGTTTCATCAACTCCATACTTAGAATGAAAAATACGCTGAGAGGCGATTTGTAAATTAACAAAGCGATGTTTCGACTAGTACAATGTGGGGTACTTTTTCTTTCAGTGATGCTGAAAGGAAAGTCCATTCACGAAACTAATATTTAGTACCCAATAAAAGAAAGTGATACTTACGCCTTGCGATTTCCTTCCCAAAATTTTCGTGTTACGGGGTGATGAATTCGCGTTAGCTCCAAAATTCGTTACTCGAGAAAAGCTCGCTATTTAGCCATTTCTCGTGTCGTCACTTGACAGCATTAGAGAAACATAGCATACAATTTGAAGTTAAAATATTGGAAATTTTCTGAAATATGAAAGGTTAAAACCAATTAATTTTTCACTTCGCATGCGCGAAAAATAGCAATTTATAACTTTCATAATTGGAAGCCCAAATACATTCTACAACTTGTAAAAAAAATCCTACCGTGGTATCTTTAAAATGTAAAAAGTTATCAGCGATCTAATGAGCCGAATTTTAATATTTCTTAGCTAGACGACGAATCGTGAGGGAACGTTCGCAAATAATCCATTCTGATCATGAATCACTCTGCAACGATAACAGGAAAGTGTTGCCAGTTTGCAAACGATCACTTACCTTTCATCGCCTACCCAAGAATTATAGAAATTCGGCTCATTAGATTGCTGATAACTTTTTGAATTTTAAAGATATTGAGGTGGATTTTTTTTTATGAGTTGTAGGATACATCTAAGCTTTGAGTTATGAAAGTTATAAATTTCTATCTTTCGCGCATTCGCAGTGAATTAAACGTTCACTGCGCATGCTCGAACGTGATTAATTGCTTTAATAGTTCATATTTCATTAAATTTTCAATATTTTAACCTCAAATTTTATTCTTATATTTCTCTAATATGCTGTCAAATATTCTGAAAATTAAGTAACGTTTGACTAAAAACTCTGCGTGATGAGAGCCAAAAACCTTCAAGAACAATTATGCATTTTTGAAAAAAATGCTTGTATCTCCGTGGGAGATACTTTCAAGAAAGTAAAAATAAATTTTTGATAGTTTTAAAACTTATTTCTGAAATTTATAGCTTATTCCCAGTTATTTACAATGAAAAATAATCAAAAACCTTTTTTTGTTCCCTCACCTTGTTGCTGGTCACCTAAATGAATAGTAGACTTAGCTTTTATTGGAAAACGACAGCTGGAGTATACTTTTTTTGTGAAATAAATTACAGAGCAATTGGTCTTTTATTTCTCCAGAAATCCGTAAAAATGTGAATTTTTAAAAGTGTCCCCATACTTTTGGTCTTACTGTAGTGTATGTATATCTATATGAAATGGTAATCAAATTATGACTGCATCTATTTACATTTTCAAGTAGCCGAGTTGCACTTCTTGAATGAAATATTCACTGTAAGGAAAAGATTAAAAACTTGAAGGTTGATTTCCTTCAACTTTTTAAATCCCTTCTTGCAGTGGATATTCGTAAAAATCGTAAAAAAATGTTTGGAATGGCTCAGTCAAGGAATGAAACAATAAATAATTCTTAGTCCATGTTCAAGTGAACAAATTTATTAATCTAAACCAGTTTTCTAATTTTTTTGTGCAATCTTCAAACGGTGTGTATGTGTATGCTCTTTATTTATTTATTTTTTTAAAAGTAGCGAAGTAGCGACTACTTTTCAAAAGTAGTTTGTAGTTGCTACATTTTGAAAAACGTAGTTGTAGTTGTAGTTAACTACATTTGTAATAAAGTAGTTGTAGTTGTAGTTCGCTACAAAAAGAAAGTAGTTTTTCCAACCACTGGTTTAGACTAATAAATACATCTCCAATATGATATGTACACTAGCATTATCACGGTAGTGACATCAATTTCATTAAAACATAAAGAATTATTTTTATTTTAAAAAAAGGAGGGGTTCCAAATGTGTGTACAGATAAAGTTAACCGATTGTGATAATATTTTTTATGGACATGCTGCAGCTAAAAAGTGAAATTTTTTTAAAAGTATATTATCCATATCATTTTGTTTAATGGTTCTTTTTTTTAATTTGAAAGAATTTTCTAAAATTTACAATTTAAAAATTGTAAAGAAAAAAAAAACAGACAGACAGAATTATTTAGAGCTACACAAATGGTTTAAATCTATTAAGTTTTTGAGAAAACCTATTTTGCTTAGTTATTTCATTAAAAAACAAAACTAAGAATTCATTTTTTATTTACTGGTGATATTTACTAAATAAATGTTTCAAATGAAATAAGGCCAATATTTCTGAGGGAAGCAAGAAGATAATCAAATTCTAACAAGAGTACTCACAAAAATTTAAAGAAAAAAAACAATATTTTAGGTATAAAAATTAAGACTACACTTTTCAATGTAAAGAGTATATAACTGTGGAAGTAATAATTAATTTTTAAAATGAAGGATGACTTGTGAAAATTCCAAAACTATTAATGATAGCACTTGAAACCCATGATAAACTTGATTTTCTCATCAAATTTCAATTTTCTTTCAAAGCCTTAAAATTTTCTGACAATTTACTGGTCTTTGTTAATGTTCTTGCATGAATTTCAAGCAAACATTACTTTTTTCAGGAATGGAGAGCAAGTTTAAGGAGTTAAAAACATCATGAGATTTTAAGAGTCCTTAAAAGACAATATTACAGTAAATCAATTTTCTTTTCAAATCAAAACTAAATCATTTGAATAACCATTTACTAAACAGACAGTCAGAACTGGAACACTATAATCAAGTTCTTAAACGATATTGAATAATCAAATGATTTGATTACATTCATTAATACAAATACAAATGTGACGACCAGCAACAGGCTCTGGGCCCAGCTAGACTGGTCCTAGTTAATTTACAATCCCCAGTAGCGCCGTTCACATGACGCTTTTCGACCCAGGAAAAACCCTGCTTTCGACCGCAAGCTGGTTATTTGCTGGGGAAATGCTGGAATTTTTTTCCTCCTGCTTGGGGGTAGGAGAAAAGCCGGGTTGTTACCCAGAATGCACTGCGCCAACTGTGACCGTTTACTTCCTCCATTTAGGATTTGCGCAAAGGATGCTGGGTAAATCCGCTCTCTGAGATAAACCAGCTTTTCACATGTGAATGAGGAATTTTTCGATCCGGGTTTTTGCAGAGCCGGAGCGAGAAAATGCGAGGTAGAAAAACGTCATGTGAACGGCCCTAGTGAAGATCAATGGCCCTCTTAAAACTGTCTACTCCTTTGCTCATTACCACCTCTTCCGGTAAGCTGTTCCAAGTTTCCACTACAGTGCTAAAATAATATTTTTTCCTAATATCCATGTTAGCCTGAGATTTAAATAGCTTAAAACAATGACCCCTTGTCCTGTTTTCAGTGCTAAACTTTAGCCCTGTAACATCTTTTGTTTTAATAAATTTAAACAGCTGAATCATGTCCCCTCGGTCAATTCTTTGCTCAAGACTACATTTTTAGCCTTCTAAGCCTGGAATCATAATCTAAGTGGGAAAGTCCACTTATTAGCCTTGTAGCCCGCCTTTGAACCCTTTCCAATACATTAATATCTTCCTTAAGATAAGGAGACCAAAACTGAACAGCATACTCCAAATGGGGTCTTACCAAACTTCTATATAAGGGCAGAAGAACTTCTTTAGATTTATTTGAAATAGATCTATTGATAAACCCAAGCATCTTATTGGCTTTATTGCTAGCAATGCTGCACTGTTGGCTAAACTTTAAATCCTGACTTATTAAGACCCCCAGATCAGTAACTTTGTCTGCCTGACCAATGACTGAACCTTGCAAATAATAACTTGTACCCTTATTTCCATGCCCTAAATGTAGCACTTGACATTTCCCAACATTAACAGCCATACCCCATTTATCAGCCCACTCCGTAATATGATCTAGATCCTCTTGCAGCTGATTTGCTTGTTCTTCATTTTCTACAGTCCCCATAACTTTGACATCATCAGCAAAACAATTCATGTTCCCAGAAATATTTTTGTGAATATCGTTCATAAAGACAATGAACAAAACAGGCCCTAACACTGATCCTTGAGGAACCCCACTTAAGACCTCACTCCAATTAGAATAATTTCCCCTTACAACTACTCTTTGTTTCCTTCCGGTCAGCCAGTTTTTTACCCAAATGAAAGTTTTTCCTCCTATTCCTATATCAGCTAATTTGCTAAGTAGAGCAACATGCGGTACCTTATCGAAAGCTTTTTGAAAATCAATGTAAACAACATCTACAGGCTTCTTATTGTCCAAAGCCATGGTAACTTTGTCATAGAAATGTAATAAATTAGTTGCACAAGACGGCAGGTAAAGTAATAACATAAAATTTTGTAAATTTTAGATTTTTTTTATTTTAAGCAGCTTTCAAAACATTTTTAAAATTTCATGCCACAATTAAAGTGCTTTCTCAATGCAATTTTTAAAAAAATTCAGTAAACGTAATATCATGAATTTATGTCAAAAAATGAATCTTTTTACAGATTAAGAATTTTTACTATAAATTAGAAATTACATAAGCTTACGACGTGCAATAATTTGAACGTCTTTTGAGCGTATTTAAACTAAGCCCCCCCCCCCCCAATCGCAATTGATTACGTACCTGAGATCACGATTTCAATGCGGTTAAAAAAAAGCAAAATTTAAGGGAACATTTTACTTTTAGATTTATCTATCACATATGTTTCGATTTGGATATCACATTATTTGAATTGCAGCAACATAAAAGAATGAAAAAATTTCTAGAATTCACATACTCTTCCCGAATACGTTTCGCTCGTTTCACCGTAATATTGAAATATTTCCAGTCAAAAATTTGTTGTTTTGTAAACAATTCTGTATTGAACTTTTTTATTCAAACAGCTTGGATTCAAATTCTTCATTAATGATCTTTATTGAATTTTCTTGCAAGTCTTAGGTTTAATTTGATGATAAAATTTTAAAATATGTATTTTAAATTTTTTAACTGTTGATTGAAATCTAAATTTTTACATTCAATGAATGAATAAAACGGGGAAAGTGGCACTTCTTTTCTGTTGCAGTTTTTTGGATGGCAACAATTTCGAAACTACGTGTAGTACAATGGCTGTTTCGTAAAATTTTCTGCTCTGTGTGTTGTTATTTATCTTGATTTAATTCAATATTCCTCATCGCTAACCTATAAACTTTCAAAATGGTTCTTGTGGACTTGGGTAGAAAGATTACGAACGCTTTGCGTTCCCTCAATAATGCAACTATTATTAATAAAGAGGTAATGATTTGAAATGTGTCAGTAGCTCTTGTTTATTTATGTTTGAGCACGCAAAATTTTTGTATTGCTTTTGCGATCCGAAAAAGAGGACAAAGCTATAGCTTTCTTCTTTCCTCCCTAGACACCATGATTTTTTTTTTCTTGAATATTTATGAAGAAAAATCTAGTTTCGCATGGAAAATATATATCTAAACATTACAAACAGCAAACAAGAAGTCAATTTCAAACTTTCTTGATTTTCTGATTATTTTCATTACGGATTAACGTAGCTAAGTGGATATTTGTGTCCTGAAATGTTAAAAGTTTGATGAACGTATTTTCTACTTAAGCATATTTTTCACCTCCAGTGTTACTTATCAATGAAGAGTGCAAAATTTGGTGTTGTACATGAATAAAACTAGATGTCATGTTATGTTAATTTTGCTTCACGCTAAAATTCAGGAGCCTAACCTTTCAATTAATTAAAACTACATTTTATTTTACAACTTAAACTTGTTTTCACATAAGAAAAGTTGTACATAGAAAAAAGACATATTGTTGAAGAGAAATAAAGATCTTATTGTATTTTTCTGTCAAAAGTTTTGTGGTTGTGTGAATGTCATTTTCATTTGTGTCAGTAGAAAATTATTTTCAAAGCAATTTCTCAATTGAGCTGAATAACTTGGCATTAATATTGCCTATGTTAATTAATCCTCTGAATGCTCTTTTTTTTTTTTTTTAAGAAGTCGCTTAAATATACGCTTATTTTTATGTTTAAATATCAATATAGAAATATACTAAACTAATTACATTAGAAATTATGCTTAGAATGATATACCACAAAACAAATTTCCTGGAAAAGTTCTACTTTGCATTCTTCACACATAATTCAAGCTCCTTTTGATTTTTTTTTTCTTTCCCTTCTCGGTGAAACACTTTTTTGATGGAATCAGAAGTGCGTGGCTAGCAAAATGGATGAGCAGTTAATCTAAATCAGGGGGAGCGAGAGGGGGCGGTTGCACCTTCCAAATTTTTCACTAAGAATAATGAAAAAATGGCTAAATTCAATTTGGATAACTTAGAAAATTATTTGCTTGCATTTTAAGAACAGAAAAAACAGATGGAGAATAATTGTTTGCCTTAACTAAAGAAGTAATCTCTTCATATGTGTTAAATATTTCAAAATTGTGTACTCTATGTTATGATGGTGCATCTTCTATGAGATGCCCGTACAGTGCTAAGACTGCGCAATTTTTACGCGTAAACTCCATGTCATTTTACATAAATTTTTATGCTCAGATTATAACTTAATGCTTAGCTAATAAGTGTTCATTGATCCCTTGTACTAGAAACATATTTTAGCAAACTCGATGCATTATATGCTTCCTTAGAAACTCTTTGTAAAGATATGCTCTTTATGGAAAACATCTTACATCGAAAAATATTTTCACAACAACAAATATATCTTGAGGCTCTTTACTTGACAATTTCTGAGTGACACATGATAGTATTCAAGAGTTAAATCTATAAAAGCCCCCTGGAAGAATTTCTGGAAACCGACCTTTTCAATGATAGAAAATCTGATGTCATTTTAATATGTATGACTTTGTTTGAATTTTTGTTTACTTTATTTATACTGCGGAGCGTTTTTTGAACAATGTTACACTCTATCACAAAAATTTCAATCCGCTAACCTTGACTCTTGGATTGACATTTGAAACTCTTAGTAATTTTTGCATTCTTGAGCCCTTGAACAAAGTGTAAAACTTTGTGACAGACCTTTCCATAACAGTTTTTAAACTGTATGCCGATGTAGAAGAGGTGGCAAAACCAAATGAAGTTTTAGTGAAAATATTAAGTCACTATTTTGAATAAAATGATCAATTCAGTTTCTCAAGAAATTGAGACAGTAACTTGATGAGATATATTTATCATTGGTCTGTTCAATATTATGTAGATCGGCTATAGAAAGCGAAAAAGAAAATATTACACTTATAAGAAAAATTTATAGCATGAGGGAAGAGGAATTGTTTTATGAATTGCGAATATACTTTTTAATGACGCTAAATAAATACTAGCCCAATTTAAAAAGTTTTCTTGGTTACTTTAAAGAGCGGAATTTGAAGGAAATGTGTTTTTTAATATAACTTTCTTGCTTCCATTGTTTTTTGACTATTTCAATCAGATCAGTCATTTTATAGTAGATAACTTTTGTGTCTCAATTTCAATATTGTTTTATTGTTCTTAACATTAAAACCATTTTATTATCCCTTCCTGTTAACCAATATACCATACTGTGGAAATTCATGTTCAAAATACTCGACCCCCCAAACGAAATGCTGAAATGCCGCCCCTGATCTAAATACTTCAGAAAATGCATTTTAAACATTTAGATTGTGAAATATCCAAATAAAGTTATAAAACTACATCATACGCTTGGAAAAGGCCAGATGAACAAATGTTGCTTTTAAGTTTTTTGTGCAAATTTCGGGATGTGAAGCCAGATATTCATTCTCCTCCTCCTCCCTTGATCTGGATGCACATTCATAGGTTCAACAGTGCAGCCAGAAATAACCTATGTGGAAATTTTGGTTACTACTCTACTCTTGTTTTTTCATAAATTATCATACTAGGATTGGTAATATGTTAAGCTAAGGTTTTTCTGGGTACAGTTTGAACCACAAAACCTATCCCTTTGCTCGGCCACTTCCAGAATTTCGTTTTCATTAGTATAGGCACCGTAAAGTCAGACTTCTCTTAATCCAAATTTCACTGATTCATGAAGTTACTGACTTTTAGAACTCAGATTAATATATTTATTTCTTAAATGACAGATTTATTCAAATCAAACTTGCAGATATAAAAAAAATTGATTTGAATACTTGAAAGAGGAGTAAATTTTCACTCTACATTCTTTTGTCTTTATACTCAAGCAGAACTTATTAATATGCTATCTATTATTTTATTAAAGATAAAAATTTTCTATTAATGCACACGAGAGATGTAAAGTAAAACGGGATGATTATTGAATATATTACTTGGTGAGGAAATATTTTAACCATACTTTTTCAACCAGTTTTAGAAGTTACAACTGTTGCCAAGACAAGCATCTCTTAATTAAAAAATTTGTTTCACGCGTTAATTTTTCTAAAATGCACTTTATATCTCATTATAATGGGCTCCTTGTAAGGAGCTGTACTTGTCATATTAGGTTATACTGTAATTTCCAATTCATCAATTAAATTTATATTTTTCTGTAATTAATATGAAAAATATGATATAATTATATATTTTAAACAAACTTTGGGATCATTCTCAGTTTTGAGTCGCCATCTCTTAACTGTTGAATAAGAATCTTAACAAACTTCAAAAACTATCATGTAAACAAGTGATGCAAACTGTCACGATTCTGTTTATGAAAAGTTTTGCCCATTTGTTCATAGATCCTTTGCAAAATCTTTTATCATTTTGATGGAAGTTTTATAAAATATTTTATTTAACAATGACCAGTTCACAGTGTTTTTCAAGGGGATATGATTCAGTTGTTTAAATTTATCAAAGTGAAAGATGTTGATGAGTTAAATTTTTGCACAGAAAGCAGGACAAGGGGTCTTTGTTTTAAACTAATCAAATCTCAGACTAATCTGGAAATTAGAAGAAGTTATCAATTTAATAGGGTTGTGAACACTTGGAACATCTTACCGGAGAGGTTGTAAATTGTAAGAGGTGTAGATAACTTTAAGATGGCCATTGATCTTTATTGGAGACTAATAAACTGACTAGGACCAGACTAGCTGGGCCCAGAGTCTGTTGCTAGTTATAAGAGTTTGTCAGGATATGAAGTAAACTGGTCAGGACATCAGGGTTTTGTCTAAAAATCGAGACGGTTGACAAGCGTAATTTAATAATTTTTTGGGAGGATAGAATGAATAGGATTTCTATTAACTTTTGCTTATATTTTTACCAGTACGCATGTTACCCCACTGTGAGGGAAAATAGATAAAAAACGAAAGCTCAGCATATCTAATCAAAAAAATTGAAAGAAATTGAGTTAGTGATAATGATAATGAATCCCTTGCATAATTAACCTCCTTGCCAATAAAATTTATAGTGTTCAAATTCCAAACTGGGTCCTCCAAAGGGCTGAGTCAGTAGTTACAGACAAGGCTGATCAGCTTCTTGTCATCCCTGATGTTAACTCCAAAATTTCCTAACTGTTGTTCATGAAAGTCATGATGCGTAATATTAAGAAATATAGGTCAACAAAAAATAACTTCAGTAATGTAATTCAACAAACTCCCCTCTGAGATTTGTTTGGAGGGGATCATATAATTGTTTGGGAGAAAGAAAGAGTAGAAGAAAATGTGTGGGGTTTGATAGAAGCTACAATTTTAGGCGGCATAGATTTGTAAATTTTGGAGTCGATATGAAATATTTAGTTGGGAAATGTGTCAAAGAGCACTTATATCTAATCTGCTTTACATGTTATAAGTTAGTAAATATTTCAACTAATTTGCAGTTCATTACAATAGCGAAACAGCTCAGTTACCTTAGTGTCATTGATCTAATGTATTCTCCCTTTTTTCTTTTTAGGTTTTAGATTCTATGTTAAAGGAAATATGTACTGCATTGTTAGAAGCAGATGTAAATATAAAATTAGTCAAACAACTTAGAGAAAATGTGAGGTAAATATATATTTTTAAACACTGTCTCACCACCCCCATTGTTTGTGCATATAGTTTGATTTCTAAAGAAAGTTATTATATATTCAATTCTCTTAATTATTATTAAATTTACATTTGAATTGATAATTTAAATTGGTTCATGACATTTTTCATATTATTCAATCACATTTCTCATAATAAAATTGACATAGTATAAAAAATGATGCAGCAATGTAGTATTGATTTGTTTTCTTTTTCTACTGTTCCATATAGGTCTGTAATAGATTTTGATGAAATGGCTGCTGGTTTGAACAAAAGGCGCATGATTCAATCCGCTGTTTTCAAAGAATTGATAAAAGTAATCCAATATTAAAATTTTGCCTTGGAAATATACATCCAGTAAAAGAATATAAAAGAAAAATAGTTAATTAAATATTATAGATTATCTTTTTATCTTGAATAATTTTGGATACTTATACATATTATTTTATTGAAAATTAATATTTTACACAAGTTTTCACACATATTTGAACCTTGCTGCTGTGTAGTTTTTTAATATCCATACTTTCTCAATTGAATTAATACTAATGATACATTTTTAGAATTACTTAAGGACTGTAAAGTAGTTTTGTGCTGATTTTATTCTAATATCTGAACATTGTTAAATGATTTATAAACTCCATAAAAGTAAAAATTTTAAATTTAAACACATTCTTTACTGAACATATTATATTATGTGTGAAATAACATTTAGATCATTATTCTTAGTTTATTTGTTTTATTACTATTATTTTCAATTTCTGTTAATAGTTGGTGGATCCTGGAGTAAAAGCGTGGCAGCCAACAAAAGGAAAACCTAATATCATTATGTTTGTTGGTCTTCAGGGAAGCGGAAAGACAACTACTTGTACTAAGGTTCGAAAAGCCAAGATTTTCCAATTTTCCAAACATCAAAATGTATCAAACATGTAATAACTTAAAAATACATAAGATTCAGTAAAATGTTGCTTGAATTTTAAATCACTTTTTAAAAAATCTAAAAAAAATATATATATATTTTTTGCACTTTACTACCTGTTATGAAAAAATAAAATTTTGCATCATGTGATCTTACCACAACACAAAGCTAGCTGTCAGCAGCTACAAAAAAGAAGATCACATATTATGCATAGTTTATTGATAAATTCTTCCTTTTGTAATTCAAAAACTCTAATATTGGTTTTTCCCTTGATGGGATTTTAATTATATATTCAATTTATATCCAGCTTGCTTACCACTATTTAAAGAAAGGCTGGAAGACATGCTTAGTTTGTGCAGATACATTTAGAGCTGGTGCCTTTGATCAACTGAAACAAAATGCTACAAAAGCAAGGATACCTTTTTATGGAAGGTAAATATAAATTTGAAGTCAATTTTCTCTCTCGGGTAAAATTTTATGTAGTTGACTAAAACAAGCAAATAAGTGTTCCCTTTTGAACTCTACAAATGAACCTTGTTAGCCAAGATAAACTATTTCCCAGTAATATTTCTCAAGCATTCAAAATACATAGCTGTATGTTGCTTGGTGTATCATTATCAATCAAAAAGGTTGAATAAATTTTAAGGTAGTAAATTTATATATGTTTTTCAATTTCAGAAATTATAAATTTCACTGAAATCAAATCAGAGAACTTGTAATAGGTCGTTAAAAGAAAGACAAGATTTTGCATCATATCTTGAACATGCTCAAAGAAATCATTACTTTTCCTTGCTTTTCTTTTTCTCATATTAGAAAGAAATAGTAGAAAAATTCTATTTTGGCTTTGTTTGTCTCTATTTTTGAAATAAGATGTAATGAATATAAATGACCTAATTTGGTTTTAAGAAAAATGTTCTATGTCAGACATATTTATTAAATGTGTGTGTGTTATATATAATCAAAGTAAAAATATTTTAAGTTCAATACACAGTGATTTTTTTTTGTTTGTTTGTTTGTTTATAATAATTGAGGTGTATTGAGTAAATTATGAATTTTTTTTTTTTTATCTTATAGCTACACTGAAGTAGATCCTGTTGTAATTGCTCAAGAAGGTGTTGAAAAATTTAAAAATGAGAATTTTGAAATTATAATTGTAGATACTAGTGGTCGACATAAGCAAGAAGATTCTCTGTTTGAAGAAATGTTGCAAGTTTCAAATGCTACGGTATTTATGCTTTTGAAGTTTTACTCTTCTCTACTAATAATAAAGCTGGAAGTCTGTCTGGATCTCTGTGACCCGCATAGCGCCTAAACCGTTCTACCGATTTTCATGAAATTTGGTACAAAGTTAGTTTGTAGCATGGGGGTGTGCACCTCGAAGCGATTTTTTGAAAATTCGATTTTGTTCTTTTCTATACCAATTTTAAGAAAAATTTTCCGAGCAAATTATCACAACGTGGAATAGTAAATTACGAAACCATCATAACGTGGAACCGTAACATGGGTGAGCCATTTGACATAGCCAATTAGCGAGAAATTCATCATCCATTATTTGTTAATATACAGGCGAACCAAATGACCTTTTAATTTTCGACAACGGGCAAAGTCGTGCGGGTGCCACTAGTGATAAATAATAATAAATAATATAAATCTTATAAATCTTGCTTTTTGTACTGAAAGTTAGATGGTAAAAATTTTTTAGATGCATGTTTACTTTTTCTATTCTTTCTTCTTTTTTTAAATAGTCATTGCTTTTTTCTGTTTTTATCAAAAAAGTGTTGCTGATGTGACTTGTTTAGTGTTAAGGAAAATCAGATTAAAATACATAATACAATTAGAACAGAATAAAAATCACACCCCTCTTTCCGTAGAAAAGAGTTTCAATAAAAAGGTCATTGAATTTAGAAAAATTTTAAAATCCCGCTCCAACCCAATGGCAAAAAGAACTTGATAAAAATAAGTCTAACCAAATTATTTAAAAAAAAAAAATGCTTCAAAGAGCAACCTTTCCCTAGGGTCCAAACTAACTTGTACCAAAATTCATAGCTTAAAGGCTTTTTGTACATAGCTAAAGAGCTGTTTTGTACATCTGAAAGGTCTCCGGGCTTGAGTTAAGTTTAGCCATGAACTTCGCTATAATAGAAACTTATATCTGCTGTTCTAATTAAAAGATAAAATTGAAAGAAGTTTTAATTGATACAGAAAAAAATTTCTTTCAAATGGCATAAAATGTTGAGGGGTGTGGAAAATCTTTTATCCTTTAAAAAGGCAATTGGCATGAAATTTTAGCTTGAAAAATTAATAGCAGAAAAACTAATTCAAAATTCTATAGGTGCTATGGAGTATCCTGGATGCAGGCCCACCACAAACATCCTTTTACAATTTCTCTGGCCTTACTTTTTTAAATATATATATAGAATTATTTTGGCCAAATCAAGGCTGTTGAGGTTTCTATTAGTTTTAACTTAAATCACGAATTGCAGATGCACCCTTTTCTCATTGGTCCGTTTATTAAATCTGATTCAATCAAAATTACATCATCATTTTTTCTCTAATTATTTTTATTGGTTATTAAAAGACCAAGAAAGCAATAAACCGTGTCTAATTTAGATGCTTAGTTCCTGTGAACTTGTCTCTAAAAGCTGAAGTTTATGTAGTACAATAGTATGTATGTTTAGTGATCTTCTAGAATGGGGAGATAAGTGGTTTGTGCTTTATTGTGTCTCTTTTTACTTACTTACTTATTTACTTGCTGGTTGCCTTTGTGTTATCCAAGATATTATTAATTCTGTTTAAAAGGAATTTTCAAAAATATTTTTTACTGTATAAAAAATAAAAATTTTTGAAAATTTTTTTCGTGTTTGACACTAAGAAACATTTATCAATTTAAAAAGTTAAAAAACAAAAGTGTTTTAGAATAAATATTTCTACATTAGTTTGCAAATTAAGCAATATCATCCTGTTCATTTTCATGCTCCCCCCCCCCTTTCTTTTTTTTTTACTTCAATTTATTCACATATGTTTTATTTTTCTTTTCAGAACCCAGATAACATTATATTCGTTATGGATGCATCAATTGGTCAAGCTTGTGAAGCTCAGGTGGGTGTTATATTTTGAAAACTTCACTGATTTAGTAGTGTAACTTTGCTGACAACTATTGAAATGTATTTTGGAATAAGGATATTAAGAGAAGTTTTTATTTACTCAACCTCTAAACATAAAATAGTTGCCATTTTAATTTTGTATTTCCTGCTGATATTTTAAGAATTTATTCTTATGTAAGTTTTATGTACATGCAGGCAGTGTTTAAGTTGGAGCGAGAATATTTGCGGGAGTACATACTCAATTAAATTTAAAATTTTTGTACTCTTGATTGCTATTTTTGTAACTAAGTAATGTATGATTACATGAAACCTTTTTAAGTAGGTAGCGTATTTTGCCATTCTAGTATTTTTGTAGTTGGTCAGCAGTTGCCCCCATAGCCTAATGATATAAATGCTGGTCCATAGGTTACATTAGGAGAATTTCCATTACAAAAGAGTGTCTAAATTGATAGATTCTGTTGTGAATTATCGTGTCTGAAGAAATCGATTCTAAACACAATGATTGTTTTAAGTTTCTGGTTGCACTATATAATTTTAATATTAATAATCATTCAGATATTATAAAAGTTTTACTGTAACAACTGAAATATTTGGGAACTGCATTCCCATGCATATTCTCCCAACTAAAGCATGCTGGTGTTCATTAATGCTTTTTTCAGTTATTATTATCATTCATGCAAATTTAACATGTTTCAGTTTCTCTTCTTTATCTCAAAATGAATCCCTTTATTCTGTCCTTTAAAACATTGAATGTTTTCTCAGGCTAGAGCCTTTAAAGAAAAGGTCGATGTCGGTGCTGTTATTGTCACAAAATTAGATGGCCATGCAAAAGGTGGTGGTGCACTGAGTGCGTAAGTATATTGCATTTTAGATTTCACAAAGTATTTTAATTTTTGTACAAATGTTTTCATTGATTTTTGAATGTTATGTATTATGTTATAGGGGATATAGAAAATATTTAAAGCAGCTAACAATATTTTGGTGTTTGGGGAGGTAATTGAAGTAGAAATTTCATTTATTGCCACCAGTCTCTAAATATCTTGAACAAGTAGCAGTAGTATGGTTATTAATTTTAAAGTAAATGTACATTTTAATAATTCAAAGATAAGAAAATTTCTTTGAATACAAATAATTAAAACTGGTCGATGGCCATAAAAGTAAACAGCTTACATAGGTTTGGGGGAGGGGGGTGAAACCTAAGCATGTAAAATTCTATAACCCATTTATTGCTGTTGAAGGAAATTTTTGACCACTTTATCTGCCATGTGCAAAAAAATAAATAAACGAATAAATTTAAAAATCTGCAGTATTCAAGTCATCACTATAAAACAAAATTTCTAATATTTAGTTCATCATTTGTAAAATGAAATTAACCCAAACCTTCAATTTAAAATTTATGCTTACACACATCATTATCATAGTTTTAAAACTAAATACATATGTGTATTCATTCCTATTCAAAATGTATTTCTTTTCATTATTTTTTCCTCTAAAGTTTTTCAATAAAAAATGGTATTACTTTGTTTTAGTGTTGCTGCCACACAGAGTCCTATAATTTTCATTGGTACTGGAGAGCATATTGATGATTTTGAGCCATTTAAAGTTAAACCTTTCGTTAGTAAACTATTAGGTAAGTAAATGCTGTTAAAATGTGGTAAAAAATAAATTACCCATTTTGTAAGTGAAGAATGATATTTTATTGGTTTTTTAAGGAATTTCCAATAATTACCTACATGAAATGTGAATATTCTGCATGCCAGTTAATTGTAAAATTAAGTTCAGCTCTCATTAAAGCATATTTTATTCTCTACATTACGTTACTGGTTTTGTGTTTCTATTGAGAGAAATGAGTTAGTGAAATAAGATTTGTCATTTAAGAGGTTTTGTTTATTTACTTGTTTCATTAATTGTGCAATAAAAAAGTAATTCTGTACTGCAAAGCAGCAGGTTTTTGAAATTCAATCAATAACATAAAAAGGCTACAATATTTTTTGTCTCATAAATTGCTCTCTTTATTAATTTAACTCTTGACAATCAACCTGAGAATAGTAATTCCCTATCTGGTGACTTAATAAATACTCAACTGGGGGGGGGGGTTGCACATTTTAAAAGTCAAACCAGCATTACTTAGTTAACTTTTTCAAACATGTCATTTCTTTTTGTCGCACTTAGTTTATAATGTAAAAAAAAAATAAAAGTTCTCACATGTATTTCATGTGACCAAAGGGAGAAATAAAAATGTAAAAAAAAAAAAAAAATGGAATGAATTACAGTAAGGTGTTATGTACTAATATTTTCTTCCACACGTTGCCTTTCAGTGCTTAATGTATTCCTGAATAAAGTGGCTACTAAACTAAAAATATCTACTGACCACTGGCAACTAAGTAAAAAACTGAAATTTTCAGGTCTTGAGAAGGTATTTTATCCAGTTACCATGTAACTCTGAAACTGCCCAACAGCAGGGGGTCAAAAGCAGGGGCGTAGCTAGGGGGGACAACCCCCCCCCCCCAAACAGTCTCAAAAAAAAGAGAAAAAGAAGAGAAAGAAAAAATCCGACTTTTTTCTGAGTAACAAAGGTCAAAAATTCACTTTGCTTCCACCCCCCCCCCCCAATGTCATTGAAAATGTGCTCCATGTGTGACCCTCAAGCATAAAGACGCCTCCCTCTGCTGTGACAATTTTTTGATAATTGAGTGAAATTTGACACTTTGCTTTAGAAATGAGATTTGATTTGTTAAATCCACGTATATGCAGCCTTTCTTTGTCATAGATTCTGCAAATTGTTAAATGTATTTAATTTTATGAGCTGCGCAGTGGGAATATTGCATACAGTGGAATCTGTATATTTCGAATTTCACATTAAAGAAAAAAAATAAAGATTAAGTTTTGAGATACTTGGGCTTAGAGAAACTTTTTATAGAAATTTGAAATATTATGGTGAAAATTTGAAATCGATACTAAAGACAATATGGGCTCTTTATTAAAATTCATCTTTATTAGTTTTGTTAAGTATTTATTCTTCTATTACATTATTAAGTGCTTTATTGCGAGTTTAAGGAATCATTTTGACAGTAAAAGAAACTTTAAGCATATCTTTTTCAAAAAAAAGTTTTTTATTGCTTTTTGTTCCCTGTTTTTTTTTTTTGGATTCATTATTTATCCTTTTGAGGTTAGCAATTGCTGCAAAAATCTAACTTGGCCAGTACAGTCGAGTCCCGACTTACGCGAGGGATGCGTTCCAAGACCCTTCGCGTAAGTTGAAATTTCGTGTTGTGGAAAAGGGTATGTGTAAAAGCTTTTATAAACATACCCATACGATTAAAGACACTTGTAAACATTGCCTCAAACTGTTAAAAACCATTTCTTAACTATAAATTACTGTTTCTTAAACAAAAAATTGAATTTTTATTTATTGTACTTAAAAAAAAACCAGTTTTATTTAACATAAAAAACTGCTACGATGCACAAAATCAATGATCAATGGGAAAGAAAGACTTAAAATAAACCACTACGGTAAGTATATTATGTAGTAAGAAAAACAAATAAACTATAGTTGTTGAAACTTTCTTTTTTTCCTTATATCTTCACAAACTTTAAATGAAACAGCACTCTTAGGTGTCATTATATTTCATCAACTTTCCCATATAGAATGAAAAAATAAATTGAAAATGATTAGTAGTTATTTGTATAAGCAATGTTCAGACTAGTATGGTGTGGGAACTCCTCAGCGATGCCAAAGGGAGAAGGTCCATTCACGAAAAAACTGCGATTCCCTTCGGAAAACTTTCATGTTGCGGGAGAAAAATTCGTGTTAGGAATAAAATTCTTTACCGGGGAAAAAATCGCGTTGTAGCCATTTCACGTAAGTCGAATCGCGTTGTAGCGGGAGTTAAATGTATTCTACGGTTTTCCTTTTTTCATCACTTGAAAAAAAACTTATACTTTCTTTTCACTTGTAGCATTTCAGTTTTCTAAGGAATCACAATTTTAAGAAAGAGAGCAACCAAAGAACAGTACTAATCCAGATTAAGGCCCCTACAGTGGAGGAGCCGACACATCTGCCATTTTGGAGCAAACTTGATCCAGTGCTTCGTAGCGATAGCATTGCTGCTGATAAATCAACATCACATTTCTTTAGCATGTAATAAATTAAGTCAAATGAGTGGTGTTCGGCTGTTAATTGTATAAACAGCTGCAAAAAAGGATTTCAGCTCTTCAGATTTCCAGCAGATGTAGAAAGAAAAAAGAAATGGATAAAAAATGGCCCGCGAAGTGACTGGCAGACTGGAAACGTGTGCCAACTGTTTCCAAAATTTCGCCAATGTTCACTTTCGCTCCCCGACTTCCTTGTTTGGCGAAAGATTGCCAATAAAGGTAGCTTTTCCTGTTATACGCTTGCTCCAAAATGGCGGATGCGTCGGCCTCTCCTGTTATAGGGGCTCTAATCCAGATAACAGAGCGAAATGGCTTTTAACTTGAATGACCTTTAACCATGAACTTGAAATGTTCATCTTACGTGTCAAACCTGTGAATTTCACCCCTTTACTCTTCTTCCAAGAAAGTGCGCTAAACGACTGTCCTTTGGTTGATCTTCCTGGAAAGCCTATTCGTGGAATGCATTTCTCCCTTTTTTCCACTGCCTCCTCAGCTCTTGAAGACAGTTCCTCTGTTTCTGAGTTGAAGAAAATGTTTTTTTTTTTTTTGCTGCTTTAAAGATCATTGGGCTTCGAATCCGAAAATGATAGCAGAACCGAAATATGAGACGATAGAGGTTTTTGTTGGTCTGGTCTTGTGTGTGTCATAGGTCGTAGTCAAAACGACCTTTGCTAACCAGTTTATCTATTGCAATCACATTGATTTTTCAGCCAGTATTTACTGCCTATTCTTTTAGAAACGTACAGTCTGTTTAAAATAGTACATCCTAATTGAAAATTGTTGCATAATGAAGCGAGCAAAGCCGATAACAAGCTTTTTTAAACCTAAAGAAAAAAATTAAAATGACGAAAAGGATTGCTCTAAAAAGAGAAAGTTAACGTCGACTGAAGAAAACGAACTACAGTCTGCAAAGCAGCATTAGTCCATCGAACCTTTCTGAAGGTAATTTTATTTTAATTCAAAAGAAAAACGGCATAGCATTACGTGAATAAAATGTTTAAAAACGAAATGAATCTTGATTATTTCTGTTAGCTTGGTTCGCATTAAAAAGTAGAAAATCAAAAAAGACTTCTGTTTATAATACTCGAAAATTGCTGTTGCTCTCTCAAATAGATTTTTATGTAAATTCTAAAGCAGCTAATAAAATTAAAAATAAAGACTTGAGAGGAGAACAGATAGTATGCATTTGAGCGAATAACTTTCTACGGCCTGTATTTCTTCCCTAACTTTTTTTATTCAAATTTTATTTACTGCTTTAGAATTAGCATAAATGTAAATACATAAAAAGCAACA
This sequence comes from Uloborus diversus, assembly GCF_026930045.1. NCBI lineage: Eukaryota > Metazoa > Arthropoda > Arachnida > Araneae > Uloboridae > Uloborus > Uloborus diversus. The sequence continues at coordinate 58,310,232 of NC_072732.1, read as the reverse complement.
TATAAATATAACGATATGAAAAGCAATTTCATTTTTTGTGGGTTATAATTCAAGAAGTCTTTTTTTATTTTATTTCATACTTTTTGTGCAAACCAAGTTGGTAAAAATAGTCTTTATAGTCTGACCACCGATGAGATCGAAAGTCAAACATCCAGTTTACAGGCGGAAATGAAAGTATCTATTAGCTTTCAGGGATGCCAGCTTTTGTAGATGTGTGTTAGCCTCTAAATTAAGCAGTCACACTGAAATGAACGGAACACGCTTATCAGATGTGTGATTTCCCCCTGATTTGGAAAGACTGGTTTTGACAAGACGTTGCTAGAAAATTTCACTTTAATTAGATGGAGGAAAAAGAAAAAAAAGTTGAATTTTCCATAACATTAAAAAAAAAAATTCTGTCTTTTGTTTTCTTTGACACAAGTATCGGAATTGCGGCACCCCATTCCAAAGTGTGTAAGATTCACCTCCCTCTTATTTTTTTTAATACTAAAAAAATTTACACACACACACACACACACACATATATATATATATATATATATATATATATATATATATATATATATATATATATATATATATATATATATTAGAATGGTCCTTATTTATATGCGAAAATTTTTTTTTTCCGGAATTCAACAAGTGACGCCCCCTAGTTTTGTGACACTTTAATAAAATGTAACGTGTACAAAAATTGAACTCGATCGTTCAATAATAACACTTCCCCCTATGCCGTTGAACTTTAACACTTTTGATAATTTTCCCACAAATCTTCGAGTTTTTACTTCAGACCCAGTACATCGTTTCTCCTAGGTTTGCAAAATATTTTTACAGTGAGGTAGCACTAAAATTTATCTTTTTAATTACTTCATATCGTCGAAAGGTTTTACATTGAATAAGAATGAAATGGTGCTTTAGAAACTTTACCTTAATCGTACGTTTTATTCAATGTATCTCAATCGTGTGCATTTTTTTCCGATAGTCTTGGACTGTCTGTAAAATACTAAATCACTTTTGTGACTCATAATTTGGTAAATTAGTTGTGAAATTCTTCGATTAGTAATGCTCCTCTTTCCATTGTATCATTCACAATTTTCAGTATTTTAACAATCTCTCTTCCCTTTAAATAGCTTCCTTCATTTTGCCATGAATCAAGATCAAATAGGAAAAAATCTTTTAGTATTTGTAACTTATCAAACAGTTTTATTGACTTGTAATTGATTCTATAAAGAGAAAGATCTTTACTAAAAAAGTATTTAAAATCATCTACTGTTATCTGAAATTTGTTAAAACAGTCATCAGACACGTCTTTCTTATCACAAGCATTTTTTGGACTAGTCATGATTGGGTTGCTGCGAAAAACCATATATTCATACAGCATTTAATTGTAAAACAGCTTTGAATGGCTTTCTTTTCATGTAAGGTCAATTTAAATTGTTTCCTAAAAATAAAAATTTTCAAACAAAAATTCCTTTTGCCACCCATGTGGCTCAGGGATAAGCTCCAGGTTGCCGAAAACATACCCCTGTAGGAAGAAATTCCCCAGGAAATATTATCACTAGTTACGAGAATTCTCTGTAATCTTTCTCAATTCCACTTTTTACGGACAATAATATGTCAGCAACTTCGTCTTTTAGAATTTAAGTGGTATGTGTACTTGATTGAAATGTTATAAGTTCTGAATGATTGTGGAAACAAAGTTTTGAAGCGCCTAAATAATTGAATATCTGATCTAGAACTAAAAAAAGCAAGAACTTCTTTAAGGACACACTCTGCAGTACGATTTCAAGTGCATGATGATGGCAATCCAAATGTAATATATCACCATTCAGTTTTTGCTCTAAAAAAATGCATGCACAATTTTTCCGGTCGGTATTGCAAGTCGTTGTATCAAACACTACAAAAAGCAGTTAGCATTAAAGAACTATCATCTAAGATATCATATACAACTGAAGAAATATCTAAGGAACTCCGAGTAGCTGTTCAATATTAGGACCTGAAGCTATCACTAATCCTGTCGGCGTTCTTTTTCCAGTTACATCTGAATGTAGCTTTGTATCCCAGTGAATATCTACAAAATCTAAATTTAAATTCATGAAATTTAATTTTATCTCTCGAAGATTTTCTCTTGCTCTCTTAAGGAATGTACGATTGATCACTAGGTCATTTGGATTTAAATTTACTGCATCTACATAGGCTGTAAATAAATTAACATCTTTATCCCTAATATGGCATTTGTCTAACAGTGATGAAAGGCGAGAAGATATCAATAGTTGGCAAGTTTTTTTGTATTGTGGTAGACCAGCTGTAGAAAACAAATGTTCAACAGGTTAGGGTAGATACCCATTTCGGTTTCTAAATCTTGTGAATCGCAAGAATATGATGATAATAAAGGACTATGTACTGAAATAGAAGAAAATTAATTTATAGATTTCTACATTGTTCCGATCTGGATATTTTTTAAAATTTATATTTTAGCTATGTAAGTACAGTATATTTTTATGTTGGGAGTAATAGAGGATTTTTCGAAATTTATACTTTAAAAATTAAAAATTGCATAAGCATTTAGGTATGTTTATAACTAAAAAACAGCGAATTAAAATATAATTGCAATTACTTATATTTATAACATTGAAACTTCGCGACTCTATTTGCCACACCTATTACATACATAGGGGAAAAAAATCAACACCCCCAAAACCTGGAGGAAGCAATTTGTTGTTGTCAAAGATCATTCATTAATGGCCTAGACCATTCATTAATAGCCTATAGAATCCCTTGTGTCCATCTTGATGGGAAGAAACGTTCCCCTGCCGCTTGGTTGGAACAAGCGCAGAAGAGCGGTACGCTTGACCCAAGGCCATTGGTGTACATTTTATTCTCTGTAACATGTTAAATTTTACAGAATGAAAGTGAGGAAATGGTCGCTCTGGAAGTAGCAGCAACAATTGAGATTCAAAATTACTTTAAATATAAAATGATATTTTTACATAAAAATGAGAAAATCCACAATTTTTTCTTCAAAACTCAAAAAAGGGGCCCTAGGGGCACGTGTTAATAATCATGGATTGACTTAAAATTTTGCAAGGATCATTTATTTGTATAATGGAACAAATTGAGGGGGCGTCACGTAAAATATCTACAACTTCAAAAATAAGGACCACCCTAATAATATATATATATATATATATATATATATATATATATATATATATATATATATATATATATATATATAATATAATAATAAAAAACCCCTGCTTTTAGTTTTAGGTTTGAGCTCTAGTTTATTGTTTTTAGCGTAGCAAGTGGTGCGTTTGCCCATTGTTACTCTATATTACATGTACTGGAGCTTAAACATTCTCTTCTAGTTCATAGTTAAAATTTTGGTCTTTTGACCATAATTAATAAATCCTCCATGGCTGATGAGCTCTGGATTCACTCTTTATCTATTCCTACTTAATAGCTGTTTGCATTTTTCCTTTTTATCATCATTTGTTATTTATATTTGTAATTCTGTTTGCTTAATTTTATATATATATATATATATATATATATATATATATATATATATATATATATATATATATAACCCCCCCCCCCCCCAAAAAAAAAAAAGTCGAGTCTAGCTATGCCTCTGGTCAAAAGTTTGAATAATTGTTATTGTTTTACATAACATTATGTATGTATACATACACATATTTAATATTATTTCAACTGTTTCTTTAAGTGCATGTAGGAATTGTTCATTATCTTGATTGTGTCTGGTGTATGCCTTTGAATTTGTATTCCTTCTTTTTAGAAATTTTTCTTGTATCTTAATATGCAGCAAAATTCTCTAGTTCATTTACATATGAATTCTGCTTGCCAGTGTGTGTCAACATGGTTTCATTATGCCAAAACAAAAAAACCACAAGCTTTTTTTTTTTTTCAACAAGCATAAATGCAGATTTTTTTTTTTTTTTTTGATTGATAAAATGGTATAACTTATTCCAATGAATTTAGAGAATATTTTGCCTCACAAATGTGTTTTTCTTACAGGAATGGGTGACATTGAAGGCCTTATAGATAAAGTAAATGAATTAAAATTAGATGACAATGAAGAATTAATTGAGAAACTAAAGCATGGTATTTTAATTTTTTCATATGCATATTTTAATTAATTCATTTTTGCTAACATGCACAATGTTTCATATTAATTTAATTGTATATGTCAATGATTTTCATATGCATTCTCTTATGAGTATTCAATAGGTATTAAGTGACTAATCAGCACAATAGGTAGCAAAAATAAAATGTGACCGAACTAAAATCTAGTGTGGTGTGTAAAAAAGTTTATTTTTAAAATATTCGGTTATTTTAATATAATTTATTTTAATCTAACTAGACTTTTATTAATGATCTCACTATTCTTAAATACATCAAAATGCAATCTTTAACTAGCTACTGAAACTTTTAAGAGTTTCTATCCTTTTTTCTTCAACTCTTCTGAGATTCCAAAGGAAAATCTATTTGTGCTGCCATCAAAGACTTGATTGAACTGCATTGAATACAGTAGCTTTAAAAACATTTAAGAAAACATAAAATTGATAGGACTTGAAAAGTCCCAGTTTTAAATAAAGGAAACAATGTTTTAGAAGATTTTGTTGTTCAGAAGTTTAACAAAGGGCAGCGAGTAGTTGAACTTTAAGAAAAACAAATCGTTTTCAATAAAGTTAGTTTCCATAAAGCTCTTATAATTTGTATAAGAAATGTTTTGGTTTTTAACAAAGAATGTCGATATATATATGACCTTTTTACTTTGTATATAAGAAGTAATGATGAAATAGTAAATGTAAGTCACAAAGCTCTTTTTTTATGTCACTGAATAGAAACAGAATGATGCATAACACTTAATGTTGAGCTAGTACAGTTCTTTCATGTAAAGGCTGGATTAATGTTGAATATTTTACACAGAACAAACTTAATAAGTTTTTTTTTTCTTTTTCTTTTAGGTGAATTTACTTTGAGAGATATGTATGAACAATTCCAAAACATTATGAAAATGGGCCCTTTTAGTCAAATAATGGTCAGTATAAAATGTTTGTATAATATCTCGTTGTTTTATTTGTTGCAGCAATCGATATCTTCCTCACCTGTAAAAAATAAGTTATACAATAAAATTGCTTAAAATTTAAAGTGCAACGCAGTCAGTAAGAAATTTGCTCTTTTTGTTTTCTTACCTGCAAGTATAGCATTGTACTGAAGACATAAGTTACTTAAGATTTGTCGAATTTAATTGCTATTATTCTCTAACATGTAAGTAGTCTGTAATTTGCTTTGCTTCAGTTTTTGCACAAATTTCAAGAAAAAAATTGGTTACTTTTTCCGTTCAATATTAGTTACACGTTATTTGATCAATATTATTTGCAGCTGAAAAAAGACTGCACAACTTTAGAAATGAATGATAATTTAGGTAAGGTTAGTTAAGTATGGTGATAATTTAAAGTAACACCATATCATACATTATTTGAAGAGTTAATAATCAAGCATTAAAAAGATGTGCCAGATCTGGGGGGGGGGGCAAATTGGGGCTTTTGCCCCAAAAGCAGCAACTTCTCCCTATTTCCATGAGTAAGGGCAGCAGTTACGAATTTTTTCCCCGACTTAGAAAAACAAAGATCCGCCACTGTTAAAAACGAGATTTACTAAGTATGGGAAAAGGGGGCACATGTGAACATGGTATGTTTTACTAGGATAACGTCGAGAAAAAAAACTTTAAAAATTCTCAAGTAATGGCAGTAACCAACCCTACTTCTTAACCAAACTTTCAGAGAAAGGAGCCAGTTTATGTTCCTGTGGTGACAGCTTCTTTGTTTTAGCAAATGCTGATGTGCTTTTATCACTGTCTTCTTCATGTAAAAACATATTTCAAGCTAACTAATGAGCTAAATTTAATTATTTCAAACCTTTATATGAACATTCATGTAAATTTATGCCAATGTTTAAATTTTGTAATTGAATTAAAAATTCTTTATTTTTGAAAAATCATTCTATGGTTGATGACGGGCACTTGTGTGCACAACATGTAGGGGCATATGTGAACAGTTCCCATATCCTCTCCGCAGTACAGGAAAACCTGTGAAGTTGACCACCTGTCTCAGTTGATTGTTTTTTTCAGGCACGGAATAAGCATTTATCATATAAATCAACCTTTGTAAGTTGACCTCTAAAGTAGTGCACCGCAAGTGGTTAACTTACACAGGTTTCACTGTATAAATATTAGTGTAGGCTTATTATAAGTGTTTATTTTGCTGCTATCAGTTTGTAAATTTATCGTTAATTATTCTTACTTAATTATTAATTCTTTATTTTTTAAAATACTTGAATTACTAAATATTTGCCCAAAAATTAGTGGTTTATAATACTTGCAAGGAAAATAAAGACAAAATATTTTCCTTTGACTAAAAACTAAAATTTAGAATAATTTCAAAATTCATTATCATATTCTGTATGAAGCTTAAATGCACTGCATAACTAGAATAAACTTAAAATAATAAAATATTCCTTGTATTGTTTAGTCTTATAAGATTTTTCTCGTCAATCCAGTGGTTAGAACGTTCTATGAAACTTTAAAATTTGAAGGGAGCAGAGTTACATAATTTGGAAAATATTTTCTTAATGACAGTTATGCTGTGCAATTCAAACTAACACAGTACAGGTTACAAACCCTTGAATGTAATTCGTATAACATGTATGCATCATCAAAACGAGTTTTTGTCTAAATATGATGCTCGTCTTGCATTTTTCAATTGTGTTCACATGTGCCCCAAGCTTGTTCACATGTGCCCTTCTATAGGGGCACATGTGAACAATTGAAGACATTTTTAAAAAATTCCATAAATGAAAGAAATACTTTTTTAAAAAATCGGAAAAAATTCCTGGGCACAAAGAAAAGATTATCCAATTATTTAATTTTAAGTAATTTTAAGCAGTAACATCAAAACATTTATAGTACAACAGCTAAGTACTTCCATTTATATAAGAGCAGCTCAGTATTTCCATTAAAGTGGCCAACTTTTTTCAGTAACTAATTACCATCAGTACTCAGACATCAAATATGATCCATTTTTAATTTAAACGTTTAATAAAGCGGAACCTATATCACTTTAATATTTTTTGATTATTTTCAATCTCTACAACATCTTTAGTTATGCATAAAAAATTACCAATATATCTTTTGGACTTCACAACATTGAAATACAGAATTAATAATATCTAGCTCCAGAACTTGTTGATGAAAGATTTCAAAAGCATTTTTCCATGGTTTTATTTATTTATTGTTATTATTATTTTGCTTTTGTGCATTTTTTAAAAACTTTTACAGAATTTTCTTGTTTAAAATTTTCTTTATCATTTCTAAACATTTGTGGGTGTGTGTCTGTGCTCTTCTATGTTAAGATCCAATTCTTCCTTTGTGATTTTCTATTTTTTTTTAATTAATTAATTTACTAAGTATTTATCTACTAGTAATAAATTTATTCTAGGGTTCAATGCCATTTTTTAAATATCTTGATTAGTATTAAAAATTTAAAATTAATAATAATAGTAATATTATATTCAATTTCAAATCTTAATTAAGTTTTTAAAGCATTCTTTAAATTTGAAAACACTAATGGTTTAAAAAAATCTTATAATTTCAGGGAATGATTCCTGGATTTAGTAGTGATTTTATGACGAAAGGTAACGAGCAAGAATCAATGGCCAGACTGAAAAAGTTGATGACAATCATGGATAGTATGAATGACAGAGGTATTTTTAAAAAGATTCCTTGTATTTTTAATATAAGTTATAAGAGATTATAACTAAAAATGAATAGTGATGGTTTTGTGCTATTTATTTGCAGCTTCGTTTTTTACTGAATGTATAATGTTGCTATAAAAAAAAGTTAAGCAGCCAATATTCCATTGCTATTAGGAAATATATGCAGAAAAAGCCGTGTCGGCAAGAGCCGAGGCCCTTGTCAGTTGGGTCAAAATTTGGTTTTAAAAACTTGAACAAAGATGGGGTAGGGCAGCAGTTTCAGGATTTGTTTCTGCTTTAAAAAATCCAAGATCCGACTCTGACAGTTACAATGTCTCCGCTGAGAAATTAATGTATTAAGTGGGTGCAGTTTTCTACATAATTTGCATTGAGATTAATTTCTTGACCTCTCAACACAAAAATCTCTCACAAAAAAAAATGGAAATGACAAGCCTGTTTTTAAGGGCAATATTCCTGTCTCGTGGTGCTGTACCTGAGTACTTTTCATTAAATCTACTAGTATGGAGAGTCAAGGCAGTGATGCTTTAATTCTATATTTTATTAACAAATTTTGAAAGAAGTTAGCTGTCATTTTATTTTGATGTTCGACAAAACCACAAATACAGGACTGCCACTTAGTTATTGTACTAAAAATAGTCGTTCTACTAGCTTCTTAAATGAAAAATAGTCTGCAAAATAGTCGGCAAACAATGAAAATAATACCTAAAATCGTCTCCCATTATTTTTTAAATAGTATTAATATTAAATTATGCCACATATACTTTGAGGAATAGACATATCTCAGCTGCACGATATATGATTGGGATCTCCTAGACAAGCGGAGCTCTCTCCAGTTGCACACAAATGGTGTTTCCTACATGGTCTCCAATCGTAATTCAGTTATAAGATTGTGAAAGCTGTGCATTAGAGATATTTATAAAATAATGAGAACATTACAGCTAGTAATTACTTTTTTGAAATGTCTCAAAAACATAATAGTTCAAAAAAAAAAAAATATTTTTATTCTTTCAAGTACTAATTAGCCACTTCTCTGTCTTAAATGAAGTAACTTTTCATCCCTACTACTCTGTTTAATTATAAAACAAAGCAAAATGTTTGCCAATTTCCACTATATGATATGATGGATAACCCAATAGTCTGTTAAAAAACCATCTGTTTTACGCATCAGTAGTTTTAAACAATTGTCTCCAATATTACAATACATGCAAAAGAATTATAATATGATGTTTACTATTTAGTTTTTGTTGCTTAAATTAGTAATTTATACTTTGAGTTCGAAAGTATCTGTTCTAATTTATAAAAGATTGATGTGTCCCTATTGATTAAATCGTTCATTCGCGACCATGCACCAATTACGTATGCTAACTTTGAGTGAGTTTTGTGGCAAGAAAGAGCATTTAATTTAAATTTTAAATCTTTAGCTATTACCTTTTTACAAATTTTGAGTTATGTCACTTTCCTTGCTAGGGTGCAATATGTCAATTGCAGTTAAACACTTTTCTGTTTCTAAGTCTTGCTAACACACCCTGGTTATTTTTATTTTATAAGGTACAACAGACTTTTAAATTTAAAAAAATCTAAACACTGGTTTTAAATTCACAATCATTTACGCATATAAAGCACTCAAAAGCTCTTATTTACATTTGTACATTAAAGTTTATTTACATTTACAGTAAAATGAAAGTAATGAAAAAAAACAAAGACTCAACAATATATGTTTATTAAATAATACAAGGGTAAGTTTAGCACCCACATAATTGTAATGGTTATTAATACGGCATGTGGTTGAAAAAGTTTAACAAGTCATCCCCCAAACCTTTCATAGTTAATAAAGTTAAAATGTATTTCCAAATGTAAAGCAAATAAGATATTGCATAAGTAAGGGTTAATAATGCACTGTAGTATTTTGTATGGTACATCAGGCTTTTAAATCACAAAAAAAAAGAAAAAAAAAAGCTTAACTCTATTAAATTTACTATTTCTTTTGCAGATAAAACAATCGTTAGCTTTTATAAAATTAAAATAATAATAATAAGGCTGAATACTCTATGTTTGTTAAATACCATTGCCCGAATATTGTAGCTGCAGAGAACAACAAGCATAAAAAAACTGCAGGGTTGCCAGAAAATAACGATCCAGAGTAACCTAAAATACCGTTTTTGCCCCCATTAAACTTTGTTTTGCCATTGAATCAGTTAAAATACTACATATTTCCTTCCCAACCAGGAAGTACAAGGTACAAGGTTGTAATTGCCAATCCCCAAATCCGAGATTTATATTCCCCATCACAAGGTTATGTTATTATCGTTATTCTGAGGTTATTATTGTTCTTCTTATTGGCAAGAAATCAGGTACTTAAAGCTGAAGCTGTTTTTTTTACATTTCCATTTCTTTTTTTTTTTTATTTTTACATCCCTCGTATTTTTTACATTTTAGTCACTTTAAGGTCAAAATAGTCGTTTTTGGATTAATTTGGGTTGACATAGTTGTCATAGTCTGCAACAACTATACAAAATAGTCCCTTTTTTTAGTCTGCAGTGGCAGCCCTGCAAATAATGAGATGTTAAAGGATTTCAAAATATAATAAAACTAGTCTTGTATCACACACATTTGGAAATATTTTATACAAAGCATGCTAACTGCTGAAGTAATAAAGGATCTAATAACTAATTCCTCTGAATGATGCAGATTTGGAAACTTTAAAGTTGTTGATATTAAAAAGTGGTTATCTTTAAGTAAGACTTTTTAAAAGGCTTTTTTTAATATTTATAGTGATAAATCAATACAAAGGAAAAGACTTGTAGGCTTCATTTTGCAACTTTCATGAAGTTAACAATGCCTTTCAAAAAAAGAACTGGACTCAGGCTTATAATTTTGTTTCTTAACCTTAACAAAAGTTCTGCGGCATTTTATAAGAATGAAATTGAAATTTTGTTTCTGGAGTGATTTGAACATTTACCAATAGTTGAAGTTTTATTAAAATATTTTCTATCCTTTAAAATCTGAAAAAAATCCTTTTTGTTGATATAAGTTCCCATTTTTCCTCAGGGGCAAACTGGAAACCTGCTGAGAACAGTTATTCTTTTATGAAAAAATGTGATCAATATGAATGTTTAGCAAAGTTGTATCTCATTATATTAAAAGAATTTTTCCTTGACACTTTATGAGACATTCATTACATGAGTTTTATGTGTGAATTATACCTCAAAAGCAAATATTATATTTTTCTTAGAACTGGATCATCGAGAAGGAGCGAAGCTTTTCTCAAGACAGGCTGGCCGCATAACTAGGGTAGCTAGAGGCGCAGGTGTAGCAACAAGAGACGTTCAAGAGCTATTATCACAATATACAAAATTTGCTGCAATGGTAAAGAAAATGGGAGGAATCAAAGGGCTGTTTAAAGGTAACTAACTAGTTATAATATGATTTCAATGGGGTAATATCCATTCAGTCATTATCCTTTTGAAAACTATTAAAATTCTTAGTTTCTGAAAATTAATGCGAAAGCTTGTACAAACTGATAAAATCATCATTATTTTAGGTGTGCAAATAATTATAATGTAATAAGCTTGCGAGAAAAAAAAAACTTAGCAGCAGCAGCCCAAAAATATTTCAATTTTAGGAACTTTAATCAGGAGAAAAGCTTTCCTCAAATTCACAGTTTTCTGCTGTTTGTGCCTATTTTCAATCTTCCTCCCATTTTTTGTTCTATTTTCCAAGAAACCCTTTTCAAAAATGCCCAAAATTCAATTCACTACTACAGCCCTCTGCAAAAAATGTCAGTAATTTCATTTTTAATCAAAAATTAAATTTTTGGAAATTAAACTTTCCTTTTGTCGAAAATCATAAAATGAAATGCATTTTGCTTTTCAGTTGCTGCTGTGCATGGTTCTTTTGAACATTTTTGTGAATAGTGCACAATTGACAAATTGCAGTATGCATGAATGATTCTTGGCTGTTGTTTTTTAATTTTCAATATTGGGTCATAAACAAATAAGACAGTGGGAAGCAAAGGGATACAAGTGGCAAAATTAAAAATTTGGAGATAATCATTACAAGTAGTAGGGGAACCTCTCCTTTGTCTCGGGCAAAGAGATAGTACTAATAGCACTGGTAGGTGCTGCTTTACAGCAGAATATAGGGGGAAAATCAATGAAAATCTACCTAGGACATTATTTGTAAATGCGTTTTACTCAAAACTTGAAAATGTCCACCTGAATCCCTTTGCTTCTCACTATCTAAATGATGTCACTCTTTGAAAGGTTTGTGAAATTGGGTTAATTTGTGATGAGGGGGGTGGGGGTAACAAGAAGTGAGATCACACATTTTCATTGGAATAATTTTTTTACTGACTATAAGTTTATGTAATGTAGCATGATGTGTGACAATGGAAGAGGAGGGGGTTTTAACTTTATTTACTTATTTCTCCTTTTAAATCATTCATACTTTGAAGACATTTGAGATGTACAGCGGAACTTTCAGAGGGACATTGTTCGTACAGTATTCTACATAGGTAGTCAGTAAGCTTTCCTCGCAAGAATACAATTCTTCCTTGCCATTAGTGTATAAGAACTTGCATGTACATTGGAGGAAAAACATCTCAATAAATTCTTAAAGTAAAAAAATTAGGCAATTCAAGTTTACTGAATCAGTCAATGAATCCTTTTTATTCATCAATGTTGAATCTACTGAACAATGTATTTTACTTTTTATTAAAATTTTTCTCGACTTAAATAAATAAAATTAAAAAAAAAAAACTGAGTATGTATTCAGAACTTACATAACTAATTTGTCATATACTAAAAAGTAATTTTTTATTGTTAGTAGCTTTTGTGGTAAAAAGTTTTACTTGCTTCCATAGGTGCATAGCTTAAGATGTTTAAATTAATTGTTCAAAAACTTTTTAAGACAATCAAGTCAAAAATTTATTTTTCTTAGATGTTCTGTATAATAAGCTCTCTTCTCAAATAAACCTCTTCAAAGAGCAATTTAAAAAATATTGTAATATATTTGCTTTAAAATCTGTATTTATAAAAGTGTAGTGTTTCACTGGAATTATTTTTTAGAAAAAAATGATTTAAAAAAAAAAAAAAAAAGAGATTTCCACAGGTTCTTTGTTTCTAATAAGCATTCTCAAAGTTAAAACTCCATTAATTCTAAATGCACTTTTCTTCTCAGGTGGTGACATAGCCAAAAATGTTAACTCTGTACAGATAAATAAGTTAAATCAACAAATGGCTAAAATGATGGATCCAAGGGTCCTACAACAAATGGGTATGTATTTGTCACTTGCATTTTAAATCTAATTTAAAAGTGCTTCTGCATGCATTTCTTAAAAATCAGTTAACTCTTCTAACAGTTTTGTATGAATCTATTTATTACTTTTAAATGTCTTTAAATACAACTTCTTTTTAAGCACTCCATTTTTATGATACAGTTTGAATTTTTTTTAAAGAAATCGTTTTAAAAATTTCATGTAGGGGAATGCGGGGCAAAGTGAAATAGCTTCAAGTTAACTTTTTTTTTTTTCAAAATAAACAAATCTGAAATTTGTTCTGAAAATTACGGCACATAAAGAAAGAACAATATATTTTTTAATAAAACTTTCTTAAAAAATTACTTTTTATTTTTGGCAGTAAATTTGTACCTCCAAAAAAGTTGGAAATTTTTCACTTTTTCGTGGAGGCAAAGTGAAAAATAAGATATTTTTCTAATGAAATATTTTCTATTTGACTAAAGTCATTTTTAATCAAATCAATGAGTAAATAAAAGGATGAATGAAAAGGAAATGAAACAATAAAAGAATAAATAAATACAATAGTTATTTATTCTTTTCCATTCTTCTGTTAATAAGTCCATGGTTATTATGAAATCACGCCTAAAACGAGCACTTTGTTAATTTAGTTTGGTTTACTATCAGGGCTCAAAAATTATATAGCCCGACATGCCCGGAATGTAAAAATTCCGATGGGGCATGAATCTTTAACCCTCACATGCCCCGCTGGTAAATTTTTTAATCAAATATTTCTTCCTTAAATTTTATTTCGCAATTTTTTGAAAAATTACTGCATCCTTTCGGGAGCTTAAAATTTATTTCAAGTGGTACTGCTAAAATCAAACTTTTACAAACATAAAATCATTCAGAATAATCGACAAAGTCACTGAGCAATCTGCCTTAAGTAAAGTGTAAAATAATGTTTTTGTTTACCGCAACGCAACAGGGATTGCCTTAAGTGGAGTAGAAAAAGAGAGTTTGCAGTTTCTGGTTTGTATGGAAGTGATCTTATCCTTTATATAATTTATTTTTTTTGTAAATTATAACGACAGCTTAGTACGTAGTATTTCTTAATTTTTTTTTTTTTTTATGTTTTATAAATAATTCTTGATTCAGATATAAAGCTGTTAAATTAACTTTCTGTCTGCTTAGAGTTATACAATAAAGAAATCTGGGCACGTAAAAATTTTATATGGGCATGTATGTTTTAGACAAATATGTCCAGTAGAGCATGTAAAATTAAAGATTTTTCTAGCCCTGTTTACTATTTAATTACATTAAAAATGTCAAAGATATTGCGTAGATCAAAATAAAAGTTTCGGTCAAGACAAAACTTCTGACCTGTTCTTGGAAAAAAAATCCCGATTGAGAGCTTCAATTCTTTTTCAACAATTTTGTGTCACTTTAGAAAGCTCTCCATGTATTCTTTAATCCTGTAACTTCCAACCCTTTTCTTTTAATCGTCAAGTAGTGACAGCTATTCTACCTTTTCCCGGTTGGCACCGAAAGTTTAAAGTGAAACTGCTGTCAACGCAGGCATTATCCCCCAATTGTCCTTTATATTGCCTGCCTCTTCTTAATCTTGAACACACACTCCAAGTTCATACTTGTTAGCTCTCTGGGGGAGGGGGTATTCTCGGCTGCATTGAACTATTGTGTGGGAGCCAAGGCCTCTGCTATTCTGAAAGAGTTAAAGCTCATTACACAATTACACCTATTTACCTTTGGACAGGTCAGTGTGCTTGAGGACAAAACAGTGATACTGAGGATAAAAGAATTGGAATGTAAATATTATAAATTTATGTATTAAATATTACATTACTTTAAGCTAAAAATTTGTAATCCAAAACTGTCCAGGTTTTTTTTTTTTTTCAGAACTATTCTATATGGGCTAAAATATACTCAAAGAGAAAAACTTTGTTTTTCTTTTTTAATTGAATCGTTGGAAGAGTTTTTTTTTTGAGCAATCACGATTGCTTATTGCTTTCATTTGACTGTCTTTGGCGTTGTGGTTCCTTTTTCAGCTTGGACCAGGCCTGCAGCACCACCGTCCACCGGCGGCGGCGCGGCTGGTCCTGAGCACTGTCCCCCGGAATCCACTTTTGCTGGGCGGTGGCGTCCATGTCCCACACACACGAACGCCTACACACACACACACGAACGCCTACACACACACACGAACGCCTACACACACACACGAACGCCTACACACACACACACACACGAACTCCTACACGCACACGCACGTACACAACACTCACTCACACACATGCATACATACACCCACGCACCCACACACATGCGCCTACACAAACACACACGCTCGTGATTGCGAAAAACATAATTTGAATTCAAGATGCCAAAAATTCAAATTAATTTTTTTTTTAATTAATTTTTTCTTTTTTGTTCATGATTGTATGATTTGCCTACTTTTTTTTGAGCGATCACGATTGCTTCTTGCTTTCATTTGACTGTTTTTGATGTCCTATCATTTTATTTTCCCACCGCCACCCTCTGCACCATCACCATGGACAGGCGGGCTCCTCACGATGCTGCACCTATAGTGAAAGCCGTCTCCAGGTTGCATCCATGTCCTACACACACGCGCATACATACACAACTACACACACACAAAAAAAACATACACACATGCATACATACACACACATTCATGCCTGCACACAGACACAAACACATATGCCCACATACGCATACAAACACATACACACATACACCTACACACGCATACATACACACACATACACACAACTACCCACACATTCATGCCTGGACACAAACACATACGCATACACAACTACCCACACATTCCTGCCTGCACACAGACACAAACACATGCCTACATACACGTACCCCCCCCCCACACTTATGCCAGCACACATACACAACCCCCCCCCCCCCACACACACACATGCCTACATACACACTCGTGATTGCGAAAAATATAATTTGAATTCAAGATGTCAAAATTCAAATTAATTTTTTTTTTTTTTTTTGTAGGTGGAATAAGTGGTCTTCAGAACATGATGCGTCAACTACAAGGAGCAGCATCAAATAATCTTGGTCATGTTATGCGATCTGGCAAATGACAAAGCTGTCAATCTTAAAGTTTCTAATTAATCACCTCATGCTATAAATTGGTCATGAATTCATGATCATTATATGGCAAAAAGGCAATCTGTGATGGCTTTTAAAAGGTTGAAACTATTTATAAGGTAGATGCCTGTCATCCATTCCTACCTATGTATATTATAAATTTTGTACACAGTTTTATGAATTGTAAAAAAGACATTACCTGTACATAAACTGTAGAATGTCAGGAAATTTCTTTATTTACATAATAAATTGTAAATATGGCCAAATTATATTCACTTAAATTGCCAGAGAAAACTGTATGAATGATTTATTAAACTCTTTGGTTTAAAAAAAAAACTAGTTTTGTATTTAATTGAAATTCCAAATATCAATAACAATTTTATTTACAATACTTCTTTGCTTTTTACAAGAATTTTAAAACCAACATCATTATTGTTTGCATACAACTTAGAATTGCTCTATAACACCATTCATAAGTAAGTTTCAAAACCTTCTAAAAAGCATGACTGTTTAATGTTCAAAAAATCATTTTTAATGTAAACATTCAGCTTACCAAAAAATCAATATTTCAAGAATATAAACCATCTGATTTTAACTACAGAAAATTTTGCAAAATCAACTGTTGTTGAGCATGGTATTATATTTTGTATTTAAACTAAACATGCAAGTATTCAATTCGCATCTTACAAAAGCAGTTTTATGTACTTTAAATTAACAGTATGAAAAAAATATTTTTACATCAAAACTGGAATATTCCAGTCTTTACTGTCCAGTCTGACAAGAAAAAATCCTTCCAAATATTTAAAATGACATAACACACAGATGAAAATGACTTAAATTACATGAAAAATGACTGTAATATCTTCGCTACATAAATACAGCATCGTCATAACAACTTCAAAAGGGTAATGCATGCCTCAACAAATAACAGATGCATTACGATACAACAAACTTCTTTTGCTATACTTGGCCTGTAAGCTTCTTAAAAGTCTTTTCAATAAAATGTTTTACAATGTCTCCATGTAGTCCAGAATGCTCCTTTGCTATTTCAGTTGACTGTCTTTGCAAAAGTTGAGCTCCTGATTCCCAATCCCAGAACAATCTTTTACTAAAAGAAGTCCTGAAAACAATAACTTTTAACTATTTTATTCAATATTTAATAATATACATAAACCTTTTATTAAGAACATTCTTCAGTGTATATACTTACCTAACCTTTTTCAAACCAGATAAATGTTTAAGAATGCTTAAACAAACATTTATTTGGTCAATCACAATACCAGAGATGCAACTCTTGAAATATAAAAATTAAAAGTAAATACTATATCAGGGTTTGTACAGACTTCATCAAAAGAATTCCAAAGGGTCCAGAAAAAATCCAGGAAGTACCGTAAAACAACGTGTGCAATAACACCTTACATTATATTCACTTTATGTAATGATAAACCAATCTGCTTTTCTTAAAATAATGTACAAACTCTTTACGTGATCACAAAAATACGTTTTTCAAACAACTTAAAAACCACACATTTTGATTGCAAACATACATGTATTTTAAAGCAATAAACTGATGACTTATTTGAATGTTAGATCTGCACATTTGTTTACTCATCTGCATATTGTTCATCAGAAATCAATTCTATTCAGAGCCTTCTGTTTACCTAACTTGCAATGAGCGGAACACAACCTGCTTAAGTGCAGTGCTAGCTGATATCCCAACACAGATGCCTAGCACTAAAAATAAAAATGACGTAAATAAAATAAAACAGAGGTCTCGTTTTTTTTCCTGGCAAGACTACATGCAACGCCAAACTTTTGTAAGCAAAATGTAATGATTTCTAATTTTAACAATTGCAAACATGATCAAAGTTGCCTTAGTTTAGATTCACGAATAATTTCCTGGACTGTTTAAAAAATTAAAGAAGTTCCAAGTACTTTGGAAACTGATTTTTTTCCTGGAAATGGTTTCCAAGGATCCCCGGAGTCTGTACACACCCTGTAATATTCATACCTATTGGTACGTAATAGATTTTTGATGGCAAGAAATGCAGAATCAGAACTCTCATGTGATAATGGCATTCTACAATAGTGATTCCACACGAAACCTACTTAGTGTATTTCCTAGAAGGGGAATGCACAAGATTTGCAAATCAGGAGCTAATAGAAAACCCCATTAGGAACAAGCAACAAAAATTGGATCCAAACAGGTTTTTTTTTTTTTTTTGAATAAGAAACACACACAAACCGTTTTTTTTTCTTTTTTTTCCTTTTTCTTTTTTTTTTCCATGGGATTATTAATAGCTAAAGCTACTGAGGCAATGAAAATCACAAGAGGTTTTTTTTTTTTTTTTTAACAATTGTTTCTTTTCAAATAATGTGACAGCAAAAAACATCTATCTAACATGTTGCACCACAGTAAATTATTGTACTCTGAACCAAACCATTAGAATATCTTTCACATATCATTCTCATGATATGAAGTTAAACTCACTTTTGGGATTTGCATTTAAGCCTCAGGCTTTAAGTCATAAAAAATAGAAAAAAATAGATTTTCATAAAAGCATAGGTTTTCAGAGATCCACCTAACAAATTTTCCATCTCATTTAAGATCTTTAGAAAACCTCAAACTTTAGTTTAAAAGGTAAAAGAATAAAGAAAATTTTTGATTATAATTTTAACCTGGGGATAAAAGCTAATGTTCTGTTCGTTTCATTATAGGAACTTCTTTTCTTAGTATGATGAAATATTTCGTTATGCTCATTGCAGTTGTAATCTGAACAAAAATGTTTCGCTATTGCCGGTTAATAAGTTAGAATTGACCTATTCATATTCATACTGGAAGGTAGCAAAAAACGTTTTAGTCATATTTCTTTTTCTGACACTTTAAAATTTTGTTTTAAAGAACAGGATAGTCTGTATTTTCTCTTTTCAATTTAGAATTAAAACTTTCAATTTTATCAAAAATTATATTTCGGAGCTATGAGACAAAAGTCATTAAAAAGTGTAACTTTAGTAAATAACAATGAGTTTATTTCAACTTATCTTTCTTTTACAATGTTATATAATGCATAACTGTATAATATATATTTATTAAATGATGATTGCAAAAATTGTTTATTAAACTTTTAACTTCTAAACTTTATGTAAAAACATTGTTTTTAAACTCTATAACAAAATCAACTATTTAATACATGGCATATTAGGAATAAAATAGCACTCACAGAAAGTCTGCACTTGCTCCTTCAATTCTTTCAAAAACAGATGTTTTATCCTTTTTGTTGAAAAAATAGATTCTTTGTTGAGTTTTACTAAAAGCTACAACCCATGGATCTAAAAGTAAAATGTTAACTATCATTTATAAAACATGAAACAATGTATAATTGCAAGACAGGTCTAATAATTTTCATTTAGGGAAAAAAAAAATTGGATAAATTTAGATTTTTGCCAAGTGAATGTTTATATTAATGGTAAACAGAGTTTCAAATAAAATGAGAATACATTTTCTTACTTACATCAAATAAAAGGGCAATCAAATACCATGACAGCAGAGAAACATAACAAAAAACTGTTACTGCTGCTTTCATATTTTCAAGCTTTTTTTTTTTTTTCACGACCATTGTTTCCAATAAAAACTCACACTTTCTCAGAAGATTTATGAATTCAAAAGAGTTATTTTCCTATTTTAAAGTTCTTTTGTTGTTTTTTTCAGCATTTAATTACATTTACTTAAAATAGTTTTAACAATTTAAAAAAAAAATGAAAATGCAAATTGTTAGATGAACATCATTGTATTACCTATTTATATCACAGTTGTAAACAATATTAAATGGCTGAGATTATACAAAATTACTATTAAGATTAAATACAGTAATACCTCTAAAAAGAGGAAGCTGTGGTTGTGAGGTATGCAAAAAGATAATTCAGAAAATTGAAAATGCTTAAGTTTGAGAATTTAAAAATAATGAGGCAAATATTACAATATTTTTAAACAAAACTTTTTATATAGATTGATAGTAATTTTAAAAGCTTTTCAATACAGATCTGCATTATTATCTAAAGCAAAAATCTGAATTTAAACTTTACAGTTTTTGATCCCCTACTATACTGTAATTTTCACAGCCCTTTTCCTGCAAAATAGATCCAAGAATTGGTTGTGTTTCAAACAATTTCATTCACTAATGCATACCTTTAAATGATTAATTTCGTTTCAATAATGTTTGCATTTTTAAATGATTAGAACAAGTTTCTGGTGTGACCGACTGAATTAGTATCAAAGGAGGATATGTCATGGGCATGGCTTAAGTGTCAAACCTTTGAAGTAAAAAACTTTCATGCAATGGCCACAGCCAAGGTGGGCCCATTGTCAGTGGTTTCCGGACACATCTTCCTCCATAAGACTTGTTAAATTTACATCACTTTTACTCCAAGTCAGGCCATTTGAAGGACCCCCCTGACTAGGCTGAAATGGCCTGTCGATGGCCATGGAGATGGCTAAGTGTATATTCCAAGTTCAAATGATTACAAATTACAGAAATAAATATTGATGAATTAGCCTGTCATCTTTTTAAAATTAGCCGTACTAGGAGAGAGGATCTCTGGGTGTTATATGTGTAGGGAAGAAGGGAGACCTTCATTCTAAGGATCATGTGCTATAATTTCCAATTCAAGGTGGAAAGAAATGAAATATTTTTTTATAAAACCACTGAACTATGTGGTGGCTATGAGTGGCTGTTGTTAAGAATTCGCCATTTGGAGGTGACCTTTAATGTAAATCCTTTAAGCATGTTCAGTTCTGGAAAAAAAAATATATATAGCCGGCCTTTTGAAGTTACCAAATTTTTATATTTAGTTAATTTGAATTGTTTCAGAAAATGTATGCTATATTTCTGATTGCTACTATTAGATTCAAAATGCTATTAAAAAGCAAAAGAAAAAAAAAATAGCTATCACAAGGTTCTTTTGAAAATTTGCATATATTTTTAGGAGGTAAAATATATATGTTCAACATACCAACTACTGTTCTAAAAATCAGCAGACCAGTCGGTAAAATGTGCCTTTCATTATCTAAATCAAAACACAACCTAGGAACTTGACTGTTTTTGATAAATTTCAAAGCTAACCTAAAAAAAAGGGAACATTTTTATAATTAAAACTTGCTAGCAGCAAAATAATAATTTGTACAAGACATAATAGTAGTTCTAAAATGCAACTTAAACTCCAATTGAACTCCAACTTCCAAAAAATAATTAATAAAATTGCATCATAATTATCAATTTCAAGTTTATGAAATACTTTAGAAGGGCTAAGAAGCAACCTTCAGGATGATAAAAACTAAGCATTTTTTGTGGTCTGTACACAAAATTGGAAAAAAAATTACAAGGATAAATGAGCTCTTTCAAGGACTGGTTACGACTATTTGAAAGCATGAACTTTTTTACAGTATTCTTAAATATTAAAACCTGAGAGTATATGTATCCATCTCTCTATTTATGTCACTCTAGCTTCTTTTGAAAGCCAGAGAATTGACAACAAACCAGGCCTTGATAGATTTGCAATTTTTTGAACATAACGTTGAGACAGTTTTCGTTTTCTGTGACTTCAATTAGCGGAAATCCTTCGGTTATTGACAGCATGCCAGTTCCCCTCCTTCGATTTTCTTTCCCAAGAGTGCCCCCCTTTCAAGCTCTTTTCATAGCGTATGAACCATGTTTTTAGACATACCTAGATTTTTGTGAAAATTTGAAATTCTGTAGGAGAGAAGAAAAAAGGCTGGAAATAGAGGTTTTTTTAAAAAAATTCTTCTTTATCAAATGTGATCTATGATTTTAAAAGTTATTGATATCCTAGGTCCTGCGCTGATTGGTTGATTTATTGTGGATTTCCTCTACCTAAATGTATTAGTCTTTCTTTAGTTCCACTGTCATATTTGGTTAAAATCACATGACATTGAAAAAATTATTTGCCTGCACCCAACCTTCATGATGCACTGCCACTGGGTGAAACAGTGGAGGACATTTAACAAACTAATGGAGAAATGATGGAATCCAAGATACCAATGAACTTGACATTGTACTTACCTATTACTACGGAAGCTGTTAACATATTTTTGAAATTAGCAGTTTTACAAAATTAAAGCATATACAAAAAGTTTCTGATATTGAAAATGGTTTTGGAGAAATCACATTGATGAACTATAAGCTTAACATAATGATCACAATAAAATAACTACTAGTGTTAAAAAAAAAATCATAAAGTGTATATGAAACAACTTGGTTCTGTTAGAGCTCTTTAATTAGGGGTGCCCACCTGGGGGGGGGGGGTCATGGCGCAGAATGCAGCATTGAAATTTTAAGGGGGGGTTTTAACAGGTACTTTTTCTTTTCATTTGGGAGGGGGGGGCTGCGCCCTTGCTCTTAGGGGAGTGGGCATCCCTACTTTAACCATACAGGTAAGGTGTTTTTACTATGCTACCAATACATAATTTATACTCTCAAAAATTAAGCTTGTTTACAACATTACGTCAGTTTTGATGGCATAAATATCACTAATCCTTTGCTGTCATTACAACTGAGGTCAACAACATATAATATAAAATTCTTACTTTGCAAAAACTTCTCTAACTAGATGAAGATCAAAAACTGTTTTAACCCTGAGAGAAGTATAATCTTTTTTGCTTGGTTTAGACACAGCTTTAACCAATTTTTCAGCTTGAATCATTCTAAAAATGAAATAGAAAAGAAATTGCAAATTAAATAGCATAGCACTAATTTTGTTTGAAAAATATTATTTCTCATTTTTGCACATTTAAACTGGGAAAAGGAAACACTAAGCAAGATTTTAAGACATTTTTATTTACCTATCTTTGTAGTGCCGTTTTCTTACATCTTTCCCCCCTATACTTATTGCATCAATAATGTGAAGGCACAAAATCTTCCTTTGAGCTCGATTCTACACAGGAAAAAAAAAACAATAATATTTCTGTCATACACAGATATCAGAGCAATGCAACACTGATGGTGCAACATTGCTTCAAATGCTACAAAGTACCCCCCCCCCCAGAAAGATTCAACTCCCCCCCCCCCCCCCCCCCAAAGTAAAACAGACCCTTAAAGACTCCTATGCCTACTAAAATTCTTTATTTCTTGTAGTTGTTCAATTATTTTTGAATAATTTTAATTTTATAATTAATAATTAAACAAGTTGTAAGATAAACAGAAAACACAGAAATCAAAAATAAAATTCAAATCAGTTTGAAACAGGTGGGTTTTTTGTCTACATTAAAAATACATACAGCTGGAAAAAAATAAAGAAGTTGAGATAGTGGTCACACATTACACAAAAAGTTAAAATTTAAGCAAAATTAGCAAGAAAATATTCATTAATAAAAAGGGAATAAATATTTAACAAAATGTGATGCATATAAGAAGTGTTAAAATCAGAAAACTAAAAAATTAACTAGTTCATATCAGTTTTAATTTGTAATGTATTGTAGCAATTGCTTGATGGGGGGGGGGGTCTTTTGTGTTGTAATCATCCCCCTCCTCTCTGACACATTGTTGGAAAAAAATTGTTTCTTCTTGAAACTTGAATCATGTTGCGGTAAACTTCAATTAAAAAATCAACTAAAAATAAGCTATTAGTCAGAGAGGTATAAAATTTCCTAATGAATTAACGATTGGAAGTGCCCAGCAGCAAGACACCCCCAATCTAAACAATTACTTCACCTTTCTTTTTGAGTACTGTATTTCAGCATTTACCTGTTTAAAAGAAAAAAAAAACATACAAAAGCCTTTTGTTATAAATGAAAATAGATCTTTCTTCCTCCCCTCTATCATCTAATTATCTATGAAGGTAAATACATTTTCGGAGGTTGGCTACACGAAGATTAGTTATTGGTAAACAGGCTGAAGATACATCTTTCCTTTCACAAATTTTCATTATATTTTTTGTAATATGATTTGTAATAATCATTACAAATTTTTTTCTCTTTTCTTCCCCCAGGTGCATCTTGCAATAGAAAAAAGTAATAGTAACAAAATAGTTTACCTCTCCTTTAAGCTCATAGACAAATTCTCCATAAAACAATGTATTTGCTGGAAGTTCTAATGTAGCTTCAATTTTTTTCCATTTACTGTTTTTTACATCATATCGATAAACATTAAGCCTCTGAAATTTCATAAATTTGTGTTATAATAATTATTCAAGTTTAAAAATAAATTATAAAAGTCAAACTTAAGCACCTTAAAAAGTTTAAATACCTCAATATAAAATTGCCTGGTGTAACAGTACAGTATAAAAAAGTACATTTTCAAAATTTGCAAGCAAAT
Source organism: Uloborus diversus (assembly GCF_026930045.1). NCBI lineage: Eukaryota > Metazoa > Arthropoda > Arachnida > Araneae > Uloboridae > Uloborus > Uloborus diversus. Next base: position 58,285,713 of record NC_072732.1, on the reverse strand, counting down.
GTATGTTGTAGCAGACTACAAGCATTTATAACAAATTAACATTAAAATACAGTTAATAAAATATACTGCAATAAAAAATAATGAGTTGCAATCAGAACAGACTTTTCTTTTAAATGTGCACTAATGAAGGATTAAACAAGCTTCTTATTTGTTAAACAACATAAGGCACACTAGCTTAATAAATAATTCTCTTGGTTTTTCCCTTATTTTATATCATAGCTCATACAAATAGCATCATACTCTTTTTAGAAGGCTTGATTTGCATAATTGTCTTGACTTGAAAATCAATTCAAAGGTACAGCAAAGTCTCAAAATCCCAAGGACCAAAAGTCGGAGGTTCCGATTAGTTTGAGGTGCTTACTTTATATTTTTTACTAGCTAAAATATCTGAGTTGAATCTGAATAATGACTAAAAGCTAAAAAAGTTTCCGCAAAGAATAAAATACCAGCACTCTTTTGGAGTTTCCCATTGAAAAGGGGGGAAAACTGATGCAGTACAAATTGTGCACACGAGATATTTTTTCTCAGTAACTAGCCATTTTGGTGTTTAAACTGTTGTCCTGTTGTTGATGTATACATATAAGTGCATTAACATAAATACAAATGTCATGACAAAACTTGTTTAAATGGATTCAGTGACAGTCTACAGTATGGTATTTTTTGGAGTTGACTACAAGTTTATACAAATAAATACCTTTTGATATCATGGGGGGAAAAAAACAACTAATAATAAAAGTTATTTCAGAACATTTAAAATAAAAATCTATATTGAAATTTGAGTGATGAGTTTTTTGTAAAGACATTTTTCCCCTTCATTGTACAAGTAAAAATTGCATATTTTTATGCTGCCCCAGTTGCCCAAAATTTAAGTTGCTAAGAATTTTCCAGATAATTGGAGTCTTTAGTAATCAGACGTGGCTTGAACTCCAATTACCTCAGATTTTCTAGACTCTACAGTATTGAAAAATATGTGACAAAAATTGCTACAAAAAAAAGTTCAAGGCAAGCACAAGTAAAAGAAATAAGTTCATCAATCTTAAAACAAAACTCAAAAATATGATGTTCCTGAAATCTCAGAATCTCCGACCCATTTGGTATAAATACCTTTGTGCATTTTTACATGCACTCACACACAACTTTCTTAATGCACATTGAGCACTTTTAACACTGAAAAAAGAGATCCCCAATATAGCCTTAAAATAGCTATTTGTAGCATTTTCTCGAAAATTTGCTATCTTTTTTTTTCTTTTTAATGATACTTCATACCTTACAACCTTATAAAAAGAAATAGGAGATTAAGTTTCAAGAAAGAAAGGTTTTAAATGATAATATTTGATGAAAAATCAAAATTTTATCAAGCATTTCCAGTTTAAAGCAGAATAATTCAATATATAAATTCAATACCATCTCAGAACTCCTACTTAATTTATTAGATTTGGAGTCATACTGAGAGTGTGTTCCAGACTTTGTTCTGGTTTACAAAAGTTAGCAATCTCTTTGTCTATTTATTAGAACAAAATGCTTGAAGAGTCCCGGTTAGTTTATCGGCATACAAATTAAGCCCTAATTGTTAGTTCAAAGCAAAGATTTAGTTCATTAGTTTGAAATTGATAAATCACCATTTCAACAAAAAGTATTGTCCTTAAATATCTGCTTAAATTAATGGGAGAGAAAAACTGCTTTTCTTGTTTACATAATTCCTCATTTTTTTAAAATAAATAAAATTTACTCATTTCTTACATTTATTGAAACCTCTTATTAATTATTATTTAAATAAATTTCTTTTTGATGCATTTTATAGACATTTCACATTGAAGCACATAAATTTATAAGAATAAACATAATGCTATGATTTTTTAATTTTTTTTGCATAAGCATTTTTTATGTTTATAAAAAATAATAAAAAAATTAAAAAATAAAACAAGTAAAATATAATCAAGAAAAAGTAGAACGAGAGATGTTTCAAGAAAGATACAAACCCCTAGTCCAAGGAAAAAAGTGGCCGGTTCACTTGGAGTTTCACCGGAAACAACACATTGAAAATCGAAAACATCTTCTAATTTTGTTAATGAATCTTTAGTTAACATTTGAGGTTCTTCAGACAAAAATTGAGTTTTACCTCCCTATAATGGGACAAAAAGTTATTAAAATATAACAAAAAATTTTGACTTAAAGAAACAATGGGGGCTAAAATTCTAATGTCTAAAAGTGCAAATCATATTTCAATAGAATAAGTATAATATAAAAATAGTATTTGACATAGTTTTTGTGTGATATGTTTTTATGTACGTAAACTACTCCAAAATTTAGCTAAAATAATCGAAAATATATACATAGGTATTCATGTTGGAAGTTTAGAAAGAGAAAATTTAATTTTTTTAAGGGTGCAAAAAGATTACCAATTTTATATTATAGGTAGGGTAAATGAAAAAAGAATGTTAAACAAAAAAAAATCCTCTTATTACAGAAACTGTGTTTCCAGATTAAAAATATACAATCGATATCCTTAACAAAATTCACTAATCCAAAAGCAAAATAAAAGTTTTCAAATACACCTACTGCCAAAAGTTAAGCATGGAAAAGTAAAATGCAAAAATAAGGATAAATACTGCTTTGATTGAAATGAAATGCTGCAGGAAATTAGCAAATATATTTATGCAATGAACAAAACAAAGAATTACATACAGAGATGAAAACAATAGTAAATTTTCATAAACTATGAGATGGCATCACATCGTAATCATTTACAAAATATTGTTTAATTTCAAACAAACAACAAAAACTGACATAAATAGGGTATGTGAGCATCTCTCATCAGCATACAAAGTTCACAGAGTGTAAACATGCTTTTTATGAGGTGATCCACCACCGCAGAGTCGAGTAATCGCCCTTCCTCATGTAGAGCAGTTTCCAACTCTGTAAAAGTGGCTGTGGGTGGGAAACGTGTACTAAGGGAAAGGTCAATGGCATCCCAAAGATTTTCAATGGGATTAAGGTTAAGTGAGTATGCCGGCTAGCCCATACGCGCAATAATCTCATTCTATAGGTAGTTGTCAACAATGGCAGCTCTATTGAGAAGCGTAATATTGTCTAACAAAATGAAATCAAAACCCACTGCTGCAGCGTACAGTCTTACAGTGGGGTCTGGACTTCATCCCGATACCGTACAGCCATCACAGAACCCTGTCTGTAGATGTGCAGGTCGGTGCGAAACCCCAACAAAATCCCTGCCAAGATAATGGTTCTTCCACCTCGAAATGCGTGAAGTTCAGTGATGCTCTGGGGCCGATTACTCGTGCCTTGTTCTCTTTAGACCCTTACATGCTTGACATCAGGTTGCAGAGCAAATTTTGACTCATCTGTGAACATAACAGTGCTCCCAATCAGACACAGTTCAACTGATATGTTGGCAGTATCACTTTAATCGTGCCCCTCTGGATTGGAGTGAGAGCGGATAACAAACTTGTGGCACCCAGGCATACAGCCCATTCATGAATAGACTTCGGTGCACAGTAGTGGAAGATATCGTCTTACCAATGGCCACTGCAACCATAGATGTCACACGTGTGGAGGTCTCTCTTCGGTTCCGCTTGGCTACAACAGTAAAATATTGATATTCCACGCTGTTCGGAACCCTTGGAGAACCGCTCATAGGTTTTCGGGCAAAGGTTTGGCTTCTTAAAAATTGTTTCATAATCGAGAAATGGCGGGGGAACGCCAAAGAAAATAGCAACAGCTGTGATTGAGTGTCCTGCTTCAGTGCGTCTGACAACATGGCATTGCTGAAAAATTTTTATTTGTCTTCTGGAAGCCATACAAACACGTCTGTCTTAAAAACAAATCGTACGACAGTTCTAAACACCTATTATTGGCACTTACAAGCAACTCCTGTAACCCTTCAAAATGTTGCCTTCTTATATGACTGCCATTTTTTGCATATTTCTCGACACAAAACCGTGATTGGCTGTTACCTAACTTATTCGCATACTTCTATTTACCTCTGCAAGGAATTGCATCATCTCCAATTCGGGTTGGCTTCCAGAAATTCACATTTTTCTCTCTGTGCTTAACTTTTGGCAGTGAGTGTAATATAGGGAACTTTACATAGAAGTTTTAAAAAAACTGCAACTTTTCGTATTTTCAAGAAAATTTTCGGAATTTCCACAGGAGGGGTCTTATGGCAAGAACAGGGATATTTAACCTTTCACACTTTGGGGAACCTTTTGAAGTTACACTTTCTTGAAGGAACTTCACAATCATGCAAAGAGAATAAAAAATAGGATATCAAAAGCTTTATCTTACTCAAATTTACACAAAATTATTTTTACCTCTCTATTTCATCTCAATAAGGTAATGAACGGCAAGGTATCTAATGTGGTGTTTTTTTGATTCTCAAATAGATATTCTATGAATAATAAACTAAAACAAATAAAATGTTTATTTCTGTTTACTTTTACAAGCAAACCATCTTTAAGAATTCAACTTAAAATAAATAAATTAATAAAAACATATAATTTACAAGGATTTTGGCACTCTGAGCAAGGAAATAGTGGTCATTTGCAGAATCTATCAAAATTCCAGGGAACTCAGGTTGAAGAGACCTCTGTACTCCACTATTTTCAAAGAGGAGATTCCAAAAACTTTAAAAGAGCTATTCATCAGGATTTTAGTCCCTGATCAAATACAAACTGAACAAAAAGGGCAAGGCTCACAAATTCACAACTGAAAATGTTTCTCGAGTGTTAAGTTAATGGCAATTTCAACGACAAAAACTTGAAATACATTTTTTTTTTAATTCCAATCTAGTATCTATTTTCTATGCAGCTTTTCAAATTAGGAAAACTAAATGTTATTAATAACACACAATATTCGTTTTTTTCCCTTGAATCTAGAAAACAAATTGAAAAAAAAAATCAATAAATTCCCTAACAGAATAATTAAAAACAAACGGGAGAAGCTCAACGTTTTTAACATAATTAGTCTAAAAATATATACAGGCGTCCCTCGTATAACGCTTTACTTCCACAACATGGTTTCGGTATTACACGGTACCAAATTTGCGATTATTATAGCAAGGTTTCAATATTACACGGTATAAAACTTGAATTTAGAACTACACGGTTTTGATAAAACACAAATTTTAAAAGATGGAATTTTATTTTTGTTTAATACACTGTTAAAAAATGTATGATAATAACTTGAATAAGTTTTTACTTTGTTTTTATGAAACTTTTGCGAAAAGTTGCCTGTCTTTGGCACGAAAGTTTGGTTTCCTCGTATAATACTAACTTTTAACTACTTTATTTTTCTCATCAGTGCTCTACCAACAAAAAGATAAAAATTATTTTGTTTCCAATGCATTGTAATAAAATAACAGTGAGATTAAACATAAGATAAATTTGGCAAACAATAAATAAAAAATGCAGTCAAAACAAAATATGAAATAAAATGAATAGAATGATTCTGTTCATTTTATTTTACATTGTGTTTTGTTGTTATTGCTCAGACGAAATTTAATGCTCCAGAAAAGCTCAAATTTTTTGTTTCTGATAGAATGCATTTTGTTCTTAGTAAAGAAAGTTGATAAACGTTTTTCTTGTTGTGCATAATAATTTCAATTTGAGGTATGTAACATAATTAGGTGTATTGTTTATAACATTCTTGTATTATTATGTTCTATTAAGTCGAAATTTCAGTTATTATAAAATTTGAACCTTAAAACTTGGTTTTGATATAACGCGGTACACCTTTCTTGATTAACATTATTTCAAAGTCTCGTATAACACAGTTTCGATATAACACGAAACATGTTGACATGATTTATGATATGTACATGATTAATTAATTTAAAAAATAAGTAAAAAAGCTATTTATAAAAAAGTCTTGTATGACACGGTTTTGATATTACACAGAATGAATTAACCGTGTTGTACGAAGGATACTTGTACATACATATCGCCTGAGAGCAACAGTAAAACATCTAGTCCCAGAAACACCAGTAAGATATCTTACTGTTGCTCTGAGGCGACAATATATATATATATATATTCAAACAAGAAAAATTTCAAGTATTTAAAATTGTAACTGAACCCAAGGGTGCCCATATAGGGGGGCAAGAGGGGGCTCAAGCCCCCCCCTTAGAAATTGAAACTTCTTTGCTTTTAGTACTTTTTACTTTGCAAAACTGTAAAAACATTTCTTCTCCAGCCATTAACAAATAATTTATTAAAAATGTCAATCCTTAATAACTCTAATCTGTATTGAAATCAGTTTCTATGGGGAAAAGATCCTGCTAAACCATGGGGAAAATATCTGAGCCCCCCCCCCATTAAAATTTTGCATATGGGCTCTCTTGACTGCCCTTTTAACTGTTAGTCATCTTTAAAGATAATGTTCACATGTTATTTGATTAAAATCAGCATATTTTTATACTGAAGAGAGTTAATGATAATAAAATTCAGAATCCACTTGAAATGTGCCACTTGATGAATTCAATACTTCTACTTAACATTGCGGCATGAGGAGCATGTTAGAATTATTTTATGCAAATTAACTCAGAACTTGTGTCCTTTTATGTAACTACAACCGCTCATGTTGTGGTGTAGTCCATCTTTGTAATGTTTTGCAGTAACCTCAATAAGTTTTAAATGTGTCTCAATGCTGTACGCTAAAATTTTGTGTTTGAATGAATCTTGAACTTGAAGATTTAGTACTTTTAACTTAATTCAAGCTCATTCCTGAAGTCTTGAAATAATATCACTATTGAATGTAGGATAGATTTACGCTCTACATAAGAAAGCTTGCTAAAAACTCATTTTAAGCTATTTTGAAAAATGAGCAAAAATGTTGGTTTAATAAAATCACTAATTCATGCATGTCAATTTGATTAAAAAAATAATAAATGAATAAAAAACAGGCTAATTGCTTAGACTAGCACTTCTTTCTCTCCTTCAGAGCTAGTCAAATAAATGGTTTGACAAATAACAGGTGTTGAATATTATTCACAAATAAAGCATCTCAAACTGAGCATGTAATAAAAACAAATTAATTTTCTGTTCTCAATTGATACAAATTATTTCAAACTAAAATCTTTGGAGCAAAAGTAATTTCATAAACATACTCCCATTATTTCGGCAAATTTTTTCTCTGGGTCTGGTATAGAAGGAGCAGCTCTTGCTCTATCAGGAACCTACAAAAAAAAGCATTATTTTTAAAAGAATTATACATACAAGGCAAGTGAATATGAATGCTATATATATATATATATATATATATATATATATATATATATATATATATATATATATATATATATATATATATATAAATTTTATTGAATAATAGCCAAAAAGAAACTACTACTGTATGTCTTAACTTTCAAAAAACAGCATTTATGAAACCAAGAATTCTCAAAAAGGTGGTTGTATACTTATACATATAGACAGTAAAACTTCTTTGAAGTGACCACTCTTTGTTTTTGAAAAAAGTGGTCATTAATTGGTGTTAATTGTTCTTATTCTGGTTTATTTCCACTTTTATAAGCAAGAGACAACAGACATTTGTCCAGACTAAAATGTTTAATTGCTTTCTTTTTGTTCTCTTTTAGTTTACTCTAACCAAAATTTGTTCTTTTATTTTTGGTGCTACGCCAATTTGCTGGTCTTTAGGAGAGGTTTTGATGGACTTCCCCATCCACCATTCTTGAGATGGCATATGTGGTCTATAATAACACAAGTTTCTTTTCTTTTTTCAGAGTCAGAAATTACTACTATAAACTTTTCCCGGTGTTTTCATTATTTTACTGAAAATATTTCAGTTACAACGAAAAATTCGATCCAGTCTGATCAGTACAAAGTTTTGTCGTAACTGGAGTTTCACCATTAAACACTCATAACATCCAGAGCCACTTAACATTAAAACTATATGGCATAAGTTTGGGACTTTGGAAAAGCGACGCAACATTCGGAATGTTGTTAAATCCCAGGTGTTGGGATAATGAAGTTTGACTGTAACATATAATCATGAGCACTATCTGTCCAGTATACACATAGTGCTCTGTTCTTCAATGGAATTTTTCCCATGTGAAGTGGAAAAGGAAAAGTATTGCAGGTGACAGAGAAAGGTAGAAAGAAAAGGGAAGAATTCAATGTAATTCTATTTTTACTGTTTTTTTTTTTTTTTTTTTTAGAAAGTGCTGTATCTGTTTGCGAAGAAAAACTATTCTTCAATCCATAATCATTTTCATTATGACTTTTTTTCAGTTACTCTTTAAGATTTTTATTTGATAGTGTGGTTTCCAAGCATTATTAGTAAAATATGACATCTGTAAAAAGAAAAATAATTTTCCTTCCTATAGGAGGAAAACGAAAAATTCTAGATTTTCTGGATCTAATTATTTTGATAGAAAAAGTTCCCATTGCTAAAAAATTTAATATGTCACCAAGCTCTTTTCCAACAATAAACAAAACTACTTTGGTGATAGGTTAAAAAAAAGTTTTAAGAGTAAGAAAATTTACTTTTACTGAATTAGAAAAATGTCAGACTCAGGCTCCGCAGACAATTTTTAGAAAAAATAGTAGGAAAAATAGGAGCAAAAATTTCATAAATAAGAAAAAAAAGGAAAATAATATTCTAAAAAAGGAAGAAAATTGCAACTATATATACATATATATCATAATTACAAATTTAACTATGAAAAAAGAGCTACAAAGTTGTTCTATGTTTATTAAACATATTACAATTAATGCAAACAATGAGAAATTTTATTCAAGATAAAAATACCAGGATATTGTTTTGCTTAAGAGAATGTTTTAATAATATATTTCAACTAACTATTGGCAAAAGGCTTCAGCGGGGGATTTACTAGGGGTGGTGGGGGCGAAGTGACCTTCATTGCGTCCGTGACCGTTATTTTCTAAAACCAATGATATGAGATTAAAAAAATTACTTGCTATTGCTACTATTTTAATCAAGTAAATTCCATAAATTTTGATTTAAATTAGTTTTAGATAGTAGTGTAGTCGAGGATGGACTATGTTACCTACTTTTTAAGTTTTACCCAAACTCGCCCTTTCCCCCTTTTACTAAACTACAATAATTTTTATATTTGTATGTGTAAGTGTCTTTCTAACTTTTTCTTCCATTACTATACTATACTGGTATGATAAGACGATGCTATGGTTTAGATTATAATGTGGGAATTCCGGGTTAAAAATAGTAGATCCAAATTTGTCCAATCCAAAAGTGGAAGTAAATTAATTAAGAAGAACAAAGGAAATTTCAGTCAATTTGAACTTTTTTGGGGCTTTACAGGGATTTAGTTTTTGATATCATTTTTAACGCTCTTAACAGTTAAATAACTCCAGTACAGTAAAACCTGTAAAGTTGACCACCTTTGTAAGTTGACCACCTGTCTATGTTGACCGCTTTTGTCAGGAACGGAATTAGTCCTATCTTATATAATGAAGGAAAACCTCTGTAACTTGACCACCTCTCTATCTTGACCACCTGTCTATCTTGACCACTAATGAACACCAAGTTTGGATTGGAGTATTGTAAAAAACCCTTTGTAAGTTGACCACTTGGTTTACTTTTTAAAATTTTATTCAGCAAATTATTAATTTTTTTAATTATTATTATTTTAAGCTTTCCAAGAATATTTCTGATGCCAGACCAGCATTTTACCAACTAAATGAAACAGCAGCATAACTAAACCTGCTTTTGAGTTTAACCACATGGGAAAACTACTAAGATTCCTTTTATTCCCCAAACTTGTTTTTCTTCTGTTGTTAAGCGAAAAATTTGTAATTTTTGATTAGCTATAAATTTTTAGGAACTATTAATATAAAATGAGTAACTTTTCATAAACAATAAGGCTTTTTTTTGATCAATTTACTGAAATTTTAAATTTGCACGACACATTATACGTCATTCTGGGAAAATAATCTCTAAAAATATTTGAATAACATCTTAAGTTGTTGTTTCAAAGTAATGCTAAACAATGAAAGTGAGTTAAACAGAAAGAGTAGGCGTCAATTGCAAGAATTACAAAAGGTGTCATGGTGCAAGAATTCCAAAAAAAAAAAAAAAATCATTACCCCCTTTATAAGTTGACCACCTGTCTAAGTTGACCACCAAAGTACTGCACCGCAAGTGGTCAACTTACACAGGTTTCACTGTAACAACTAAATTGGTTTCTGAGCTCACTTAGTGTGATATAGTAATCACATATATTTTCATAGATTCGCGTTTTTATTTCATGTGTTCACATTTTCAGATTTTTTATTTAATGGGGTCTTTTCTGAGTTTTTGGCGGCCATGTTTTCCCTTCTTCTTCCCGTGATGCGTTGTCTCCCGCCTTTTTCGCTCATTGGCCGTAGGCGTGGTCTGGTTCGGTGATGTCATTTTCCCGCGTTCCCATTCCCTGCGCTAAGTAACGCCGCGTATGAATATCTGCTTTTCGCGCGACCGCGTGGGGTTTTTGCTGGGATGTATCGGAAAATTTTGTGAGTAGTCGAGTGCTAGCGGTGACATGTGATGCTGCTTTCTGAGGAGCGCGGACGCTAGACCTGTGAAAGGTTGTCTCACGAATTGACGATGATGGGGATTATGAATCTCGATCCATCCGTTAAACAAGTGGTGTGATGATATAATTATTGATACAGGTGCTGATTAGCCCTGTCAAATACCTAAAATGAGCTATTAGTTAATAAATTCTGCTCAATATGATAGCCAAGAATCAAGATTTAAAAAAATGACGAAGTGCACGTTTTTTGTTCCGACGATGATGAATGAAAGTACATCTCAAAGTTTTTTAGTTCCACCCCGTGTTTTTCTTCGTCCAAATTGATGATGGTGGTATCTGCATCTGGAGATACCGTGCGAAACAAGAGTAGTATGTGCACCCGAATCTGAGGTTAATTTCTGACGCCTGCTTTGCCATTTTCGTGGTGAGATGAGGTTAACTTTTCCATCGCCAGTGATAGTCCCCAGCTTCAGTGATGCATCACTTCATTCGTTCCGCTAAAGTATAATGTGAAGCATCCTTCCTCCGTTTTTTTTTTTGGTTTGATTCCGTTTTTTTTTCTGAACATCAACTCACGTCATATTTTTTTCATGTGTGAAGCTGACCCATCCCTTAGGACATTTTGAATCCCTGCAATAGACTGTCTTACAATAATCTACTTTGTATTCATTTTTTTTTAATTCATTCCATGTGAGAAGAAAATCTGTGGTTGAATTCGCGGGAGCTCTCCCGAGACCTTCATGTAAATGATGGTCGGAAATAAAAGATGTGTGATGTGCCAAATCTGTGTGAAGTTTTTTTGTGCGTTTACAACATTGGGGTAAGTCAAACTTCTTCTCTTTGAGTTCTACGTAGGCACCAAACATTGAGACGTCCTGATGTTTTGCGGAAACACTTAAAATACGATCGACCAAAAATTTTTTCCTCATTTTGTTTTTTTAAATTTAAGTTGGTGGTTCCTTTTCCAACAATTTGAATATTAACCACTTTTCAACCACACTTAGATCATTTTAGGATGAGCCTACTGACATTTCTATATCTAGTGGCGTAGCTAGGGTGGGGCGGAGGGGGCGGTCCGCCCCGGGGAGGGGCATACTTTTGGGGGTCGGCAATTCAGCACCATTAACGTGAAAAAATTTTAATAAGGGAATCATACTTTAAATCTATTACTGGAAGCAAAGAAAAAAAAACCTTCGAAATGTAAGGTTTTGGTAAGACTACAATTGTGCTTTTCAGTGTTCAAAGTTTAAATATTTCCATAGTGAACCTCTAAACATTTCTCATTCTCTTTTCCTTCCTCTAAGACAAACTTAAATTTTATTTTTAAAACTTAAATTTCGGGAAATATTTAAGAAAAGAATCTGACTTCCTAATGTCAAACAAAGGCTAAAACTGACTTCAGTTTCGATGAAGATTCGGGAGAGAACCCCATTCCCCCCAAAGGTTACTTTTAACTGCAATTTTTGAAGCAAATTTAGAATATTTCTCTAAGAAGAACATGGATTGAATTAGTTCCCCTTTACTTCCTTAAATGATGTTTTAAATTTTAAGTTCAATAATTTTTGACGGTTTAATGTATTTAGATATGTCTCAATGAAAGGGTGGCAAATAGGGGAATCACCTGGAAGAAACTGTAGCTACACCATTGTCTATATCATTGGACTTGGGAGGCATTTAAACCTGTTTCGAAAAAGTTAAAAATCAGTGAGGTTTGTCCATGAACTTCAGTGTAATCATTGATTTTAGAATGCAAATTACACCCCCCCCCCCCCAAAAAAAAAGGGATGGAGCACCCCTCAAGCGTAACAGAAATAGCCTTCCAGAATAAAAGTCCTCAAAAAAAAAACTTCTTTAAAAAATCCAATGGCGCAAGATTAATTAGCATTTTTGTTTATTAGAGTTTGTTATTTTATTATTATAGAGTGGTTTCTGCGATTTTTGAGTAATTTTTTAAGTAATAGAATTTTAAAAAGAGAGGATTTTTTGTCCCCCCCCCCTCCTCCCTAAACCCGACGCACAAAAGGGTGGGACCTTTTACCCATTTTTGTTGAAAGGGTAAGAAGTTATTTGCAACATATTTAACATTTTTTTGAGAGGGGGGGACGTTTGGGTTTTGCGTTTTTTCCGCTTAGTTTTGTTGTACTATTGAGGGCGGGCCAAACAAAGACAGCTTTTTCTTTATCTGTAAGGTTGTTTAATTTACATAGCTGCAATCAATAGAGTAAAAGCAAATCTGTGTAAAAAAGACAACCTTACAGGCACCGGAGCAGTCCTTTTTTTAACTGTAAATTGAGGTTCAATAGTTTTAACTTTGAGGGGAAAAAAACAGATAATTGGAGCATCATTAATTTTGCACTTTCATAGTAGGTAGTCTGTGGGCAGTGGCAGATCCAATAAGGGAGGGGGGCGATCGCCCCTCCAAAAGGTTTGTAAATTAAAAAAAATTCCGGGAAAAGGTCACCACTCTCCCTCTTCCCCCTAACACATCACAAAAATAGTCTACAACAGTATTTTTACGACTTTAATTCCGAAAATTTTCCAGAGGAGAATTCCTCAACCCCTCTCTCCAATGTCATCGAGGACGGTTAAAACTTTTGAATTATTGGAGCTTCAATTTCGAAAAAAATGGCCAGAAAAAAAAACTCTTCCGAAAATGTCGTTAATGATGGTCTTCAGTTACGTTTTTAGAACTTCATTTCCGAAAAAATTCCGGGGGAGAGCCCTCGATCTCAAGTCCTTCCCCTAACGTCAATGAAGACCCACTAACATTACGTTTTTAAAGTTTCAATATTTAAATGTTGAGGGATAATAACTCCTGACTGCATCCCTTCCCTTAACACTACCAATGATGGTTAATTATCGCATTTCAAGGCTCCAATTTCGAACAATTTCTGATGGGGAGTTCCAAACCCCATTCCTTCCTCTTACGTCATAAAAGATGGCATACAACTGTGTTTTTTTGAGACTTCAATTTCGAAAAATTGCTGGAGAGGAGATCTCATGCCCTTCTTTCCTCATCTTTCAACATCATTCAAAGATTGTCTAAAACAGCGTTTTTGGAACTCTTACATTGAAAAGTTTCTAGAAAAAAGTTCTGAACCCCATGTTTTCTGCTACCTTATCAAAGCTGGCTTAAAATTGCGTTTTTAATACTTCAGTTCCAAAAAAATTTCCGGGGGAAACCCCCAAACCCCCTGGTTTTTAGCATTACTAATGACATATAAAATTGCATTAATATCATAATCATAAAATCTTTAATATCATAAAACAACTGGGAAGAATTCCTGAATCTCATCCTTTCCCTTCAAGAACACAAAGATAGTAACCAATTGTGTTTTCGAAAATATACCCTTAAATTTCAAAAAATTTCCGAAAAGGGACCACCAAACTTCCCTTCCTCTTATTAACCACCAAATAGTCTAAAAATGGCGTTTCTAACAAACATTTTCAGGGGAGAGCCTGCAAACATTCCTATTTATGTGGGAATATTAAACAACTGAAGAAGAAACAAATCCATAACTATCTTCAAATTTTATTTACAAAAGCAATTTTAGTATTTTATTATGTTTGGTATGAAAACTGGTAAAAAGAGATGCCATTTTAATACTGCAACCTTTCTTTTATAAGGAAAAAAGTACGATTGAGGACCTGAATAGCTACGGAAAAACTTCAAGAGTCCTCAAACGAATCAAAAGTTGAAAGGTTTAGATTAGATAATAGATCCAGACAGAATACTAGTATAGAAACTCTTTTTTTTTTTCAATTTTTCATTTTTGTGTGTGTGTGGTACTCGAAACACTTATAACTTTCATTCAAACTCTTTGAACAATACACATTATTCCAAAAAAATATTTTTAAAAAATGCTTCAGTTCTTAAACTTTTTTCCAAATTTTATTTTCATTAGTCCCCTCTCCCCTCCCCCTTGATGCATTACTCAATCGCCCCTCCCAACAGGATCGTCTGGATTCGCCACTGTCTGTGGATAAAGGTGCACAAAAATATAGTAGTATGGGTAAAAAGGCGGAAGTAAGATTATGCATTGAAAAAAATAGGAAAAAACAGGAAAATTTTTGAAAATTTTAAAAAAGTAAGAAAATAGGAAAAAATAGGAGGTCTGCGGACCCTGCTGACTTTATGGTTCAAATGGTGTCGTGAAAAAGAAAATCCTGTAAATGATTGATGCTGCTGAAGAAGTTGGTTCAATCCTGAAGATTATGATGATGAAACAGGAGCGCACAGATATCCCAAAAGTTACTACAAAACATGTTGTAAAACAATTGAAACTCTGAGAAACCTTTTAGTATTGCAGGAAAATATTGGTCAGGGTGAATTTACTGCCTTTGCCAGTAAAAAGAATTGTTGATAAAACAAAACAAAAAAAAACAATCAAATTTTGTGAACAGATTTTTTTGACTACTAAATTTTTATCAGGTTCCTTAAAAATGTAGGTATTTCTTAAACACATAGTTGCTAGAGGAATATATAAATCAAATACTCCATGTCTCGAAAAACCTGTCCTTCTCATTTTTTTTCTTTTTTTCTGTACCCTCAACATTTGAGAGAAACAGGATCAACTGTAAAAAAATTTTTGTCTCTCTGTTTGCAACATAGAAGCTGAGCTGCTAAGCATATGTTCAAATACTTCAGACCATCTTCCCTTCTGAAAAAAGTAACCTAAACTTTAACTTTACTTAGACATAAACATATTTACCTGCCAATATGTCAAACATTGTTTTTTTAAGTCATTTTGACGTTCATCATGTAGTTCACTGAAAACAAAAATAAATAATGATAAATAATTGAAAATGTGAGCATTTTTACAGTAAAAAGGAACTAGAACTATAAAATTAAATGAAAAAATGTATATGCATGGAAAATGTCTATAACCTACTGATAGGCTTTCGATGAATTTCTGCATCAATTTGATAAACGTTTTACTTTAGATTCAGACAATTTGCGTAATACTTCGAAACAGGTAAACTAACTATAAACTACCTATTTGTATAAATCTTGGAACAGAAAAAATTCACCTTTGTTTTAATCTTAGAGCAGAAAATAAATGACTCCTGTACATTACCTTGTAGCTAATACCAACTTTATAGGGTCTGGTGGGGTAAAGTGGTCATAAAATCGTAGGTTTTCAACTTAGGTGGATAATAAATGCAGCAAATTCTTTAAACAGTTCAACTTTTTTTGTTGTTATTTTACATTGCATTATTAAAGAACACGGTACATTGAATTTTAAGAAGAAAAATATTGATTTTCGTAGTTTTATAGCACTTTCTTTTCCCTATGTTTTTATGACCACTTTACCCCATGGGGTGGGGGAAAGTGGTCATAGCATGGGGTAAAGTGGTCATAGTTAAAAATAGTAGCAAAACCATTATAAAGAACCCTAATACTTGTATATTTCAATTGTTTTTATAATTACAAGTATATTCACGAGTACATGCCTGTATACACGAATATATACGTGTCGTGTTATACACGAGTAAACACGTTCCTATTTGAGTAGATACATGTATACATCAGGTACATGCATGCACGTGCCTACTCAAGTATATACGTGTATATACGAGTATATAAGCATGTATACTTGATTACCTACAGGAGTGTATACGTGTCTACATACGTGTCACATGTATATACGTGTCACATATACGTACGTGTCACGTGTATATACGAGTAATTACGAGTATAAACGAACATTATATGCACGCATGTACTTGTATCTCGAGAAAATACGTGCATACTTGAGTATATATGTGTATAGTAGACGTATATACGCATATATAAGTGTACATGCATACATATACGGGTATACACGAGTTAATTCGTGGATACATCCAGTGCGTCTTTGTACGTGTCTACTCACGTATATATAATATGGAAGCACGAGTATATACACATGTATACGTGTACACACGATTATATACCTGTATAGACATATATACGTACATTAACGTGTATACACCAGTACATGTATGTATACACGAGAATATACGCTTATATACATGTCGGCCTACAGAGTGAATCTAAGCTCTTGGGCAAAAATCAAAGGGGTGTGAGAGGGGAGGATAAGAAGCAAAGAATCATAAGGAAGTTATAATCACTGACGGGCTACATGCACACAAAGCCAGGAGGCAAAGCAGGGCACAAATTTGTTGCACAAAGATGATTTTACCTAATATTTTAGTTTCTAAGAAATATTTAGAGCAGTTGTTGAAAGTTACGGTCTGTAGTAGCTCTAATACACGCGTCGCATCAAAGGCGCAGCGGATGATGAAAGTTTTTCAAAAGTCTCGTTATTGCAACAGAGAGGGATCTGTGAATACGACGCATGTATTACAGCTAAAGGCCGTAAATTTCATCAATCGCTTTAAAACTTTCTTAAGTCCTAATATAATATATATATATATATATATATATATATATATATATATATATATATATATATATATATATATATAGAGAGAGAGAGAGAGAGAGAGAGAGAGAGAGAGAGAGAGAGAGAGA
The DNA here is from genome assembly GCF_026930045.1 of Uloborus diversus. Lineage (NCBI taxonomy): Eukaryota > Metazoa > Arthropoda > Arachnida > Araneae > Uloboridae > Uloborus > Uloborus diversus. The sequence continues at coordinate 58,268,671 of NC_072732.1, read as the reverse complement.
GAGAAATTTGTGACTTTTTTTGCATCCATCAATTTCTCACTTTGCGTGCATGTAGCGCGTCAGCATTGTGTTTGTGACCATATGTTCCTTATTAACTCTTACTTCTTCTCCTCTTCTCTAACACCTTTTATTAATTTACTCAAGAATGTAAACTCACCCTGTATACTTTTACATCATATGCTTGTATGTAAGTGTCTACTCGAGTACGTACGTGTATATACGTGTCTAGCTGAGTATATAAGTGTTCTTATATATACGAGTATAAGCGAGCATATACGTGTATAGTAGAATGTATAGCTGTATGCATAAAAATACTTGCAGATACTCATATATGTATTTATTGGCGCATTTATGTGAATACGTCTATGTACATGTCTACACGAGTGTATATGTGTATATATACGCATATACTCGTATATTTAACCCCGTTTACTGTAAAAACAATACATATTGAGTAAAATTAATATTTAATTTGTATCTGCCTTATACCTAAAGCTTAAGTGACACTAGAAGAACAATATTCGTTAAGCCTAATATTATGACCACTTTACCCCATCTTACTTAAATTGTTCTAAAAAATTATCTAAAATAGATTCCGCTAACTGCTAATGAGTAAGAGTTCTTGAGACATGTAGGAAGCTTTCTATGCAGTCAATCTGTTCATAATTCTAACAAACAAAATTTCCCAAGAATGTTAAAATAGGTGTTTAGATTTTAAAATTTTTCATGTTCACGCAAAATATTTTTTTTTACCAAATAAAATTTTGCCAGTTGTAAAATTTTGTACTCAAAATGTAGTTTCTAACTGCTTTACTCGAAGATAAAAGTTTCACATTCATTCGAACGTTTATTTCCAAGCTATAGCCATTTATTTGTCGTATGACCACTTTACCCCATTGACCACTTTCCCCCACCAGACCCTACCTTTATCATGGCATTTATGAAAAGAAATCTGCATTTTTAGAAGTCAGGAGTAAGAGCAGTTTAAAAGTCTTTAACCCATTAAACACTGCTATATAAACATAAAAAATCTAGAAAAAATTTACGTCTTTCATAAAAGATATATATTTATTGTACAGTGCATTTGAAATTTTCAAAAGAACTGCAACCATTTAGAAATTATAGACTATTCCTGTAGTGGGAGCTTTGACGCTTTTGAAGGGGAAAAACATCTGCTGTCTCAACTGCGTTTCTTCTGCATTTGGTTTTCTTTCTACTACTTTTTCCTATCGTGTTTTAAAAGAGCCGCGTCTCAAATATATTCTTGTTTTTATGAAGAAACACAGAAATCAATCACAAAAATTACGTACATATGTGCATCTGTGCATATTCTATTCCAAAACGAAAGCTTTATTTCATTTGCATTTTGCACGCAAAGAGAAGTACTAAAAGTAAACAAACTATAAATATAAAGAAAAAAACTTAACCATTTTGTCAATCTTCAATTGAATCGACAGGTTTGAAAAGGGAATAAGTCCAAAAATCGAATTTTTGGGAAATTAAAAAAAAAAAACTGTATTAGTTTCGAAAATTTCATCCAATATCTTCCGGCTTTGTACAGGGGTTTGAGAGCTCGGTTAAGTGTAATGTAGTATCGTGGAAAAATATTGAAACTGTTTAGTATTTTTATAGATCTGGTAGAAGTTGTTGGATTTATTTTCTTCTTAAAACTTATGACATTTATCGAGGTAAAAATAGCAAACAGCTTTGGAAATCAGTAAGAAATTACTACTTTATTTAATTGAAAATTACAAAAGTGAAAAGGTTAAATTATGAGAAGTAAAAATTAAATTATAAAGAAAAAAAACACAAAATCAATTCTCAACGTGATCTTCATCCCTGTGAGGTGTAATAGGCCAAGATACCATGACGTCCTTAAAAGGTTTCCTTTCGTCTGGAATGTAAAGAAGAAGTTTTTTCAGATCATCCAATTTTTTAGAATTTATTGCAAGTTTATCGTTTTAAGCTGGATCCGTGCGAAATTTTACATCAGTTCTTGTTTTTTGCAAGAGGAAACTTCTTTTGACAGGACAATCAATGAACTCACGAGTAATTAAATATCCTGCAGTTGACAATTCATATATTAAATGTCTGTATTTCGAATTTGCGAATGTCTCCGTTTTATGAATCTCCCGATGACATTGTTGTAGTAAATAAGTTAATAATAAATAGTTGATTAATCATAATTTAATGGAAATAACGATATAGACTTTGACACACTGAAAAAAACAAACGTTTTGTAAACCAACAACGAACAATCATATAATAAACATTGGAAATAGTTTTCTCAATTGGTTAACTACTCTTGCTGCAACCTAGCGAACCAATTAATTATAAGTTCTAAGAAGGAAATAAATCCGGGATTTGTTTCCTTCTTACACCTGAGGCTAAATTCAACGCTCGATTACTATCACTAGGGAATGTTTATTTCTTACCACCCACATGTAGATTGAAACTAGGAGATATTTTAGATTGCAAAAAAATAATAATAATAATTTGACATTTTTGGTCTTTATTCCCTTCTTAAACCTGCCGACTCATTTCCCTTTTATGAAAATATGCAGTACAATTTTGATGCAGCATTACATTGCATTTTTCACACTTGGTTTGAGTGCTCTCTTTCCAATATTTACAGTGAGATTGTTTTCCTGCGTTTAAAATGATATGGTTTACTCATCAAAACATACAGTAGAGTTCACTGGTCCGCAAGGCCCTGACTGGGGATTTACGAAATCTTCCTTTGAACTTTTCATTGGAGCTTTAGTTATATCCCTTAAAAATTCTAGTTGCATCATTTCGTCCTTGAACTCTTTGTGAATTCTCCAGGCTGCTACAACAGCCATATTTAGTGTATTTGTAATAAAAGGCCACCACCATATTTTCCCTTTGATACGAGGTCTGTACGTGCTTAGAAATTGATCTAAGAGATTCACACCACCCGTATATTTATTATACAAGAAAATTTAATGCAGTTGAGGCAAATCTTTTCTCTTTTATCTTCAGAACACCATCTTTTGGGTATTCCTAAGGGAGCTTCTGTCTCAAAATTTGAAGCTTAACATACTATTTTGTTATCTTTCCATTTTACTACACATAAGTTCTCAGTTTGAATGGATTTGAAACATCCTCTTTCATTTTTTACCAGTAATGTACTTTTATTGAGAGGGCAGTCTTTTAGTCTAATTTCTGTTATAGCTCGTGTAGCGAGAAACTCTTGATTTTTCATTTCTTCCAGCAATTCTATGGAAATAAAAAAATTGTCCATATACATTTTATGCTTTCTAGGATTGTCGATACAGTCAATTAAATCCGAAACAACTCTTGTTCCCGCAGGTCTACTGTCCTTCTTTGCTGTGTTTTTTCCAACATAAACTTATAAGTTTAGTGGATAACCTTTCCACTTTGAATCACAAATGGTTTCTTTTGACTTTTTTTTTGCTCTGACGTTTTCATTCAGTTTATCATTATTTTCATTACGTTTTTGCTTTCAGTTTTTTTTTCTGTGGATTTAAGGGAAATATCAATTTTCTTTTTTGACCCTTCTTAATAGAAACTACAGCTTCTCCTTGTTTTGGAATGTCTACATTAAGCATGATACCATTACCTGCGGCATCATTAAAATTACAGCTCGACTTTGCTTTGTCTTCATTGCGTTTTGTTTCCGCTGGTAAAGTTATCTTTCTTTTTTCTAGAATTTAGGGCCCTTTTTTTTCTTCTTCTTAATTTTTTTAGCTGTTACTTCTACTTCTCCACAAACGTCGTTAGGAATATCCGTATTTAGAATTATTTTATTTTCAGCTACATCCTCTTCATCTGTCACAAGGCAAAGATCAGGGGGCAAACATACAATACTATCTTCATCTGAATAATCATCAGAATCTAGAGTATTAAAATACTCCAAAGCTTATAGCACTGGTAAAAACTTAACTCATTTTTTTTTTCTTATCGATAAAGATCTCAAAATTTGAAAGTTAATTCTGCCAAAAGGATAAATTCGCAAGAGAAGGAAAAATATAGTACTGTTCTCGGTCATACTATCTTGAGAATAGTAGAAACATTCACTATTCACAAAACAAAGTTCTAAGAATCCTTTTTCGAAAGACTTAGAAAGGGGTACATGTGCTTCGTGATGTAGGTTGCCTCTTTCTTCCTAGCAGCATTCCTTTCTTCTTTGTAAGTCCTTGCACATAAAAGAGGAAGAATGCTACCGGTTCCCGCCAAATCTCCCACTGCAGGAGCAAAAACTTTAAGCGCTTGTAGCATTGCTTTAAATTAATCGTTTCATTCCGGGTTTTTCATATATTATTTGTTACAATATCTGCTTTAAATATGCATAGCGCTTGAAAAAAAATTAAGAATCCATTAATTTGGTTTTTTTAATTTTTTACATCTTCGTAAAAAAAAGCAAAGTTCCATTTTTTGAAAAAAATGTAGAAAATACAATGATTCTACGGATTTTTTTTTTAATGATACGCTCCGTTTTGTTAAAATTCACATGGAATGCATTTTTTAAAAATATTAAAAAGTAGATGTTCCCGCAATGGGAGCTTTGGCCCCTAATGGGTTAAAACTAAAAAAGTGACCACAGTCAAAAAAAAAAAAAAGCTGCATTGAAAGCAAATAATTTCGGATGGAAAGAGTCATTTAATGCCATTTTTGGGTCCTAAAATTAAAATTTGAAAGGTTCGGTACTTTTTTGGCATTCAAATAAACCCCCTACGTTCCTTCTCAGAGGCTCAAGTATCTTCCTGCCAAACTTGGTCAAGATCCAATGTAAACTATGGATTTGTATGGGGAACATACATACACTCACATATATATGCTTTGTTTTGTTTATATAGATTGCACATTCAAAATTTGTTACCAGTATTAACAGGTTTTTCAGATAGCTGGCAGTTCAAAAGCTTATATATGGTTTGTGTTGCCAATCAAGTGAGTGAATAATCACCAAGTACTTGGTTTGGAATTCTTTGACATGCAAAAATGATACATCATTATGAAAACAATACATAAGTTAGCACATTTCCTTCAGATAAATCAGTTAGACAAATATAGTTGGGGCAAACTTAATCTGTCCACATTATAATGACTATGCAGAGCCTAATCACAGTATTATGATGCTGCCAGGTTGGGCTTGTCCCAACTATAGTTTTACAGAAATATATTTCATATGCTTTCTATTGGGCATCGATTCTTCTCCATTTTTGAATAATTTCCTCAACTTAAAATAAACACAGTAATAGAAATTTTCAAAATGTACTCTTTTTCACTGCAAAAATAAATTGATTTGACAGTTAAATCAAAATATACAAAATATACCTGTTCTGGGCAAATGCCCTAATTTTATCTAGATGAATCACTTGTCTTGCACCTAATCTAAAAGAAAAAAAGATAATCATAAATACAGGGCAAAGAGCTAACAAGGGACCTTAACTTATGCATAAGATCAGATTATTACTTACTTGTTAAAACTGTCTTTGAGTGGCAACATTCAGTTGTTTACTAATTAATATGAGTGTTCGCAATGACATAGCTATGTTAAGATTTTGCAATTGATTGTTTAATGTTCATTTGCTAGGATTTTGCAATTGTTTATTTGAGAATAAAATGTCTTTTCATTATTTTTTTTAAATCCATTTGCCTTTATTATTCTACAGTTCATCATCACCTCATATAAGGAAACAAAGTAGAGCTCCCATACTTGGGGTTTTCAACTCAGATCAGGTTTTATAAATATTCAATGTTGATAGTCCTTTTTCAGCGAAAATAAAAGTTCATTTTCTAGGTTTATTTATCTCTTTATTTTCAATTTAAAGGTGAAACATACTTTCATAAATTGCATATTACATACTTTATCCACCTGAATCTAAGTGGTTATACACAGCAATAGAATGCTAATTATGGGACCTACAGTCCTCACTAACAATGGGAAAGAGGGATTTTCATGAAAGTAATTTTGATTCCTTATTACTTAAAAGGATTATTCCACCTTTTCTTCTCCAGTGCTAAATATTATTTTGTGCTTAAAGTTAGGTTAAAAAATGAATTTTGCAAATCTAATTTAAACATCATTTAAAGTTTATGATCAGTTTACTTATTGTGCTACACTTCAACCAACTTATAAAGGATCTACTCCCATGTCAACAGAGGCAAAAAAAATCTACACACGTAAACAAGAAATATGGGGAGAGGATTGATGATGAAGCTGGTGTTAAGCAGGGTTGTCCAAAAAAGGGGGGGGGGGGGGCAGTGACACTGACAACACTGTTGAAAATTTTAAGAGTTTCGTTTAAAGAGTCTTCAGCTTTGCTCTTGGGCATTTGTGGGGATATACTGTTCTTATTTGGGGAATGGGCACCCCTGCATTAAGAGGTCTAACTAAAATTACTCTATATAAAAACATAAAACTCTATATAGAAAGTTAGTAAGAGATCATTTTAGCAACTCACTATGAAGATACAAAACTTATTTAAAAAAATTTAAATAACTTCAAAGAGTAAATGTGGAGGAATCAAATAAAATTTCTCACTGTAACTTAATAAAAATAGATCAAGCTTGATACCAATAACCATGTTGTGCTTACTTAACTCTACAATGAAAGATACGGTTTTTTCAAGTTGTAAATGGGAGCACTGAAAGAAGGCATGGTTCACTGATCAAGTTGATATAAGAAAAAAAAACCCTATAGCAGTGTAACAGTTTTTTTTTTTTTTTTTACAGGACTGCTTACACACAAATCAATTTCCAGCAGGATGTTGTTGCAAACATCTCTATTTAACTCATGAATCCAGCCCAGATTATATGCAAATGAATATATGAATATGCAATTAAATATTTTTGCTTCTTTTTTAACAATGATGCTAAAATACAGCTTTTTATTTTTTAAACAACTGAATATTGCTCAGTTTTTCACTTGCTTTTACATTTTTTTTTAAACTTTAAGAAAATTAAAAGCAAGTATTTTGCTTTTCAAAGAAAGAAAAATCGGATGACTAAAAGAAAACTATTTTAAGTAAACTAACACTGTCCATTCTGGTAGCTAATAAGAAAAATCCTTAGAAATGACATTAAATGACAAAAGACTGCCTAACTGGAAAAACATATTAAAGAAGAAATAGTGATTTATTGTTGTTATGAACAATTGTTTTAACACATATTCCTCATCTTATTATTAAAATAGAAAGGGCAATCAGTTTTTACTCTTGACATTGGGACAAGTTTTCTCTATGCAGATAAAAGAATTATTATTGCATATATTTAAAGTTTTGGTGCATACTTCAAGTATTTTTAGCACATATTTGAATGCATAGGGTAGTGATTTTTTAATGCATACAATCTGGGGCATTTTCATAACTTATTCATGAAATAAGTTATGAAAATGCTCACAATGATTTAGTTTTAACCGCATGCATGTAGTTCAAAATGAATATGCACAAAATTAATAGAATATAATTTTTTTAATTTTTTAAAAAGAAATCTTAATTAGATAAAAGTAATATGACAACAGGAGAAATACTTTAACAGACATTGTTACTAATGATGATAAAAATATTTTTCCTGCTTGAACACTATTGACAAACTCCTCCCCCCAATCATATCATTTTGAATTTTCAAATTTCTACTGTGAATATATTAGTGCCTCTTTTTAAAAAAAAATTGTTTAAGATGTTTTATAAAGATTTTTAAACGTTATTTTTAAAAAATCCATCCAGTATTAAATCAATAAATTAAAACACTTACCGATTATTTGAGTTAACAATATAATCATAAAATGCTTGATCTTCTTTAAGAACAGCAAGGGGAACAATTTCTCTCACATCCACATCAGAAGCTTCACCACACCTCTTTGCAATATGGCAATTTACTTCATACATATAATCACAGATATTTTTAGTGTTTTCTTTCCTCCACTTACAAATAATGTACCTGAAATAAATACATGAAATATTTCAGGATATCATAAACATTTAAACCTACCACTTAATGCTTCAAAGAAAAGAGGGGTTTGAAGACAAAAATTTAAAATAAATAATTTCTAAGAACCTGTCAACTTCATCATCTGATTTATAAAGTGCATAAAATAGGAAGTAGTTACTGTAAATAGTGTGTAAATTAATGATTTAATCTCCAACCTGCCAAGGAAAATGTACAAGATTTATTCCCCAGTGCCAAAGAGTTTTACACAGGCGTTAGTATTCATGTAATGCACTAGGGAGAAAATAAGTGCAAGTTATGCTGCCTACAAATTTTACTTTCACAAAAAAAGAACAAACTGAAAATACAAAATGTACAGTTTAGAGTAAAAGTATTATGAAAAGAAAAAGAGGTTAGAACTTGATTTTCATGTGATATATCCGGAAACATGGCTGTACACATCAGGGTTCGCCGATATATATCCGATACTTATTTTGAAAATATGATATTTTGATATTTATTTTTTCAACTATGATATTTTCAATATAAAAAGTATATTAATTATTAAAAAATATATAGTTAATAAATACATAATAAATATATAATAAAATGCATAATATTTATAATATTTATTATTAAAAAATAGCCAAAAAGTTATGTACTATATTTTTATGATGTATAAATACATCATTAGTATAACAAAGTAATATAATATTCCATTTTTACTTGTATTTTATATTCATTAAGTTATTAGTAATGTAACAATTTTAATTAATATTAAAAGTGCTTAATTAAATATTAAACATTGATCAGAAAAAGTCTTATGACTGTGCACCGAGTAAAGCATGTTATTTATTTCTGAGTCATATAACTATAAAAGTGTAGCTAATAGAAGAAAAATGAGTAAAACTGCTAGTGCTAAATTAACTCCATTAAAATTGATAGAAATGTAAAATGAAATATTAGAAATAAATAATGAAAGAAACATTCATTTTAAGTCTATATATTACAATTATAATATAAGAAAATAAATAGTGATTTTTGAAGATGCATTGACAATTTTGAAGATGTTAGTTTGTGCAAATTGAAAATATCCGACATATAACAAAATATCCGATATATATCAAAATATCGGAAATTTTCGATATTATTGAAGATATGATATTTTTGAATCCTGGTACACATAAAACAACATGGCATACACTGCACTAATTTTCAGAATAAAGTAACTAATACAAACAGTAAACAAAACTAGAAGATAGAGAAAAATAAAAAAGGAGTTTCAGTCACAAACAAAAACACAAGCAATAATTGCAGTTGTTACTTTCACCGTTTCAGCAAAAATTCTCCTCTTCAATTCCCCCCCCCCCCCCTGAATTAATATTCTTCTCATTTTCCGGCAAGATTATTGTAATGCATGCAGGGGGGGGGGGGACAATTTTATTGGTAGCAGCACAATGCACATGATTGTATTTCGTAAGGGACTATATAAACGTATGCTGCAGTTAATAGGATTAATATGGGACTATTGGAGAGTACACCAATGAAAGGTGAGAAAACGCGATCCTCAAAATTTTACAATTTGTATAAAGGTAAATGTTTAGCATTAAAGGTTTCCAATACTATTTTCCATTAAATGTACGTATTACACCTAAGCAACAATTTTAAATAACTTCAGTGACACAATTTTTATACATTTTCTATGGAACTATATCCAAAAATTATATGATTGAATAAATATAAGCAATTAAAAATGAGTCTAGCAGATGAATATTTCAGCAATTTTTAAATTTTCTTGTACTTCATAATGAAGAACTAGAAAGGAAAAAAACTCAGTGATAAAATGTAAGACAGTAACACAAAAAAGCACATTTGAAGCCATGAGAAGCAAAGGGATATAAGTGGACTTTTTAAAGTTTTGAATAAAATGCATTTAGAGTTCAGATCTAGGGAACCCTTTCATTGATTTTTTTTTTCTAAATCATGCTATATAGCATCCATCAGAGCTACTAGTATCATTTCTTACCCAAAAATGGTGGGAGAGGTTCTCCTACACAATTTATACTGATTCTCTCCAAATTCTTAACTTTGGCACTAACATCCCTTTGCTTCTCACTGCCTCATTTGAAAAATGAGGATTTCAATGAAATTCTTTTGCAATGCGATAAGAAAAATAAGTGCATGAGTGTACAGCCTACAAAAGTCTCAAATTATAAACAGTAAGGCCTTAGATAGTCAAAATGCAACAACTGATGAGACTAAGTTTGATAAATAAACAAATAATAAGGAAATAAAGAACTATAAAATTGAAATTATATAAAAGAATTATGCTAATGACCAGATTCACAATTAGTTAAACAAATACAGTACCAAACCCCTTAGGGGGACAAAGATTTTCAAAAGAAGAGCCAGAAAATGTATAAACAGGTGAGATTGTAACCTATAATTGAAAATGTTTTACAATTTTAATCAATTGGTTGAAAAAGCGGTACCACAAATTCTAAACAGAAAATGCCTATAGTTTGATGTACAGTGAAGCACCGTTAATACGTTTTTGAATGGACTGTATGAAAAAGTGTATAAATGAAAAAACGTATAATAGGTATGCGTAATTATGTATTGGATTCTGCAGTGACCAATTTAAAAAACTTATAAATGATAAAAATATATAAAAGAGAAACGTATAAATGGTGCTTCACTGTATTTTCAACGATTTATAGTTAATACTATAAATTTTAATAAGAAAAAACATTTTATGAAATGCTAATAAAAAGTTTTATTTTTTAAAAAAATAGTAGTAATAATGAAAAAACATGAACTGAATACCTTTCAGAATTAACTCGTTGGCTTGAATACTAATGAAAAATTTAGTTTTTTTTTCAAAACATAATAATGATAATGAAAAAATATATTTCTAAATACCTTTCAGAATTAGCTGGTCGGCTTGTATTTGGCTTGAATATACAGACTTTTTCGAAAGCATGATACATTAGATAGACAAGACCTACACTAAAAGGAGTGAAGAGATCAAACAGTTTACAGACAAAGTGGCCACCTACAAAAAATAATACAACAAACACTTAGTTACCAAATAAACTATAAATTAGCAAGAAAATTGCAAAAAAAAAAAACTACTTTTTATCTCGCAGCCGCCAATTTTGTAACATTGCTAAGTGATTTACAATAAGCTTTATGATTAATGTAATACTGTTTTACCTTGTAGACTATTTTTGGAATTTTTATCAGTGTTGCAAACTGCTGAAAAAATTGTGGTCAGCATGACACCAAAACAGTCCCGAGGCCATTAAACTTGTTCGGCGAAAAGAAAGAAGTTCAAAAATATGTTGATTGATGCCTCAATAAAGGTTTGAATTGTTGCTGTGTAGGTATGTTAATTACTGAGACCTGACATGCTTACCACATTCAGAAATTTCACACAGATAAAATCTAATCTGGTGTGGAACATGTCATTCTGAGTTAGCAGTTAGTCATAGAACAAGGAGGAGAGCAAATCGAACAACTAATATGTTTCTCATCCATAAGATACTTGTTTCATTACGCTCTCCTTTTTCTCTTCTCACTATCAGTCATATGCAAAGGCTAATAAATTGTTCATAAATAATAGGAATCTATTGTCTCTTTTTTGGCAAACAAAAATTCCATATTTAACTCCATCCCCATTTAACATTATAAATCTTATTCTGAGTTAGCAGTTAGTCATAGAACAAGGAGGAGAGCATATCGAACAACTAATATGTTTCTCATCCATAAGATACTTGTTTCATTACGCTCTCCTTTTTCTCTTCTCACTATCAGTCATATGCAAAGGCTAATAAATTGTTCATAAATAATAGGAATCTATTGTCTCTTTTTTGGCAAACAAAAATTCCATATTTAACTCCATCCCCATTTAACATTATAAATCTTAAGAAGGCTTTTCCACTTAAATTAGCCTGATGATGGCATCTACAGGCACATTCTGAAACAATTTTTTCTTTTGCCAAGCAAGTTTCCATGGCCATTTATTTGACTGCTCTGGTGAAATATCAAGTCATTCTGATCAATTTTTTTTCTTAATTAAAGCGTTTTGAAATCTTAACTTTAATTGTAATCCCCTTGTATTTTGCTATGATCTCATGTGCTATTAAACCTCTGGTTCCCTAATTGTACCACCTAGAAAAACTGTAAATTGATTTCTTACATATTCCAACTGGATGAATGGAAGTTCATCAAAATCATCTACAGAGTACTTGGGCTAAGAATTCAGAATCTGCATATACAACGAAATAAAAAATATCTTCACTGATCATTCTTATTGAAATTTTTGGTATAAATTTGCAAATTTTGTTTCTCTTGAATCAGCATTTAATGTTTTTCTGAAATGAACCTGTTTCTTAACGGTCAGTCAGTGCATTAAATCCCAAATACATTGTCTTACGATAAAGTGAATTCTAAGCAAACAATTGACTAGAATTGGCTTCATGAAAACCCTGGTCATAGAATACAGTGCAACATTGCAACGCCTGTCGTAGATCCTTGAAAAAAATCTGTAGACCTTTCTGAACAGAAACTTTTTCATTAAAATCCATTTTGGCTTTAATTTATAGCAAATTTTAAATACAAAAACACAGTTCACAATGAAACAGAGAAGTAAGAAGCAAAAATAAATAAAGAAAAAGATCTAAGGCAAGGCCATCTTTTCAATAGTTTTGGAGGTTGAACAATTTTGTTAAGATAACACCATTTGTAAAACAAAGGATCCTAAATTGTCGGTCATGTCCAAACCTTTTTGGTGCGTTCCATGCTTTGAACATTACCACCTTCTTTTCTCGCATGAACAGTTATCCTTGTACACCAGAGCTTATTCCATTCCACAATATCGAAATTCTGTAAACTTCCCAACAATTTTAACATTTAACAATATTTGTAAGAAGTAGATGCAAATGGATCATTGTTTTCTAAACCTCGAGCAACTTTTAGTTCCTCTTCATCTTCCATAATAAAAGCCATGTAACTGAGCCCTGAGGATTTGAGTCTGTAATCACTCTCTTAATCCGTTGCTGAAAATTTCTGTTTTTTTTTTCCTTGTGTTTTTCATGTTTGGAGTTTTAGTTTTAGCTTCTCCTCTCTCTTCCAAATCTCTCTGATGGATTTTTTCAAGTTTTTATGCTGGGCCAAAGTAGGTTGTTATTTTTAGGCAGGTGATATGTTGTTATTGTAAATTTTTTTAAATAAAAACCTTAACAGGAATGAGAAGTAAAACTATGCCACTACATGAAGTATCAAATAGTAGTCATAAATAGGTACTTCACAAACTCTTAGCTGTTATAGAACTGCTTCTACAGGTAAAAGTCCGAGAGGTTATAAAGACACATGTTATCACTTAAGGAACACAAAACCAGTAGTGTTGCTCCTTGTAGAGATCTATCAAACTGCTTGGTACACATTACTGAGTCCTTGACGCAGCTCTCCAGCAGATTCTGTCAAAATAAGTTTCAAAATTGCTTCCTGAAGGTTTACAGAGAACGATGTACTATTTTTTTTTTTCAAATTGGCCAAAAAAAGAACCCTAGGGCCAAAGTAGCCCACGTTTACGGTACACAAAACATTACTAATGGATACATGCAAATGGAAAATTGCAAATGAACTGCAACGATTAAAGACAAATGATGAATAAAGCAGAAAGTAAAAAGGTTTGAATGAATATATTGTACTGCAACTGGGAAAAAGGAAATTTGAGATTGAATAAGAGTAAAAAAATTAAAGATGTATGTAATTTTTTTGAAAAATGCGATTTCATCACAAGTGCATCAATACAATGTTCCAAAAAGCTCACCAATCAAAAGAATGGTCGTTCATTTTTTAAGTGAACGAATGGATCCGTTCACTTTAAGGATTCCTTCTTTTTGACCTGTTCGTTCATAAAGGACACATATCGACTGGGAATATACCCAGTATAATTTCTAAATTTAGTATTTTACTGTCAGGCACTCTTTGATGATGATTTATTAACAGGTATTGAAATAAATTCAATGCTGGGTTAATCTGCAGACTATTTTTATGTTTTAATCTGAATTGCAGATTGCTACAAAGAAATCGCTTCTGAATGAAGACTATTAGTCACATGACTATCAGTCTGCACTCACCAAACACTCCCAGTCTTATACCATTTGATTACATCAATTTAATATGGTTCAAATCGGATAGTAACATACTTTCCTAAAAACCTTTCAAAGTTACTTGAATTTATTATAGAAAGGACTCAAAATACGAAAATGACGAATTCAAATACAGCTATGGAAAGATGAAGATGATAAAAATTATGACAGACAACATGCTACAGTGACTAAATTTACAAATTTTTGTTCAGTCTTTTCAGTTTTTTTTTTTTTTTTTTTTTTTTGTCTAGCATAGGAAATTAGCCAAATTTTGACCTCAATTTTATGGAATATGTTTAAGATGTACTTAAACAAAATATAGCTCTTTAGACATGAGTAAAAACATACCTGTTCGTAAGACAGATAAGGCACAAAGGAACTGACATAAATATAAGCGCTTTGATAAAATTTCTTGAATATTTTCATTTCCTTCAACAGAAAACCCCTAGAAAACAAAAGAAAATTTAAGACCTTTATACATTTTAAAATTATAAGAAAAAAGGTTCCAAAATTTTGTCAATATAGTATAACATGTAGGGTAGGGTGCATCTTATTTTTAAAAGTCTTATTTTTTCCTGAGGCACCCCCTCATTTTGTTCCTTTGGATGGAAAAAAAAATTCACATATCTTAAAAAAATCAAAATTGAATAATATTTAGAGGTAGCTACCATTGCTGCAAAATTCGTCAAATCTCTTTTGTTTTTAGTGATTATTATTATATTTATTTCTGTGATTATTCTATGTATTTATGTAGGGTCAGGTGGGGTAAATTGGTCAATAGGACAGAGCACTGATATTTCAAATATAAGGCTATATCTGTAAAATAAATGGAAGAATGAGTACAAAATTTTTATTTTAGGTTTTGTAATTTAGGTATTAACTTTTGAATTCAAAATTTCAACACTGCCAATACTTTATTTGGTGAAAAAGTCTTTTTGCTTGCTTATGAAACTTTAAAATCTGAACACCTATTTAAACTTCTCTGAGAAGTTTAGCTTATTAGAATTTCCATCAGATTGACTGCAGAAAACTTTCCATATGGGTCATTAACAGTTAAGCTGGAGTCATTTTATATTTATATGATATTTTAGAACGGTTTAAGTCAGATGGAGCAAACAGGCAGTAAATATAAGCAAGCATTGGGCCGAGTAACCTAGTTTGAACAGAAATGTTGATGCATGAGATTCATTGTTGAATAAGTGCAGCATGAAACTAAGTATCTGGGACAAATCTTGTATATCAGTAAAATCAAGCAGTTGTAAAAACAAAATACTTTGGAGCAGTAAAGTTTCTGAAATGTAATTTAAAAATGGCCATGTTTAGGATTTCATTTAGCCTTTTTTTTTTTTTTTTTTGCTAAATATAACTTTAACTCAGGTATGAAGCTTGCAAAGGGCTTTTTTTGATCTTGATAAACTCAAAAAACCTTTATCAAACAAAAATAAGCAAATTTTTGCAAAAGCAGTGAATGAAGAACTTAAATTTTGCTAATCTTAAACTTTAAATTTATTGCAAGCGATATTAGAATGGATGAGTACACATAAAATATGAAATAAATACAAATTTTTTGTAAAATAACAATTTGAAAAAAATACATAAAAATAACTAATTTCCAAACATTAAAAAAAACGCACCATAAAACAAATAATAACTACCATCAAGCAGAAAAAATTGACAAAATTCTGCCATGAGTGAAACTTTTAATAGCAAAAAGGCAGTAAAATTATTCAATAAAGCATTTTTCGACGATGATACAACATCAAATTGCATTAACTACATTCTTAAATTGCTTTTGATAGTTTCAACCATTTAAATTACCTATTAAATGTGTAATCACCTTATTATGATGAATAAATGATTGTCTACAGACTGATTATTTTTATGATGAAGCAGCAAGTCAAGCGCAGTCCCCAGTTCTTATATTTAACATTTTCATATAAATGAAATTTTTAACAGGTACATTTGTCATTTAAAATGCTTTTCAATGCTTCAAAATATTATGTATGCACTACAAAACTGAATAAAAATTTAAAAAAATAATAATAAACTCGCAATTCACAGTGGTTAGCTTTGTGACATTTGAAAACTTAAAATCATTTTAAAATTGCATTTAGAAATTTCCAAACTTTGATTTCAATGAAAATAAACAGATATTTTATTTAACAAGCCCTTTAACGAGGTTTAGTTCACATTAAAAAGGGGGGAAACCAAATTTTTGCAAGAAATGAAATACATGATCATATATTTCAAAATATATGATCAAAAGGATGAAAACAGCAAATTAAAGACCTTTTTTAAAAGGTTACAAAATTCAGTATTAATAACTACCAATAAAAGCATTGAAACATTAGTATAAAATTGAAAGCAATGAAAAAGTTTTTTTTTTTTTTTTTTTGTCTGCCAGCATTTTACAGAAGATAACTCATAAAAGTTTGAGATCATCTTCCTGTTCATTCGACAGAAAAATGTAATAAGTAGTCAGAATCATAATTCCTTGATATTTTTCTGTTTTGTATTCCTTGAACTTAGGCTTAAAGTTTCACGCTTGTTTTCGATTAAGATTTTTTTAATCAACCACTTAACAATAATACAAACTGGATAAAAGGAATAAGAAAAAAAAAACATCAATGCTACACAATAAGAATAACATAGATTATGGCGAACTACGTCAAAAATCAAGTCCATGCAAACTGAACTAAATATTAATAGTGAAAAGTAGTTTCTGCTCAGATGAGATCGGAGACACTGTGCGGAAATGAAACCTAATGCTAAGTCGCATATTAGAACACAATAGGTATTGCTATCATGTGCAAAGATTTTTAAAAGTCACTTCACATTTTTCGCAAAATATAGAAAAATACATATTTTTCATCTTGTCCCAACCAAACAAAAGTGGACTTGCAAAACCACTGTTTAAGAAGTGCTGGATTACAATGTGTCAGAATTTCTGGACATCATTCCTATTATGAAGAGAATATAGACTTTACACAGGATGTTTTTGTTTGAAACAATTATCTTTTTTTTTCTTTCTAAACATTAATAAGTAAGCCTAATCTTCTAAAATATTAAATTAGAAAAAAAATCTACAGAGCAAGATAAAAACTTAATTTAAATGTATACTTTTATAAATATAGACATGCACAGATATTTACACCATCAGCCATAACAAAATGAACCCCTTTGTCATCTGTACTGGAAAAAACTTTCTTCTTGAAATCAATGATATTTTCTGGGATAAATACATCACCATCCTCTGTAACACCTATTGAAATTTCAAACGATAAATTAAAATGTAAACTTTTATTATGCTTTTAATTACATTTTTCAAAAATAAATGATGTTTTTACATGCAAGCTAAAATAAGAATGAATTTGAGGAAGTAAACATTTAAAAAGTGCTAACAGAAAATAGTTTTAAGAATGACTTAGAGTAAAAGTATGTTTTGTATATTTTGCATTTTAACAACACGTCCCCCCTCCTCTCCCCCCCAAAAAAAAACATTTTTTTTTCCTCTGAATGCACAGTGGCATACATTAAATGAATGAAATTGAAGAACAATATTAGAAATGGAAAAATATTATGCTCCTACTGATTTTTTTTTTTTTTCGTTTTAGCTTATGGGCTTTATGTTTCCGTCAATCTACTTCTTTTTTTGGATAGGTCTTGCACCTGTGAGAAAGCTTTCAAAAATTGTTTACATTCCTATTGGTTTTTCATTGGTTTATAATTTTTTCATTGGTTGTTGGATTAATTTGCTATTTTTACTTTGTAAGTAGTTTGCTGTTCTGCCTCGCTGCTTTGTCAGATGTTTTTTCCATAGGCACACTTCTTTCTCATTGAAAAACCATCCTTGTATCCCTAAAACACACATACGCAGTTCTCTGCAAAATTTGTGTAATTTACTTTATTTTTCTTTTCCACACAAAGCTATTGCTTTTATTCTTGATAGTATATAGTTTTTAACAAATAAATAAACTTTTTTTTTAACATTCTACTTCTGAATTGCATTAGTGTATAACAGAAACGTACAATGACTGACAAAACAGACAAATGGGGGCAAGGACACACAATATATCAGAAGCTTCTTTCAGAGTGGTGTAACTTTTTGAGATATACACAATTTAGAGCTTCAATGTAACTTTTAAGAAGTTTTATTCATTTTCACTTAATTTTATTCAAGCATTCAAGAAGCAGTACTTTCTTTTATTAGAATATTTTTGATGACCCAATAACAGCAAATGTTAAACTAAATTCAATGTGCTCAAATTATAAAATAGTGGTTAACTTTTACAAGGAAGAAGTATCAATGCTTGGAATTGCTGAAATATAATTACCATACAAAGGTTCAAATGTTTCTGGTGGTCCAGCAAAGAAGTCTTCCAATTTAAAATCATTTGCATTCTTTAACGTAAATCCAAATCCTTTACACTCCCATTTCTTTCGCCATAGAACATATTCTGAGAAACCTCCAGGACCAGCACATACATCAGCAAAATATAACAGCTCATTTCTCTGGACCATAGGCTCCTAAGAGAAAACAAAAACAGCATTAACAGCTACAGAAAGGATATCACACACAACAAAGAAAAAATTAAAAATAAAGATGTTATTTAAAAAAATCTATCAAGTTTCTTAATTAGTTTCTTTTAGTGCTTTTTCTTTTTGTCTCCACAGTTACAACTGTTTGACTATGATATTAATAATTTTTGTAATTTTCTACACAGTAAGATCTTATCCTTAGTTATTTTCATTGTTTTTCTTAAAATATGGACAAAATTTATTTTATTCAAAATATAATTCATTTTTTAGCACAGCTTTTAAAATTCATTTTTCATTAATTGTCACCTAATCTTTCATGATGATGATCAAATGAAATTTTTAAAATATTATTTTTCAAATCTTAGGGTTTTAAAATATTTTGGATCAATTATTTTTATCTTATAAATATTTCTCATAAAAAATTTTGCATTTTGATACATGACACATCACTTAATCTCAGGACTAACTATTTTTTTAAAAAAACTTTTAAGCAAAATCCAATTTTATTTACCAAGATACTCTTCTTTAAGAGTGTTACATTCATTGCAACAATCTTCTGACTTATTGATGCCTTTGTTGTTGAATGACTTTGCAATGCTTTGGCAATCACATCTCCATTTGAGGCACATCCCCTTGAAGCACTTTTTTGAGGTCTGCCAGAAAGTCAATAGTGCTAGAGGACATATGTGGGGAATATGGCAGGTAGGGAAAGAATTTAAAACATAATTCACAGTCAGTTCAACTATATTATTATTACTTTTCTTAACTTGTGGCACACAGGCGAAACAGCACCCTTTTCTCCTTCATTTGAGTCTTTATTTTTTCCCTCAGACAATCGAATAACACTATGTAATTCAGTAAGTTACCGCCCTATAGCCAGGGCTAAAGCAGAAATACATAAAATACACCGCCAGCTCAGTCAATTCCAGCCAAGGACTGCAGTTTCGTGCTTATTAGCACTCATCAGCCCGGCATAGGACTAACCGAGCTGGAGGTGGAAAACATCTTAAGGGAGCTCATGTAACACTATGTAATATTCAGTATTAATGGTTTTGCCGTTCTTAAGGTAGTCAATCAAGAATTTTCATGCGCATCTTAAAGTAGAACAGAGAAAGGCGTAACTTGGCCACAAAAGTGGGAGCGGGGGGGGGGGGGGGGCAAACTTTTTTTTTCAAGGGAAATTTATTTAATTCATATTCTGCAATCCAACTAAAAAATTTAAAAAAACTTACTTTTTCAAAAACTAAATGAGTAAAAGAAATCATAATAACTTTCAATGCAATGTATGTTATTCAGTTTAAACAGAACAAAGCTACGGAGAGTAATGGGTACATACATCCGGAGAAGTTTCACTCTTTCCCAAAAAATATGCTGACCCTCTTCTGTTCTTGTGTTAATAGTTTACATGATAAATTTCCCCAAACAGTTGTGCTTGCATTTTGTAATCCTAAAGTACAGATTTCTTTTTCCAAGTTGAGTTGGTTTTAATTTGGGAATAATTTCATGAACTAATTAGAAAGTTCCAGGAATTCTAAGTACTTATGAAATGATTTTTCTTTCTTCTGAAGTTATTTTCCAGGATCCCAGGAATGAAAAATCTACACAGTGTACACACCCTGTTATTAGTGACTTATTGCCTTGAACCAAAGTGAAATTCTATTTCAGTGACATAACCAGAAAAAAGTGTTTGGGGGGGGGGGGCACATTGTGAAAGAAAAGATCTGATAGGAGAGTTATTCCCCGGAAAAATTTTGAAACTTGTAGCTTTAAAGACCCAATTTTAGACTTTCCTTGCTGATGTTAGTGGCACAAAAGGTCTCAGCAGAATTTCTAGAAATTGAATCTTTAAAAACGTGATTGTAGGCCATATTTATCGACATTAAGCAGGGGTCTGTCCAGAATTTTTCACAGGGTCCGTTTTTTGTGAAAAATCAAATAATTTTGCGCAAAGTCAAATAACTTTAAAAAAAAAAAAAAATTGTGAAAAAACAAAATTCCATAATTTTGATGGCGCAAATACTGCATCATTGAAACTTAAACTTGAGTGTTGTCCTTTTTTCTGTTGAGAAAATTATTTTTGGTTGTTTTGCTAGTATTGGGGGGGGGGGGGGGCATCGCTCTCTGGGAGATGGGCATCCCTTAAGTATCAATATTTATATACCATTCTACATTGTGTAAAAAACACTAGAAGTGTTGTATGTAGAGTACTCAAAATAATTGTAACAAAAAATAATAAAATTCAGGCAAGGATTCAGCATTTACCTTTTTGGCCCAAGACACTTTTAAAGAGCACAGAATTTCGTTTAAAACTTTTAAATTCTGTGATTTTAATAAAAATAAAAAGATATTTAATTTGTTTACCTCTTATAACAAAGCCAACTAAACATTAAAAAGTCAAAAAATCCCATCCCCATAGCAGATGCTAAGAGATCACAATCATCAAAGTGATGGCATCAAAAATATACAAACGGTTTGTAAAAGAAATATTTTCGTTAAAATTAGTTTAGAATTGCATTTAAGAGACCTGTGATAAGCATATCATTAATATCTATCGACACATTGAAGCAATAATAAAATTAACCCATCGATTTAACATTTTACTTTTTGACTCATACTAGAAAATAAAATTACGCTTTAAAAACTTGAAATAAGCGTTGTAGCAAAAATAAAGATACTTTTCATTTATTTGTATCTTAATAAAGCGAAGTTAGCTTGAAAAAAAATAAAATATAATTCTCATATTGGATGTAAAAAGATTGCACTTTTTAAAATGTAGGCATTTAAAAAAAAAGGTAAATGAAAGAGTTAATTTAAAGTTAATCATCCTTGTTAGCATCGAAAAATCAAACCCATATAATTTTCTACCAAAAATTACTGTAACAGATTTCACCACAGATATGCAAATATTGCAAAGCAGGTGAGAATATTTTCTAATCAAGTCACTATAATAAAGGTTTAACGATAGACGCTAAGTGGCGATAATTTTGAAGTTGGTAACTCTATCTGAAGCGATCACATTTTCCCCCCACCCCTACTATCCGTTTGCAGTTCTAAGTTCATTTTGCTGATATATATTATTATTTTTTATTAAATCATGAGCATGGAGAAAAGTGCTTACGATGGGCGATACTGCCGCTGCAAAATAGCTATTCAAGGTTTTTCAAGGCCGTACAAACCCTATATTCAGTAATCAGCTTCAGCTGTCTTAACCAACTACAGTTTCAAATTGCTGATTGTGCTATTTGTACTGACCACGTATTGTGGGAGTGCCGGGAGAGGGGGGTGATCTTACATCAGTGTTCAAAGGGGGCACAGAGCATGAAGGATTGAGATCTCTTGTTATAGAGCCTGATTCAAGGGTGGATGTTTTGCTTGACGAATATTAACATGTGGTTAAAGTTATAATTTTTTATCAACCAGCCAATTATCAGATTGAATGTAGTATGATTATCTGATATCAGTGGCATTCCTACCCAAAAGGGTCATTTTTACAAAAAATTTAATTTAATTATTAGACATAGTTATCTGAGGTAATTATTACCTATTAATTGAACTGAAAAGCATCTGACATTCAACAACTATAGCACTAAGACAACTTTTTTTTTTTTTTGGTATATATTAAACCAGAATTCAGATCAAAGTAATTATTATTTCAGAAAATTTAAACATTATTTAGTAAAAATTGCACAGTAAAAACAAAAACATCAATGAGCTTCTAAAATGTACCTAATGTACAGTTTTACTTACTCCATATTTTGTTTTTGGGTTGGTAAACATAAAGTCAAAAACAGCATCCATGTTTGCCATTTTCATTGCAGCCCTGTAAGACAATATAAGTGCAAATTTATAACAAGATCAATTTAAAAAAAATCGGCGCACAAACTAGGCAGATGCAACAAATGAAACCACATAAGACCAACTAGAAACACATGATCTTAACATTGTTCACATTTGTATTGCAGCTTGGTAGTTAGATTTTACTATCTACAGTCCAAGATAACTCAACCCCACATCATGAACATTCAAATGAATGGCTTGATATTTTCAACTTATTTATGCTATGTTGCCTAACATGAGTCAGTTTACAACGTATAAACAGTATGTAGAAACTATTTTGCATACACAAGCTTCTGAAAGCAGGCAAAAGTACTTTAAATGATTACATGTTAAATTAATGGAGAAAATGTTAAAAGAAAATTGATTTAGGATTACAATAATTAGGATGCAGTGTTCTGCTCTTGTGTTATCCCATTTTAAAATTATTTAGTTCACAGAATAAATATATGATTCCCTGTGAAAAAATAGAGACGTTAATTAAAACAAATATAGTCATAAACTTTTGACACAGAACTGATCGGACCAAAATGTTTCTTTGTGTTAAAAAGATTTTGAACCAAAATATTTTTATAAAGTTGGCTGTGTGTGTATATCACTTTGTGTTACTCGATTTTTCAAGTTAAGCATTTCCGTATTTAACTTTTTTCATTGGAGTTAAAAGTTAATATGCTGAGACAACAAATGACAAAAAGACACCAAACATTTAAAATTTTCATAAAAGCAAATTAGTTACTTTTTAAAATATGATATGACACCTCTTATAAATCTTTTGTCGGTCAGTTTTCATTATCTCCAAGTGAAGCAATTTCTTTTATTATTCATTTTTCTTACACTTATTCATGGAACACTTCAAGCTTCATGCCATGTTTTTTTTTTTTTTTTTTGCACTTGCAGGGCAATCAGTCATTGCTGGTGAGCTTAATCTCATGAGTAGCTAACACAAGGACAGTATTTTTATGTACTAGGTATGAAACTGGAAGGGATGAATTTGGACTTGCCTAAAAAAGTATCTGAAAAAATTTCAGACAAAGGGTGGAGTTTCTAATATCTTTTACTACTGGAACTGAGAAGAATTTGGACCTCCAAAGAAATGATCAAATCAGAGAACACTTCAAAACTTAACTAATAATCTCTGTTTTTTCTTTTCTTTTTTTTTTCTCTAAACACAAACAATGACAAATTTGAAAGATTCAATAAGGTTTAGAAAACATACACCTGTGACAAAAACGCTCTTGCAAGTTCAATAATTTTATGTTAATAAAATTCTTTTTTTTTTTTTTTGGATAAAGAGCAAGGTATAATCTTCAAAAATGTGGATATTTTGATAGGCTTTTGAAAATAGATATGTGCATCAAATTTATGAAATCATAGGCAAAAGATATTACATAAACTTCTTGGACTTTCCAGTTTTTGACTGTATTATTGATTTTTTTTTTTTTTTTAATTTTTTTAACAGGAATTCTGCATTTAAAGTTTTTAATTCATCAAATGTGACTGTAATTTGATTAAAATGTTTCTTCTCTCTTAACATATTTGAAAGGGATGAAAGCCTACATATTATCAGATAGTATTTCTTGATAGACAGTATTGTTGTAGAATAGTTTCTTTTAATATTTTCGGTATTTTTTTTTTATTTTAGAAAATTATATCACTCTTCATGGCACCTAAGGGCAGATGCATTTTGTCAAACGACGGCTGCTGTAGGACTGTATTCCTGATAACAAATTGATTTACTAAATTTGAAGAGAACGTTTTTAAACAGGAGTATGAAATGGGAATATATATAGACTTATAGAAAAAGTATAGAACTAAGCCAACTGTCCCCCCCCCCCTCTCCATGTAAACACAGTCCTTCCCCACATAATAGAACAAATGTTCAAAGAACAAATCTTATAAATATAAAGCTATAAATGTTCAAAATATAAAACTTGTTTTTAACTATAATTACCAACACCAAAACGCACAATACAGTCGAGTCCCGACTTACGCGAGGGATGAATTCCAAGACCCTTCACGTAAGTTGAAATTTCGCGTTGTGGAAAAGGGTGTGGGTAAAAACTTTTATAAACGTACTCATACTACATTTTAACAGTTTGAGGTGGTGTTTATAAGTGAACACTTATAAACACCACCTCAAACTGTTAAAAACCATTTCTAAACTATACATTACTGTTTCTCAAATAAAAAATTGAATTTTTATTTATGGTATTTTTTGAAAAAAACCATTTTATTTAACATAAAAAACTGCTACGATGCACAAAATCATTGATCAATAGGAAAGGAAGACGTAAAATAAACCACTACGGTATGTACATTATGAGTAAGAAAAACAAATGTACTATAGTTGTTGAAACTTTCTCTTTTTCTTTCTATCTTCAAACTTTAAATGAAATAGCTCTCTTAGGTGTCATTATATTTCATCAATTTTCCCATATCGAATGAAAAAAATAAATGGAAAATGAGGAGTAGTTATTTGTATAAGTGATGTTCAGACTAGTACGGTGTGGGAACTTCAGCTCTCAGTGATGCCAAAAGGATGAAGGTCCATTAACGAAAAAACCGCGATTCCCTTCGGAAAATTTTCATGTTGCGGGTGAAGAATTCGCGTTAGGAATAAAATTCTTTACCGGGGAAAAAAATCGCGTTATAGCCATTTCGCGTAAGTCGGATCGCGTTGTAGCGGAAGTCGACAGTATTGTAATCTCCAAAAGCACTTTTATCTATGAAACGCTTAAAATACAAACAAGTTAAAGTTTAAAAAAATTGTATACCTGTTTAAAAAAATTCCTCCACGTATTGTCTCAAATGGATTTGATTTTGTCCTTGCTTTTCGCATTTCTTCTGGTTCCAGTTTATCAAACACACTCTAGATCATTTTAATAAAGAGAATTTTTTTTAATGCAACATGTTTTGTGGATATTAAATCAAGCAAATGATAACTTAAAAGATATTTTCATGAACTACCATTTAGGATGCTATAATAGCTTAAGTCCAACAAATAGCTCAAGGAATACAAAGATATTAAAAGTGCACATTAATGAGACATGCACAGAAAAGTTGAAAGCAGCATGTCCATTTGGAGGCTGATCGAACAGTTGTCACTACTTCATAGCAGAAGAAAAGAATAAAGAGGTGCTTTATTATTATTATTATTAGCAGAATTAATTACTTACATAACCTTAAACAAAAACAAACTGGACAAAAGAAAGCCTTAATTTTAAACACAGTTATGTGGCTGTAAGTCCAAGGAAAAAGAAAACCTTAGGGCACAACAACCAAAAAGCTTAGCAGTCATTGGCACCTAGTTCTTTTGGTTTGGTCGCCAAAATGTTCTGCTTAGTCATATTTTTAAATTATTCCAGTTACTTAAGTCAAGCTTACAACTGCTAAATGAACAATAATTACGTTTTTGTTGAAACCTATCTCAATATATTATAGCCTCACTGACAAAATTATGGATAAGTAAGTAAAAATCATTCAAAAACAGTTCCTGCTAAAAACTTTTGAGAAAGCATTGTTACTAAAGTGTACATATATATATATATGGATATTGATGTTTATTTTCACTAGCTCTCAGTGAAATTAAATGCATGATAATTGTTTAAACCAGGGATTCTCAAACTTGTTTGACTCACAGCACCCTTTGACCAATTAGAATTTTCTCGTGGCACCCTCGTTCATCTCTATTATGTAAGGTAAATGCGCTAAATAAGGTCATCCTAAGGTTTATTAATAAATATCATGCTCATTTATGACTGAATTGGCACCAGCTTTTGCATATTCATCAGATGGCCTCATTGGGTTACAATCTACTTTTCTAGGTTATCAAATCACAGGAAAAAATGACGGGATACAAAGACATTGTTCTCTTTGAATTCGTCAACTACATGAATTAGGTTTCAAGAACAGTAAATGACTTTTCTTATGCTAAAAAACTATAGTGACCCACATAGAAACAAAACCTACCATAAAATAAGATAAGATAGTTTTGACATCTCTCTTTTGGAATAACATTTGCTGCATTGTTGCCCAGTAATCAAAAACTGCTAGCTGAAAAGGCTTTATCTTCAGTGAGGCTTTATGATGACGATAACAACACGATATTGTGAAATTTTACTATGCTACATTAAAAAATATGGGGATGGCAATATTGGTCTCCATAATCTTATTTGGGGGCACACCCAACTAACATATATATGGATACTGTGGACACTAAGTGGTACCCCTTATTTCTTCCTAAGGCACCCCAGGATGTCGTGGCACCCAATTTGAGAACCCCTAGTTTAAACCAATTTTACAAGTACTTAATATATAAGTAAGTATTTACATCACAACAATAGGAAGTTCATCCAAATATTGCAGCACAAACTTAGAAACTGGATGCAATCCAGAATTGCAAATATTTTAGTGATTCCCTGTGTATTGACCTATGACTAATATAATTTCAAGTAAAACTGAGTGAACTACATTACTGATGAAAACTTATTTACCTTATACTGTAATACACTCGTTAATATTTCTGGATCACAAAACTCTGTTTCATCATCAAGTGTCCTTTTTTTCTGAAAATAAATAACCACCATAATTTGTAATAAATGTGCAAAGCATGTTAAACACTATTTTTATTAATTAGATGAATTATTATTTGAAAGTAATACAAAGCACTAAAGGAAAACTTTTCATTGAAATTTCCTTCAGAATAAGGAATAACACAACATGAAGCTTTAAGTTTTCTACAAATAAATATTTTGACAAAATATATTTTTCATGTCAATCTATATAAATAAAACAAAGAATATATGTGTGTGTGTTCCCTATATAAATCCACAGTTTACGTCCGATCTTGACCAAATTTGGCAGGGAGGTGCTTTGGCACCCAAGAAGGAACGTAAGGGGGCGGGGGGGGGGGGGGGGGTTGAACGCCAAAAAGAACGGAACTATTTGAATTTAAATTTTAAGACCGAAAAATGGCATTAAATGGCTCTTTCTACCTGAAATAGTTATCCCACAAGTTCAATTTTGGTGTCAATCGAAAGTCAGCGAAAAATACCCATAGAGTCTATTTATTATCTTTGAATTTAAAAAAAAAAAGAAAAACTAAAAAGCACTTTTAAGCCTAATGGAACTCTTTTCATATCGGGAATCGTTCACACGATCTCATTTTAAATTAAAGCTTGACCAAGAAGAGAAGGCGCGTGGACTGGAAGCGGAAATGGGACATTTCATTATAAAATAGGTAGTGTGAGTGAGTGCACAAGCGGAGTAGGGGTTACTTGGCGAAGATGCGTTGATATTTTGCAGTTGCGAATTCACACATTTAGAGAATTGGGGAGGCGGGGATTTTTAAAATGTTTAATTTATTTATTTAAATTTATTTGTTGATTTATTTTTAATGTAAACTATTTCATTTACTATTTTATTTTAATTTACTTAATTTTAACGTAATTTTATTTATTTAATTATTTAATTATTTTGTGTGTATGTGTGTGTGTTATTGGTGTAGCACGGAACGTTTCTAACAAAACAATAATAAAAATAATAATTTAAAATAAATAAATAAATAAGTAGGACAAAGGAGATAAGAAAAATTAGGAGGGGGGGGGTCATATGGTATAGCAAAAGTTTTTAATACTCATACAGAATACTCATACCTGGTAAAAATAGGATTGAAAATGCGCATTGTAGCACTGAAATAAGTTTTAGAAGGCTGTAAACCTGTGAGTTCTCTTTCGCGCATGTGCACTAGCTCTCAATTTGATATAAATAAATTTCAAACACTTGAAAGCCCCCTTTGGTATGACCAAACAACAGGTTGCAGTGTGTGCAAGTGGGAGAAAAGGTTGGAGGTGCAATATTTCAATGCAAGTTTTAGTGGGGTTTCCAATATTTTCTGTGTCTAGAGCCCCGTGAAGTATTATTAATAATTTATATTATCTTCTTCGACCATATTCAACGAAGTATGATTAGATTGTGCTTTACCCAAAATGCTTAAAAAGTGCTCAATTTCCTTAAACAAAAGAATCTCCTTAATGCCATCATAGTAAGTTTGAAAAATATTTTCTGAGTAGTTTATGATTAGCAGAAGGTGGAATCTTCAAAAGATAAAGATCCCGAAGAAGTTTCAATTCCATTCTCGAATTCTGCAACAAACCTTTTCCAGATTATGTAATGTTAGGCTTCATTTTTAGTGCAAACAGTGAAACATGGTCCCATTTTATTCTAGTTAAATTGTTGTGAATGCCCCCAAATACTGCTTTAAATCAGGTGCTTTTTAGAAGCTTAGTCCCCGTTCCCCTCATGGTATTTTTTTTAAATTAATTTCATTTATAATTAACCTCTCCACCCCCCCCCCCTCCAATCTAGTGCTCACTAAAGTGTATTGAGGAAAAATAAATAGCATTTTCAACGATTTTACAACCACCATAAATAATCCATACTGTGGTTTTGAAGTTATTAAAAAATATACAGAAATTTGTTTTCATAACGTTGTTTCCAAAAGTTTTAAAATATAATTTAGCTTTTGCGGAAACAAAAAATGAAAAAGATGTATTTTTTTCATTTTTTTATTATTTTTTATTTTTTTTTTACGTTTTGATACTGTTTTCAGGTCCGTCATTTGGAAGATCAGGGGGTCATTTCAACCCCTTCCCTGGATTTTAAAACACAATGAAACCATGCATTATGTTGCTTTTTTACCTATAAAAATTGAGTATATACCCTTTGCCTCCCCCCCCCCCCCCCAACACTTTGAAATGACGAGGCTGACTGCGTTGTCACTACCTAAGCCCCAAATTTAAACCAAGTTTTTTAAACTGAAGTGAAACTTTCTTAAAATAAGAACTGTAAAGTAATGTAGTCAGGGGCATGCACCGCCACCGGAGAGAGGGGGGGGGACACCTGTCGGCCCGGGATCGAGCCTGAAGGAACCCGAGATTTCTAAAATAAGGGGTGAAATTTTGTGGGGACGTACGGGAAACAATTTAGAGGGGTCCCGTAAAAGACATTTGTGACGGGCCCCGAAATTTCCGTGCACGCCACTGAATGTAGTCCAACAAAATAATGTGCAATGAAACACATAATTAGCAATGATATTTAAAAACTCTTAAGTGGTAGCAAAATTTAAATTACTTATATTATTTCACAGATGCATTCATTCCATATGCAACTGCTCACTATTTATGCTAATATCTCTCCAATATACGATGGCGAAAACATTGATTCTAAAAATTAGGGAGTGCAGAACAATCGTACAGTAATTACGCTCTGAGCATAACAAATTTTTATGAAAAGCTCGCTGAACTGTGAAAGTTAAGATTCAGAGTAATACTACTGCAACAAATAATCTGAATAAAGTAGAACAGTCTGCTTCACTTGCATCAATTACATGATTTGCGCTGTTGTAAATTCGCCACTGTTTTTTTTTTCTATTTATGCAACTGCCCCCCCCCCCCTCTTTAATGGGTTCTTCTTGTCACTCTGCCTCGAGGAGCTTGTCAGGTGATAAAACTAAACTGTTCTTTTCAGAACAAAATGTCTTTAAAAGGAAAAACGTTGCATTTTAGAGAAAGGAACGTTATTAATAATGTGAGAAGATTTTTTGAAAAAGAAGCTAAGTCTGGCGAACTTTTAATTTCAATTCATAAAGTGCAACATAGAATATCTGCCGCAACTGGAGTTTCAGTTCGGACTATCCAACGTATAAAAAAAGAATCGCTTTCGAATGACCTGTTGTTATCTCCTGGAAAACATCGCCCTCAACCAGTTGATCGGAAAGCGTTTTTGGATAGTTTTGACTTATGTGTTGTGAGGAGCACGATAAATGAATTTTATAAATCAAAAAAGATGCCTACAATACGATTAGTATTGCCAATTTTAAGAGATAAAATTAATTTCCCCTGGAAGAGGGAAACGCTAAGAAAAATCTTACACAAAATTGGATTTTGATGGAAAAAATGTCAGAACAGGAGAAAAGTGCTGATTGAACGACCTGACATCATTTCATGGTGATGCAGATACTTACGAGAAATAAAAAAGCATAGTCAAAATCAAAGGAATATTGTGTTTATTGATGAAACTTGGATTGACAATACTCTTTCGTTTTCCAAATGCTGGCAAGACGGAAAAATTGGAGCTACTGTCAAAGATGGAGCAGGAAGTCGATTGATAGTAGTGCATGCAGGATCCAAAGAAGGGTTTATACCCAATGTAGGTTTGGTCTTCAAAGCAGGATGTGCCAAGGGTGATTACCATGGGCAAATGAATTCCGAAAATTTCGAAAAATATATTCGAGAAATTTTTTTACCAAACATGGCCCCTAACTCTGTAATAGTAATGGACAATGCTTCGTACCATACGAAGGTTGTAGACCCTGTACCATTGAAATATGCAACAAAATATGTGATGCGTCAGTATCTAGACGAACACTCAATCCCATATGATAGCAATTTGAGAAAACCGGAAATTTTTGAAATAATTCAAGCAAATGCTTCACCGACAAAAAAATATCGCATGGATGAACTTATAAAACAGCATGGACACTTGGTTCTATGATTGCCCCCTTATCATTGTGATTTGAACCCGATCGAGTTAGCCTGGGCAGCTGTCAAGCGCTTTATAAGGAATAGAAACGTTGAAACTGAGTTAAGTCTCAAAACTCTAGAAGAACTTACAACACACGCAATTCAAAGTGTTTCCAGTGACGACTGGGAAAAATACTGCAGCCACATTGAAAAATTGGAGACAAAATATTGGGACACTGACGGAATCGTAGAAAATGTAGTTGAAACTCTATATTTCACCGTTGAATCAGAGTCAGGAACAGATACAGCTTCCGAAACAGGCTCAATGGATTGGGAATGAGACATTTTCAGCAATTTATCCTGTTAAATATTTCATGTTTTCGCAATTCCATCCACATCTTTTAAATTTTTTCGCAATAGCTTTATTGTTTTCACATCTTAGTTTGATGACCCATTCTGTTTCGGAAATTTACATTTTTTTTTCATTTTGAAAAAAGGCTTCAAAGATCCCCCCCCCCCTTTTTTCGCATTCTTGTCATCAATTCTCAATAACAGATTTCAAGATTTAAAAAAAAAACACTTATACAAGTTCACGATTGAAGACTTGTGCTTATTTTCTGTTTCATTTTAAGGAGGGATTGGAAGAATTGCAATCCTCCAGAGCCCTTGTTTTTTTGTTTTTTTTTCCTTGACATATTATTTATTCCAGTATAAACGAGGAATTTTCTATCAATGTATGGGAAATCAACCGTTTATAAGTTGCACATGTGCTTTCTTACTAATATATCAATATTTTGTAATCTAAGAAGAAAATTTTTAAGATCGGAACAATTTTCATGAATGTTTTAAAAAAATGACTACATAAGTTTAATTGCACATTCATAAGATTGGAAGGAGTGGAACAATTGTTTTTGTAAATCACTGGAAGGGATTTAGAGAACCCCAGCTGTAGAATGAAACAGTTTATCATTGTAATTCAATGTCACAAGCTTCATACAGCAGTATCCTCTAAAATTTTTAGGAATTTACCAACAGATGTTTTTAAAATGCATTCTTCCTATAATTTATTTTTTTTCTTTGATATTCATAATGTTCGAATGTTGCTGATCTTATTTAATTAATTAATGCTACCCCCATGATTCTCACTACCATATATTTCGTACTTCCAGTAATACTTTTTCTCTCACCCTTTTTATTTATTCATTTGTTTTGTTCTTAAGAATTATTATTTAGTTGATTAAACATCATTATTATAACCCTTGTTTTGATTTCTTATTCAACAAAATGCAAAATAATATACGTATTAACGTTCTATTTTTTATTTATAAGTATTTAATTCACATTATTTTTAAATGTGGGTGTGGAAAGGAGGGTGGGGCTCACCTTGAGACACTTTTCCTCCTTTTTTTTCTAATTTTGTTATACATTAGTCCGTCATTGTCAAACCCACTATGCAACTTATAAAAATTTCAGGAGAAGGTTATAAGACATGTTTGTACAAAAAAAAAAAACTCTTACCTGCTTAATCAGTGGAATCAAAGTACTAGTGTATTTGAAAATTAGAACGTTTTAAAATCTATGTGGGAAAATAGAGCTGTCCCAAGGTGTACCTTTTCCCAAAGGAAGCTCTTTTTCCTACCATCCTTTTTTTATATTTTAAATATGCTGACCTTCTTGGGAGGCCACTGTATAAACTACGAATACAAACGTCTTAATCATCTTGGCATACGATTCGATTAGGCTAAAATGATAGTATTTATGTAAAATGTATTGCGACCCT
Source organism: Uloborus diversus (assembly GCF_026930045.1). Classification (NCBI taxonomy): domain Eukaryota; kingdom Metazoa; phylum Arthropoda; class Arachnida; order Araneae; family Uloboridae; genus Uloborus; species Uloborus diversus. The sequence continues at coordinate 58,235,924 of NC_072732.1, read as the reverse complement.
TTTTTCTTCTTTTTTAAAAAAAAAAAAAAATTAGAATTAGTTTTGTTAAATGTATGGTTATTTTACTGTTTGGTGAAATAAAATTAAACTACGGACGTATTTTTGAATACGAAAAGCAGTATAAAGATTAAATAAAGTACAGGTCACACGCTGGGGCACCCCGAACCAAAATGTTCGGAAGGAGTAAATGAAAATTCAAATTTTACTGCATGTTAAAATACAACATGCACACATCCTACATCTGAGAAGATATAAGTATGAGAGGAAAAAACGCAATTCTCTGTACTGGTATCTTCCACTTTGCCAAATCTTTTGACAAAATGTGTCAAATAAGGACTTTTTGTGAGGCCTCAGTGAACTCCCATCGGTACCTCTCTGTTCACGGGCTTATAATTTAACGTTTAATTCATGCAAACATAAACTGTTTTCTGTTAAATTATATATTTACTCAGAATCATTAAAATATAATGCCACAAAATTCCTCTTAATTTTAGTTTTTAAGGTATTATGACGTCAAATAAAATTTACTATAAAAAGTACTGAAATACACCAGATACAATTTACCTCATGGTAATTTAAAAATAACGAGAATATTTAAAGTTTGATTATTTGTTATCAGAAAAAAAAGTTCGAAATGCTGTGTTAAGATTGCTTTTTCAAAAGTTTAATCTGCATGCTAAGGATCAAAAAGGGGAAATCATTATTACAATGCTCAAATATAAATTTTCCTACATTTAGTACTTGGTAACACTAAATTTAATTACTAAGCACACAGTAAAAATACATAATCAATCGATCGATTACAAGTTAATTTACAAACTGCATAAAAATTCCCAATCGACAAACTCCGTTTTTTTTCCGGAAAAAATAAGCGAGAGAAGAAAGGCGATAAGAAGCCAAAGTAAGTAATTCTGATTTTCAGTCATTTGCTATCTACGCCAAATCGCCGTAATCTACTCGTCCAGCCACTACGTCACGCGCGCCTTCTCTTCGTGGTCTAGCTATAGCGTTCAGAAGGTTGCCACATATTTTTTCTCAGCTGTGACTGAATAAAATTTTGTTTTTGCTTTGAAGTAAAAATTTCCCCTTTTGATTATTATTTGGCGATTTATCGTCCTTCTTTCTTTCTTTTTTTAGGATTTTCGTAACTTACGTTTAATTTATAAGGGAATTTTTTATTTATTGTTTTCTTTCTTTGAGAATGGTTATTTTGATGGGAAATTTTACTTTTTTTGTCTAGTTGAAGCCTGATTGTTGATCATGCGTCACATGACATAGCTTTTATTTTCAAGGTAGACCCTGTGAAGTCGGGCAATGCAGCTAGTACACAATAAGAATAATATTTATTTTCAACATTTTATCCTTAAAATATTACCTTCCCTTCAATCATCCAATCTCGTAGCAGGTTCATTGTTAATGGTTCTTCATTACATTCAGGCATCCAATTTACTTCTTCTTTAACAGATATCTAAAGAGCCAAAAATTACATATATATATATATATATATATATATATATGAAACAATACATGTCTTATTTAAACATTCTATAGCAAACATTTCCGAAAATCATTCGGGAGAATTTTTCAAACTCATCTTGACTGGTTAAAAACAAAAACAATGAATTATTTTTACATAAAAAATCACCTTCAAAAAACATCCAGATACTAAAAAGTAAAAAACAATTGGTTACATTTTCATTTGATTTCCTAATCAAACCTATAAATAGGGTTTATTTTACAATTTCAGCAAAAAAATCAACTAAACTAAAAACTCCCAATTATAAAATAAACACTGCTAGATGTTCATACATTAGTGCTGTAAATGGTCAAATTAATATCTGCACTTTTTACTAGATAGTGTTGCCTACATTGTGGGATGTGCTAACAAAGTGCATTATATGTCTTGTGTTTAATTAAATTAGTGTTTAATTAAGGATTTGGTAGGTAGTCATGTTAGTCAGTAGTTTATAAGAAGTGTTAAATACTTGTTAGACATATTACTAGCTAGCAGTTGCTTCAACTACCTTTATTTTTATTATTGGTTGTTAAAATGACTCAATAACTTTTACGTGACATACAGTTCCTCAACTATTTACAACAAAGTTTACATTTTAACACTATTTCAATAAAAATAAAGATAGCTTTTTTTTATTTACTTTTGCTCAAAACTATGAAAATAATCCAATTTAGTAAAAGATGCAAAAATAATACACAATGAAAAGAGTTGCACGTGTTCTTGCATTTGCATGTTAAAATCAGGCCTACTTCATGTTATAGCATTATTGCAAGTGAATTGCAAAGTTTAAACATCTACTGTTAGATTTTTATGTTACTCATTATTTTCTAAGCAGTAGATATTAAAATTATGGTGCACAGAAAAAACCAGTTGCTTTTTCATGTAAGTATATATTTAATTAAATTCCCAGATTTTTATTCTTCTCAAAAAAAAAGGTTAATAATGTTTACACATAATATCAGAGTTACGTAAATTGGAAGATTGATAATCAGACTTCCATTATTAGCAAAAATTACCATATATGATGTCGTAACTAGAGTTTTTTCATTAAAACATAATTGAAGAAAAATAGACAAAACCAGAGAATCTTCTGTTAATTAGAAAGGAAAATTGCTTTAAATAGCATGATTAACACTTTCACAAGACAATATGTATGAAACAATTCTAGAAGACAGAAATGTTGCAAAAAGTTATTGCAAACATTTTCCAAACTATGCATTAAAAATTGGAATTTGTTTTTCATTTGAAATTTTGCTCTCAGTGATTTTATTATACTTCATTCAATTATAGAAATGATTAAAAATACGTCTCTAAAGTATAATGCAGTAATAACAAGTGCATATGAGTGCATATTTGTTCCTCCTCGCATGCATGACTGATTAAAAATAAATTCTAGTAGCATCAAACTTTAAAATATGTTTTGCAAAAATTAAATACAAAACACTTCTATACTATGCAGAGAAAAACAAAAATTAATTTAAAATGTTTAACTATTCTAACAGAGTCTAAAAAATTATTGTGAATAAATATGAATAGGAAAAAACGTTGTAAGAATTAAATACTAAAAGACAAGAAACTAAAAAACATCTTAAAGGTAAACCAAAGATATGAATAAGGAAGTACAACTAATGTCAATAGAAACATATTGAAGTTATTTATACCTCCTCTTTGCTAAAATCCCACTTAGTGTCAGAAGGTTCTAATCCAGCTATATGAAGACCAAGACCTCGACGACCACGCTGCTTTGAAGCTTCAACAATATCTACTCTACCTTGTAAATTTTTTCCTAACCCAGCTCCAGCTTTGAAACCCATTTTTTGCTGAAAATAATTTAGAAAATTAATGGTTGCATTACTTCACAAATGACAATAATAAAACAAAGTTACTGTATAACTAAATGAAAATGAAAACCAAAAGCAATTAACTTCTAAAGAATCTAAATTTAAGATACCATTAGTTTTGCACCAAGCCCATAATTTATTCCATTATACGTATCTTTACCACCTTTTAAGTTAGAATTTTTGAAATGAGCATCTTTATCATCACCTTCACTGTCTGAATCTAGAAACAGACAAAAGAACAATCAGTACAAATAACAATAAATATTTGAAATTTAACTCGGAAAAGAAAAGCTGAGACTGGAATTAATAATACAAAAATTCTGAAGGACCATATAAGAGGTGTCCCCAAATAATACCATCTCTCTCTTTCTTGATACAATTATATCTCTCCTTATTCCAGTCAGAAAAAAAAATTACTTAATAAATAGAAAAGCCTTTGTTGAGCATATTTTCCTATCATAAGTTTCATGACTTGTAAAATGCTCACTTAAATTTAGAAAAGAAATTCCATGTTTTTTTTGTTTTTTTTTTTTCTTTCTGACTTGGATCACTAGTTTCACAAATCAAAGTTAAGCATCTATTTTAAACTTTGACGACAATTTCATACACAAAAATAGGAAGAAATTGGTGTGTCAGTGTGTTAGAAGTGACGCAAATTAAAAACTTCTCAAACTGTAAGAAGAACTACTGCAGTTCATCATTTTCTTACAAAACAAAAAGCTACCTAAAATAATTACAGCCAAGATTAATAAAAATGGTTGAACGTTTGGAAAGTTCAATCTTAGTAAAACATTAATAAACATAGTAACTGCCAAATAAATCCCATTCTCACAAGAAAATATTTTTTTGAGTAATGCATCAGTAACATCAGTGCATTCATTTCAAGCATCATTATTTTGAAACATTTATGTTACATCACTTTTATATTCTATAAATACTGATTAAAAAATAATTCATTTCTTAGAATGTATCATTTCATATTTACCAACTTTAGAAAATATTCTTACCTCTTTCAGATGACTGTGATGGATTTTCATCATCAGATTTCTTTCTTTTTGGAGAAAAATTAGGATTATCGTCATCCAGGCTATTCCCTATAATTTAATTATTTTATCAAGCAACTTTATTTTACATTTGTATCTTAACCAAGATTAATAGGCTGATTTTCATCAAACAGGGTTGATAAAAACAATGATTTTCATTAAAATAAAAAAATTCAGATGTTTTAAACTTAAATTGGATTTTTTCATTTAAATCAGACTTTCCTTATTTCAGTAAGAATTGTAAAACTTACAGCAACAGCAAAAACTTAAGTACAATATTTGATGCTAGCATATATTTTAATACTTACTTTTCAATTATCAATTTTTTTGCATTAAAAAAAGGATATATACTTATTTCTACTTTATACTGTTTGCTGGAAATAGCGTAATTATGTATTCATAAGAACAGTACAGTCTTTACTTATGCAAGGGATGCCTTCCCAGATCTCTAGCGTTGACAAAAATTTCACGTTGTGATATGTATACAAATTTTTGAGAATCACACTCCATTATTTTAGATACTTGTAAACACCCCTAAACAATGTTAATCCATTCCTTAACTATATGTTACCATTTTCAACATAAAGAACTAAATTAATACTGAATTTTTTTCTTTTTCTTTTTAAAGGCTATGTTTTTCAACATAAAATACTGGTATGATGCACAAAACCTTTCTTCAACCAAAAGAAACTTTCTCTTTCTTTTCCCAACTTCATTACCATAAGATGAACAAGTGAGCTAAGATGCAAATATATTTTAATTAGTTTCCACATTTAGAATGAAAAAATGAATAGTAAATACAGAATGGTCATTCCTACACAATAACAAAACAAGATTTAGACTAGTACGCTTTGGGAACTTTTGCTTCATTAATGCTAATTGGATGAAAGTCAATTCATGACACCAAAATTTAGTAACCAATAACGAAGACTACGCTAATGCTCCTGCATTTGTTTCCGAAAATTTCTGTTTTACCGGCAAGGAGTTCACATTAGCTCTGAGATACGTTACTCATGAGATTATGATTTTCACTTTTTATAAAAATGCTTAACCTTTCTGAAATTAAAAGTCGATAGTAAGTGCTTTATAAACAAAAAGTTAAGCTCCTTGTTTAATTCCAAGTCTGTTAAGAAAGTTAGATTGCACAAATCAAAAGCTGAAAAAATTATTTCTACTAAAGCAGAGTATGCCCTTGCAGTCCATAACTGAGGAGCAGATGTACTCCTCAATAAAAATACATCCTCTGAAGATACATTTTCACCAGATGAAAAGTTACTTTTTCACCAACAGGGTCATGTCGCGGTTTTCTGCCGTTCTAGGCAAAAGTTAAAAATCTTGGTCCACAGAACCAGCAATTGAGCAAGATAATGCAAAATATGTCATTGTCTAAATAAATTTTTGATTAAATGGAATATTTATTTTTACAGTAGTAAAATTATTAATTTTTTTTTGAAAAGTTATAAATTACTTTAAATTACTGTCAACTCTGTCCAATCTGCCAACCCAAAATCTGCAACTGCGAAAAATCTGCACAAGATTTAGGAATTAAAGAATGAAATTTAGTTGATTGTAACATACCAATTTGAGATAGAAACAACATCAAGAATGCTAAATCTTAAAAGACTGAAATCCCTTTTTATTTTAAGGTTTCATTTGCATTAAAAATGTTGAATTAAAAGTTTATCCAATTTTTTTTTTTTTTTTTTTTTTTTTTTTTTTTTTTTTTTTTTTTGGCTGTAGTATATAAAAAGACTATTTCATGCCTATATTTTGGTATAAATTTTATTAATCATTTCATACTTTGAAAGACTGATTTCACTATTTACATTTCATTCAAGCATATTCGCAGTAAAAGGTTAGGGACCAAGTTGGTGATGTGGAGATGATGAATCTTTAGCAAAAACTTTATGCAAGAAAGAACTGTTCAAAAATTATGAAAATAAACAAAAGGCATGAATTGAAATACAAAAAAAAAAACTTGTTTTTTAGAAAAGCTATTTTAGGTACTACAGTATCTATTTTTTTTTATGTGTAAGTATTTTTCTTTTTTTCATGAAAATAACAATGATAATCTTGAAATGTAACAATTAAAAGTGACCTTAAATTCTAAAATCTGCAAATTGCTTGGGTACAAGCTACGCAGGTTTGTGAGAATTGTCTGGATAACTATTAACATCCTGAAAATTGCAGATTGATGATCAATTCATGCTAGCATAGCATAAATTTATCTTCTAGCGGGGTTGGTGATAACAAGTCCTTGAATGCATATAAATCATCTATAAGGATTGGTATTATATTACGCTGAAACCAAGAACTCTGTGGGATCGATCCCAACCCCCTGCCCTCACTGCATCCTTGCAAGTCAAGTTTAAATTACAGTGAAGCACCGTTTATACGTTTTTGAAGGGACTGTATGAAAAAGTGTACAAATCAAAAAACATATAATAAGTATAGGTTAATGTGTATTAAACTCTGCAGGGACCAATTTAAAAAACGTATAATTGATAAAAACATATAAAAGAGAAACGTATAAACGATGCTTCATTATACATTAAGTTTTACTGTATCTCTACCTTCACAAATAACTGTAACATGAGTACTCTTGGCAGAATTGATTCATATAAGTTTGGAATATTCACAGTTAAAGCAAAATGCACAAAATTACTGGAAAACAAAACAAAACAAAAAAATTACTTTCTGTATATCTAGTAGGCATTTTGAAATATCCTGCACCGGACATCATTTCTCCATTATGATCATCTTCTGCATCCTCCGTACTGTGACCTAAGATATCGAGATTTTTTTGAATACTATACTGAGCACTAACAGAGCAAAATACAAGCTCATAATACTACTTTACAGTCAAGTTTACATTTTTTAATTTCTGATACAGATATAGCAACAAGCCTTTTACTGTGCTAAAAGGTTAACTCATGCCCATTTTTTTCAGAGTTTTTATAGGCTTAGTTCTCTTCACATACATTAGTCAAGCACTGAATGTAACTATGATGTTGTGACAAAAAAAGGGGGCTGGGGTGTCCATGGTGCTTCTACTTAAAATGTCACATTAACTCAATTAAAAGTTCATTTTATAATAGAAATTTTGCAGTATAAAAAGCTTTTTTTTCCTTTTTGCATTTTTGTATACTACATGTAAACGAAAGCTCAAGTACTATTCAACCATATTTTTTTTTAAGTTTTTTAATGTCCAGTTTAAAAACAAAGCTAAAAACTGAAAAATTCAGTCTGATATTCAAATTAAATTCTAGCAGAAAAGGAAAAGGAGGAAGGGATAGCCTCGCATAAAGATTTCTTTTGAAAAAGATTTTAACACTTTAGAGCAGCGGTTTCCAACCGGTGGTTTGCGAACCCCTGGGGGTTCATGAAAAAATATTGTAATGGCGGAGTTTTAACATGCCTGTACGTTCAAGTGGTTTCATGAAAATTTTGCTCCTTTTTTATTCATTTGTTTCTTGCACATTCAATACTCTTAGCATGAAAATATTTGTATACTTGATGACACATTTTACATTTGAAGAATTTAGTCTGTCATTGCAAAGCGCCAATTTTAGTGCTTGAGAATGATAGTCCTGAAGATATGCTGAAAAAGCTCTATTTATGAAAACAATGTCGTTAGATGAAAGAATTTGAAAGCATTTGCTTCCTCAGAAGCTTTTGATCATAAAGGTTGATTAAACTTGATAAAAACATTACATGGAGCATATGCAAGTGTCTCAAATATTTTGATGTTTAGTTTCTTTACCATTTGAGTCCGACGAAGAGCTATAGCTCTTCTCTTTGTTGAGTCAAAAATGCATAGAAGTGAGATTGCGCTGTTGTTTGTTGCTATAATTTTCCCACTACATAGACTACAATCTACTTTCAAGCTTTATTGTCGAAAAAGAGAAAGAATGACAAGCAACCCAAAAATACCACAGAAAGTATGGAAAATTAATTACTTAAATCTGGCAGTGCAAGGTTTATGCAGTAAAAAAAATAAATAAATAAACGGATTTTGACCATGCAACTCAATTTGTGCTATGAAAATAAGGAATTTATAAAATTTGTGTACAAAATTTCTCTTTGTTAGAAGTTGCCTTTTGTGTAAAAATTAGAGTAAATGCACTTATTGAAAAATAGATGCTTCTATTAATTTCCAATATACGCATTTTACTCCACACTTATAGCATAATTACAAGAAAATTCTTCAGCAATCAAACGATTAATATGCGCAGTATATCCTTATCAAACAGCTAGGTTTGTAGTCCTTTTCAAGAAGACTTAAACCTATAGATATTTCTCATTTTACTGTAAGAAAAAAGTTAATTTAGTTAATCTGAGGCAGCTCCCTGAAAGGTGTTTTAAAGATAATTCTTTAATTGACTTTTGATTTAGTGATAGAGATAAATACAACCTTGTGTCAAAAAAATTTCAGCCAATTTTTGAGCCTCTTTTTTCCACAAAAATTCCATTAAAAAAAATTTTTTTTTTTTCAAAGTTGCTAGAAGCTCAAAGCAGAATAATCACTTTTTATTTTTTTCGGTGAATTTGTTTTGCATTCATATTTTAGCGATCATTTTTATTTGTAGCAATATTTGTAATTCTATATTTTGCAATTATGTTTTTCTTCTTGTTGTTCACTTTTTTTTTTTTTTTTTTTGGCTTGTTACTTATTACCCAGTACCCAAGTGGTTCACCAACTTCACCAATTTTTATTTGTAGCAATAATTGTAATTTTATGTTTTGCAATTATGTTTTCATTCTTGTTGCTCACAATTTTTTTTTTTTTTTTTTGCTTGTTACTTATTACCCAGTAGCACCCAAGGGGTTCACCAACTTCTTTCAGAGTTTGGAAGGGGTTCGCAAAACCACTGCTTTAGAGAGACAAAGAGGGGGGCATTGAGCAAGGTTGTAAGAGTTTCAGCCAGTGGTGGTTTTAATCATTGATAAAACCGGTTAAAACCGGCTTGGAAAAAATTAATTTTGTCCAGTTTTGGCCTTTGGACGTGGATATATGAAATAATTATGTTTAAAATCAAAATAAATGAGTACTTAATTAAAAGAAATAGGAAACATCAATCCCTTAAGCAGTCACTATTCATTATTTAAGTAAACAGTTAATTTTACACCCTATGCAAGTAATAAATGAGAGCATGTTCCAAAAGGTTAGTCACATCATAGGAGAAATTGTGATAATTGTTTTAAACTATCCAAACGTGTAAATTGTAAAATATATTCTTCTTGTTTCATAGTTTTATGAGCACAAAATGAATTTCAAATCTAATCAAAGTATATTATTTATATTTTAATACATTGAAGCATGCTACAAGTTTTGTGAAGAACAGTAATTAGCTTATATTGCAGACTGTTTAGTATTCCTACTAAATGAGTGTCCTTTGTCTTTGTTGTGAACAATTTTTAATGTTAATATAAGACAATTTGCATTTAAACCAATATATCAGTTTTAACAATTATTTCAATGATCATAAATACACATTCAATTTGTTTGAATCATGCATTAAATTGTACAACATTATGCTTACAAACTGTATGAGAACACATATGAGTGTGCTTTTATATAATACATTTTTGGCCAGCTCTATGTTGGTTAAATCTAGTTTTGTCCAGATTTACCTGGTTTTTGCCAGTGACACGGCCAAAATGGGTTTCGTCCAGCCAAAACTACAACCCTCGCATTGAGATATACAAAAAATGAAGGCAAAAAGCGTCAATTATTAAGATAAAAAGGCAAGGGGTGCACCCTCTAAGAAATACCTGAGGGAAGCACAAATAAAGAAATATTTTTGAGAAGAAAATCCCAAAGAGGCTAATCTTAATAACTGCTAAATGTCATAAACAGATTGGTGTTATATAGGTCCATAAAAAACTTGATCAAAATATTTTTTTTAATATTGAAACAGTTAGCGCTTGAAAAATTTGAAAATTGGCAGATTATTTGAAAAATATAAAAACTGCAAGCTATATAAAGGTAAAAAGCACCTTAAACAACAGAGAATGGAAGCAGCAGTTAAAATAATAATTCTTGCAGGCTTCAAACAATGTTAGGAACTGGCATGCAAGCAAAAATTATATTCAAACACTTTTAAATGGAATAAAATTATATTTCAGATCTCTTCTATGCTTATAAAACCATTATAAAATAACAACTAAAAGTTCAAAGTAAACAATAAAAGAAATAATAGTAAACACATTCAAAAATACACCAACATTAACATAAGATTAAACGACATCCAACCTATAGCCTGCTAGCCAGATGTGGAGGCTCCCCAAGCTGATCTGTGTGGCCTGTCATGAATGTTGCCAGGGGTCGATCCAGGTTTTTATTTTTAAGTCTGCATTTCGTAAGAAATAAATAACTTATTCTTTTTTTTGGGGGAAGGGGGACAGTATAGAGCATGTTTAACCATCAAAAACCTAATTCGAAATGCTTTTATGCCTTTGGCTTAAGGACTTCACTAGAAATGACTTGGAAGCTGAAGTTTTATTATTATTATTATTATTATTATTATTATTACTATTGATGAAGTAAGTTTTTCTTTTCTTTTTTTTCTTCACTGAAGATCAGAAAGATCAGATAAATTGATTGAGCTTATAAGTGATGAAAGAACAGTTTTTACGAATGAAATTTTGTTAAAGCTTTGATTTAAGAATGAAATTTTGTAAGGTAACCATTTTTCGATATAGAATTTCGTGAAGGGGTCGCAAAGTGGACCCAATTTATGACTGAAACAATCCCTGGTTATGAATTAAATACTACATTCTAGAACGATCAGTATGTTAGCCTATGGTTTCTATTTTTTACCCTGTCTGTTAATAGTAATAATGTTAAGATTTTGGAGCCAAATACTCTGAAAAATAGTTTCTGCAAAACAGTTCTAAACTTCTCAATAAGAAAATTAAAATTAATTAGTGATTACAACAATTTTTAAGTTGCAATTTACTTTCCAAGATTTTCTGATATTATTTGTAGAAAATATACATACAGTAAAAGGTCAAAAATTTGAACGTCAAAAATCCGAATGCACTTCTTTGAAATTTTACGAACTGATAGAAAATTTATAAGGAACAAATATTTTCTGAAATAAATGATTACATACACAATGAGTAAAGAAATGAAACTAAGTACATTGAAATACAGGTGGAATATTACATATTACCATGCAAAATGGCACACTATAAATATTTTTCATTTTTCCTTTATAATCAGTAAACAATGCAGTTTTTTTTTTTTTTTTTTTTTGTAAAATGTGAAAGTATTGTTAAAATTACAAAAATAAAACAAGGCACTTTCGCTTTAATGCTCAAATAAAAGAATACAGAAATAAAGATTTAAAAAAATAGATGTGTGATCGGGGAGATTGAACAAGAACAGCAATATTCAACTAAATCATATTATAAATCTTAGCTCAAAAAATGTTTAAATTGCTATTAAGTTAAAGAATATCTTAATGGGCATTATGACCGCCTAATAAAGAGTTTTTGAGGAAAGTGGACTTGTACCATTTGGAGATGAAACACATTAAGGTATTTATACAGATATAATGAATGTTCATTAACTGTCGACATTTTAGCAGTTTGCTAGACATTTTTTTAAAAAAATGTTCGCTTTTTTGATAGAGAAGTTTTGAACTCAGCTTCAGTACTGAAACAGACTAATTTTTTTGTTAAATTTTTTAAAAAATGAAATACGTATTGTAGTCTTTACTGTATTGTATGTTACGTACATACAAATAGTTCTCAACCCAGAGGTTCCCAAACTGGGTGCCACGGCATCCTGGCCTGCAGCAAGAATTGGCGAAGTGTTCAGGTTTTGTGACAATTCCCTCTATGGCTTGGTATGCTTAAGAAACATATTACCAATACAACAACAGTGTTGACTTTTCTGGAGAAAGATACTATATAAGTTTTGTTTCCCAAATCATTGAGATGTGAAACTTTTGTAATGCGGCAGATATCAAGTCTTACGTCTAATACTTCTGTCCCTTGCTGTAACATGTCACGATCAATGGTTGTTCATTTGCAAGGTTTAAACTAGAAGATCCAAACTTCATTTTTGAAGTAGATTGTGATATGTTTCAGCAAGTGAATCAAGATTTAGGCTTTTTAGTCTTGATATGTGCCGCATTACGAAAGGTCCATATATCGAACATTTCAAAAACATAACTTGTACTGCTTGATTCCAAACTCCCCAGTAAAGTGAGCGTTGTTATTGTGTATTGCGTTGCTGTTGTATAGCAGTAGTAATATCGTCGGTACCATGCTAAACTAATGAATGTAAAATATAGCATATTTCAAATTCGATGGTTTGCCGATTGCTGTAGTCACTCAAAGATAGCTAGCTACCTACTGATTATAAATCTAGAAAAACGATAGTTTTTCACTTAAAGTTATCTGTAAAAATTAAAACATTGAAAATAACTAAATGCCTCAGGTGGAAAAAAATTATTCAGAGTTTAGGTCTTCCTGAAAATTGCCAATTTTCACATTCGTCAGTTTAGCATTATGCCGACAATATATTAGCTTCGATAAGGCTTCCAAACAACATAGGAAATTTATATATATATATATATATATATATATAAGAGAGATAGAATAGGGTACTGGGGGAAAATTGTAATTCTTTAAAGGGTGTCATGAGTGGGAAAGTTTGAGAGCCCTTGGCATAACCACTTTACTTGATTAAATGGCAAACTATTTTGCAGATAGTATTTTTTTGTAATTTTCAAAAATCCAAACAATTTGAAATCCAATTATTTCAGATTTTTGATGACGTACTGTATTTAAATTTTCTGGCACAAGGGATTCATCTTAATATGAGGTGAGCCTTACAGGCAAATAATGGTTGGACCCTACTATGTTAAGCAAAACAACAAATTATCTAAATAAAAGCTAAAATAATTAAATCATTGAAAAAAATACTTAAGGATGTTTATGAATATAATACACTTTTACCAATTGCTGAAACTTTTACAATATTGTCGACTACTTTTTTTTACTACACATTTTACTTTACAAATTATTTCAATTTGATTAGAAGGCATAAAGTTCTAAAAAAACTTGAAAATTATCAAGAAACAAATAAATACTTCTCTTGGTTGCTGAACCCCAATGTTCAGAAGATGATTTCTGGGGACCTCGCTTTCCATAATCATCTTCACTTTCACTCGTACTTGAGTCTAATTTCAAATATAAAGTGAAAGTAAAAATTTTGCTTTATTAACAAATGAAAAACTACAGCAAAAGCACTTATTATTTTTGATAGCCAGAATTTTTTTAAAAAATGAAGATATTGGTGGTTCCCAGAATGAAAATTTTGCGAATTTTATATTAATGAAATCGAAAGTTAGAAAACAATCTAATCAAAAATCTAATTAATCTTGTGAGATTAAAATTTCATGATTACAACAGGTTCGGGAAAATTCATTTTGACCATTAAAGATGAAGGATTTCTTATGCATGCATTGTCATGGGACCAGTCAGACATAATAAAATGACATATGCCTAAATACTTCAGGTTTCTTCAGCAAAAGCTTCTTTTTATGTGGAGCAGTGGTTTTTAATGGATACGCGTATGCATTACCAACAAACATTGGGAAGAAACAAAGAAGGGTGATGTCAAAAATGTCTGAGATTACTGCTGTTTGAAGAAAATGTAGTGGGAACGACTATATAGACTAACTTTTTGCGGAATTCAGAGAACAAATCAAGACAAATTCAAATTATGATGGAATACTTCCGATTAGGAGGAATAACTGTTTTACAAGTAGATAGGAAAACTAATGTATTAATTTGCTCGTTTGCAATAAAAACATGCCAGAATAGCTCCAGACCAGTTGCAGTAATAGGTACACATACAGATCTGCTCTTGATTCTATGTGAAAGAGGTATGTCTGGAATGTCACTGTATTTTTTACCCCAAACTCATATAATACAAAGAAAAATATTACAATATATTGAAAGTACAAGAAGCCTTGGGTCCCTTGAAAGATCTTCTTCTTTTGCTCCACGCAGCCACAGAATGTGACTCTGACTCCACGTCAGCTATATTCAGAAAGGGTAAATTTTGAGCTTTCAAGTTGCTAAAGGAAAATCTCAAACTGTTTTCTCTGATCTCACAGCGCAGTCGTTTTCAGCTTGAAACATCCAGAAAAGGTCACCCAGATTGTAGAAGTGTTGCTGAAACATATTTTGGTGGGAGTAACATTTAATTCTCTAGACATCTTAGATACAACCACTATAATACCAAAACTCCTTCTTCAAAATTTAAAGCTTAGCAACTCTTCCACCTACAAGTGCAGTTGCTTCACAGCATCCATTTTATGTTTATTCAAAAGTACAACAGTGGCTTAGGAAAAACATGAATCCAATTAAATGGGGATGTGTTATGATTTCTGTGTACAGTTTCGATGATGAGGATGATGATATTGAATGGTGATGCTTTTTTTTTTTTTTTAGATTTTTACTGACAATACTACTATCTTCTTCATATATTTTACATGCTTTCAAAAAAGATATTATGTGTCACTTTTTAAAGTACTAAATAAATGATATTCTGCAATTAATAACTATTTTTCAGGAATATATCAATTATTTTGCAGTTCATATTTTTAAAAAAATACCATAAAAAATTCCTTATTTTAGTAGCTTATTTGTTTTGCTGCATATTACGTAGAAATTAGAAAATTTAGCTTTTGATGTCAAAACAATTATATGAACCCTTTTATTAGTTATTTTAGGGTATATATTGAAACAGTATTACTTTTAGAGCATACAGGGTTTTTTTTAGAACTGAAAAATCTTCATTTTTGACTGAGTTATAAGGAAAACAAAAAGAACTAGGCAGCCATCTTTGATCCGCCATTTTGGATGGAAGCTCACATTAGATGTTAGGAGATTTTTTAGGATTTACTCTACATGCTAGGAGGAACTAATTCTGAAAATATTTCTTAATTATAAATTTGTGGTGCAAAAATTCCTAAATTTACTGGGCTAGCTGTTCATGAAAGAAAAATGAAGATGCTCGTGTGAAAATTTAAGGTACTCAGTGGCGTACCTAAGGAGTCTATAGCGTCCCCACTGAACTCTAAGGATGGTACTCTACCCCCATATCGTTTCATAGAAATTCATTAACGAAAATAGCATGAGCAATTTATTATTGAAACATTAGAACCTAATCGTAAAATATTCTTGCTAAAGTAAGGGGATCCGGGGATTTCCCCGTAGAAAACCCTTGAAATTTTACTTTAAAAAAATGCAGTTTTAGACAATCTTTGTTAATAGGTAGAGAGGTTCGAGTTATCTCCCCAGGCAAATTTTGCAATTGAATTTTTAAAAACGCAACCGTAGATTACCTTTGACTATTTTTAAAAACGGGGGAGGGCTATGGGGCATTCTCCCCCAGTAATATTTAAAGTTATTGATCGAAAAACGCAGTTTTAGACGATTTCAAGGTGATGTTAGAGGGAGGAGAGATTCAATTCTCTCTGAAATTGAAACTCCAAAAATGCTATTTTGGCAGATCTTCGTTAGGGGAGGAGTTTTCAGGGCCTGTCACTTGGAACCTTTATGAAATTGAAGCCAAAGTTTAAGACGACCTTTAATGACTTTGGCGAGACAGGGGGAGACGCTTCCCATGAAAATTTTTGAAGTTGTCTCTTTAAAAAAGCAGGGTTAATTGATCTTTTGTAATATTTCTGGGAGGAGTTTGCTCCCCTTTTAATTTGTAACATACATTGCGTCTTATTTGAATAATTTTTCAAAATATTTCTTTTCCTTCGGAAAGTTAAAATGCCACCCCCTTTTCGAAAAAAAGATTATCCAGAGCGGAAAACGGAAACTAACTCCTCCCAGATACGCCACTGCAATGTAGAAGTATTGAGCAGACCCAGAAAATTCATCATATATGCAAAAATTCTTTTTATACGAGGGGCATTACTGATTGTCACTTTTTTCCTTCAGCTCGACTGCTGCTTATCTTCAAAAAAAATCATGAAGGTAATCAACTTTAAACTCATAATATTTTTTCGAAAAAATCTTGACAAATTACTGCCCCTCTTCCTCAAAGACGCCGAGAGGGGGGGGGGGCAGTAGGGGCAAAATCCCTGGGGCCCAGGCCGAGAGGGGGTCTGGGCTTCTCCTCAAAAAAGAAAAAAAAAATTCCCAGCGTATATGCTGCTAACTGAACTTCTTTTTGGTGTTGGAAAAGCAGAAACGTCTCTAAGTCAATATTTTAGCTCATTAAATACTGTTTAAGGCTTTCACAGCCGGCGTCAATATGGGGAGCTAACATTTCCGGGCTTATTGGCCGTGGTCTAATTGGAGTAGAAATTCCAGACGTTTCGGCTTGCTTTGCTGCAGCCATCATCAGTGGTTTGAGTTTGGTGAGACTCATCAGTCTCACCACTGAGTTTGGTGAGACTCATCAGTCACACCACTGAGTTTGGTGAGACTCATCAGTCTCACCAAACTCAAACCACTGATGATGGCTGTAGCAAAGCAAGCCAAAACGTCTGGAATTTCTACTCCAATTAGACCACGGCCAATAAGCCCGGAAATGTTATCTCCCCATTTTAGCTCATTATTCAACATTATTCTGCATGTTCACAACATCAAGTGCTTGTGGATAAGATCCTTAGGGGGCTATCTTGTAGACACGTTTCTACTGCCATGACAATCAGTGCGCACTCCTTTCGTCGCATGCTTTCCTCCTTTTACTTGGGCCCGGGACCCGGTTGGATGACATCAAGGTAGGGGTTCCCAAACTTTGGGTCATGACCCCCAAGCATTTCTTATGGGGTCGTGACATTATCTTTACATTACAAAATATATCACTGCATAGTTTAAAAATTAAAATGCGTAGGGGAAAAGAGTAGTATTAATGCTTGAGCACAGTTGCCAATCCAGGAGAAAAGCTATAGGATTGCAGCACCCCACTCCACTCCCCCCCCCCCATATACCAGTATACCTGATCCCACAACATCCTCTTAGAATATCTTTTATTTTGGTTTAAGGACTTCCATTCCTACAAATTTCCACGAAAGAGTTCCGAACTCACCTACTAATAAAACCATCTAAAATCGTCAATTCCGTTTTTGGAAATTCAATTTCGAAAAATTTCTGTGAGAGATTCTCTAAACCCTAGCCCTTATCCTGAAAGATGTCCTGTAAAAGATCAAAAACAGTCACTTGCATTTTTAGAACTTAATTTTGAGCCTACTCCGGATAGAGTCCTGAACCCCATTCCATCTCCTAACTTCATCCAAAATAGCCAAGAAATGGGTTTTGTGGATTTTAAAATCACAAAACAATTTCAAATGAGTGCCTACTGTCCTCCTCACATAACTATAGATCATAAAACTTCGTTTTTTGGACTTAAATTTCAAAAGAAATTCAAGTGAATGTTCTCCAACTTTCCTCCTTGGCATCAAAGATAATTTACTATTCTGTTTTTGGGACTTAAATTTCCAAAAATGTTTTGAGAATACCTTCAATTCACTCTCCCTCCACATCATAAAAACTCATCTAAGATTTCGTTTTTGGATTTTCAATTCTGAAAAACTTCCAGCGGAGAGGCTTCTAATCAAAACCTTTTCCCTAATGTTTATAGTGGTCTTATAATTGCATTTTTAGGAGATATAATTCAAAAATTTTCCAGGAAAAAGTTGCTCGAACCGCTTCTGTTTCCAAAACTTTAACAAAGATGGTTGGCAACTTAGCATTTTTAGGATATTTCATTTCCATTTTTGAAAAATTAGAGAGCATCCTCGATCCTCCTCTCTGAGGCCCTGCACTCCCCCCTCCCCCCAACAAAAATATAGCCGTTCTCTCTCTCTTGTTATATATACGTTTGAAAAAAAATGAATAACTTCAAGAATTTTGAAAATGTCGAGGTCAAGATGCTTGTTTAACGTTAGAGTGGTTAGCTTTTTCTTAATATTTATTTAACCAGCTCTTTTATATTTTTTACCCAGAAAAATTACCAAATACGATTCTTTTTTTCCACTGTACACTGACTCATGGTATGAGGACTAAGATTACTATGAAGCAGGTGTTGCAGTATAGAAGGCACACTTGAGAAATCTGAAACGTAAATAAGAGGTAAGGGCAGTCAAAAGGATTTTTTTTGTTTGTTTTTATTGATTGAAGAAGGTTTCGCAAGTCACTATTTTGCCCCAGGGCCTGTGTAGAGCTCTCGGCGGCCCTGCTCTTCCTGTAGCACTCTTGGCGAGAGCCAATCCTATGTGACGGTGTCAAATCAATCTAAAATATTTTTACCGAGACCACAAACACTCGAATTTCAAACAAATAAAAATAACAGGCAGGAAATTACGGCAACTCCAGAAAGCTTCAAGGATAGCACCTCCACTCAATCCCAGAGAAACGCTCCCTTTTCAAGATTAATGCTTGTCTTAAAATTTTGTTTTTCAAACTTCAATCTGTAGAATTTTCTAGAGGTCCCTGAACTACTCCGACCATCATTAATCGATTAAAATGTCTATTCTAGAGACTAAATTTTGCAAAATTTTTCAGGGTAGAACACCCAAATTTTCTGATAACATGATTGAAGACCATCTACAATTGCATTTCTGGAATTTAAATTTCGAAAAATACCGAAGGAGGGCCGGCGAACAATTCCGCCCACTAACATTAAAATAGATTCTCTTAAAACTGCATTTTAGAAGTTGACTTTGAAAATGTTACAGGAGTGCGTCTCCTCACACCACCACTGTTGAAGATGGCCTTAAATTTCATTTTAAGTTCTTTGGCCAATTTAGAAAAGTTTCCGCGGGAGAGCTCCCAAATTTCTCCTCACCACATCATCAAAAATCATCTGAAATTGCATTATTGTTAGAGTTACAACTTCAAGAAATTTCTAGGGGAGAGCCCCTTAACCATCTTTTTCTCAACGCAATACGATATAACAGCTGCATTTTAAAAAGTTTCGAAAAATGGACGGAGGAAGAGTCTTTTCCTTTTCTCACAAATATAACCAAAGCTATTTTAAAATGCATTTTAAGGCAGCCCGCACATTGAACAGACATGTGTCTGAGACTAAAATGTCTTCACAATAGTGCAGGGAGAAACCAGTTATTTCTTCCTCTTGTGCGCACACTGAAAAGATCGTTACAAGTTCGTCGTGTCTTGCCCGTGTTTCACGTCTGCCCTCTGAATAGCACGTACACTATTTTGGAACATGTGTCTCATCCTTGTTTTCAAATATGGCGGCTCCTTAGGAACACGAAATTGATAATAGCCGATTAAAATTATGATGAAGTGTTGCATAGTTACACACTTAATGATTATTTGAATAAATATGCGGAAGAGAAAGAGTTGCACAAGATGGGAAAAAAATTAATCTCTTCTACAAAGTTTTAACTGCTGTTTAGGGCTATTTCATGGAAAGCGGTCATTTTGTCCCTTAGTGACGCCACATATATTTTAATAAAAATAATATTTTAAAATATTAATGAACAATTTTTTTCTGCTTAACAAATCACAAACTTGTGTGTGATTTCTTAACCATCTTGCAGTTTATGACAAGGTATCTCGTCCATTTAACCTTTAATTCTGGGACTGTCGAACTGCAAGGGGGTTAAACAAAAATGTCGCCATTACTATTATTACTTTTTAATGAAATATATGAGCCGTTACTGGCGGGACAACAGGGTTGACTTTTTCGTGAAATGGGCCTGTAGTTTAATTTTCCCATTATTTCGTAAATACTTTTGGAAATAATTTCAAGTTAGTGACTGTTTTTGATCTTTTACCGCAATTGCATTTCTGGTTTTTGTCAGTTTTCAACAGTTACAATTAAATATTTCACACTTGTTAGAAAGGTTCGTTGATCATGATATATCTCTGATATTTATTTTAAAAATATTATGGTATCTGATATGTTTGATATTGCTTTTTGTCTAAAAGTTAACTTTATTAACCTGATTGATTTATTATTAACAAGTATAATTGATCTAAATGATTAAAATCTTTTTTGCAGCAATTTGCATATAATATGATGGGCAATTTCACAGGTAACTGACTGACATTTTTAGAGCAAAACAGTGGATTTTGAAACATTCAATGCAAAATACATGTTTAGCTAATGATCTTTTCTCCTGGATTATTGCATTTGCTAAGCTGAATTTACTGGTATAATTGAATTCTTGAAATACATCAAAAGTACGGTAACTGACCGACACGGTACTTTAAAAATGTCAGTCAATCACTGTGTTTTTAACAAATTTTTAAAAATCAACCAAAATATATTTTGAGAATTCAATTAGACCATTAAATTCAGCTTAAAAGGTTGGTACAATAATCAAGGAGAAAATATCGTTAGCTCAACGCATATTTTGCATTGAACTTTACAAAAATACTTACTGTTTTGCTCTAAAACTGTCAGTCAGTTACCCGTGGAATTGCCCATACATTATTGCACCATTAAATATAATATAATATAAAATAATGGAAAATGGGTAACAGTGATTCGAGCATGCAGTTCCTATTTAAATAATTCAGTTTGTTTTGATCAAAAATATTGGATATGTATCAAAATATATGATTGATATCAGAATCATTGCCTGAGGGCGGGGGGGAGGAATAAGCCTTTGTTCCAGGCAGCAATTTGTGGGGGCAACAAATTTACCCCATTCCTGTTTTTTTCATTGATATTTGATATAAACCTCGAAAGAAAAGATAAGTAAGGGCGGTAGTTTCATGATTTTGCCCGTTTTGAAAACCTGGAGATCCGGCCGGCACTGATCAAAATATCGGATATTTTCGATACTTTGAAAAACATCATGATATTTTCAGACCTTGTTGTCCATTCAAAAATTAGTTTCTGATGTCCAAAAGCCAACCCTGATAATATCCAAGCATTTTAAGAAGGGAAAGAAATATATATCTCGAAACCAGCAAGTTATCTTCAAATAGTTATTTTAAATTAGTTTTAATTTAAAAAGATAAAATGTTAACTCTTCAGTTAATTTCCAACATTAAAATATTCATGTAACATTCATTGTAATACATGATTTAAAATTTTTTTAGTATGCTTATTAATACATTTCTAATGCTAATAACATAGCATTTATTTGAACTTTACAGCCTATACTTAGAATAACATAAACTATTTTGCCAAATGACCTCCCAATTTATTATTTTTATTTTAATTAATGTTGCATTTTATGTAATGTTTTCCCCTTATTTCTAGCTGTTCAACGCTAGAGTAAATGGAAAAACATACGTAATTGCTAGATGCGGCATTAAAGAACGTCAGACACCTGTCTTCTTGGTGTGCGCGCAAAAGTTAAGTTGTCTGGTGCATGACGTTGCCCCTATAGACAGGGGCATTTGGTCTCAGACACATGTCGCCTCAGTGTGCGCACTGCCTAAGATTACAATTTCAAAATTTTCTTGTAGGAGAAACCCCCGATGTATGAGTAAATCTGATGCCTTGACTCTCTGACCTACGCCTAGGTTGAGGTCTAATTTTAACTCTCTGACCCAATTTTAAACCAGAAGCTAAATCCTCTCTCTATATTTAAGATGCTTTTTGAATAAATTCAGATGCCACTGATTTCATACATTCATATAATTTTTTGTCCTCGCCATGGCCCTGCATCCCTTTTCCATTAGTTACCTAAATCTAAACCCCACAGGCTTTCTGGTATAGTGGTACCCCCATTACTAAAGCTCTATGCACGCCCTGGATGGGTTACTTGTGTTAACTCTATTGATTCAAAAAACCTAGTTCATCTATGATCATGCCTCATTCACATTGTGTTGAGATAATCCTTGAGAAGAGTAATAGCACAAAGCTAAAATTGTGGCCCTTTAATTCTGATGGTTTTGAACATCTCATCACGCCCTAATGAGCACTTTTCTGGAGAATTTTACTTTTTTATCTAATGCTTATGTTCGCTGTTAAACGGTCTGAGGTGGAGGGTGATAGCAAGGCACTGATTTTGAAGAGGATTATATTTGCACTAAATGTGCTGAACTCTCAGACTTAAGACTTAAGATGCTAGTTTTGGAAGCCCAGTTAGCATTAGGGTGTAAGCCAGTTGTAGAGGGTATAAATGTTCCAGAGATTCAGGGGGAAGTTTCAAATGAGGAGTTAGATTGGGAAACTAAGGGTGTAATTTTGGGGGACTCTATGGTAAGGGAGGTGGGTAACACAGTTGGGAGAGTAAAGCGTAAGGTGGCTAGGTGTTGTTTACCAGGGGCTCGGGTAAAAGACGTTAATATGGTTGCTGAAAAGAAGGGAGTATTGAATAAGGAGGACATGGTTACTTTGTGGGTGGGAACAAATGATGTAGGCCACAGTAAAAATGAGGAGTTTTCTAGGGAATGGGAATCCCTGTTGGATAAAGCAACCAGCTTTTCGACGAATGTCCAAGTGGTTGGTTTGCTTCCCAGGTATGGAGTGCATAGGAGCTGGCTAAATCAACGTGCTAGGTGTATGAACTTGCTACTGAAGTCAATTTGCGAAAAGCGCAGTATCAGGTTCATTGATGTATGGAGTCACTGTAAACGGGATTGGATTGCTAGGGATGGCCTGCATCTGAGCTCTACAGGGGTCAAAATGGTTAGTGGATTGATTTTAAGGGCTTTGGAGTCAAAAAACTAAGTTGGAATGGGGGGCATGGTTCAAGCACCAGGTATCGAGAGAATGTAATGTTTTTGGGTATTGCTAGAAATGGAAATAAAGTGACAAACAAGAGTAGTAATGTTAACAATTGTAATTTAGGAAATTTCAGGGTGTTAAATAAAAGCAACTTAGGCATGCTTAAAGTTTTCTATACCAATGCTCGCAGTATTAGGAACAAGATGGATGAATTGAAAAGCATAGTTATGGATGAGAAGTTGGATGTTATCGGAATTACAGAGACATGGGCTACCGAATCTGATGCAGAGTTATTACATATTGCTGGGTATAATTTGTTCAGACAGGATAGAGTAGGTAAAAGAGGTGGTGGGGTTTTATTTTATGTTAGAGACAATTTTATTTGCAATGAATTGGTCATAAATGATAAGCCTACTGATATTGATATGGTTTGGCTGGAGTTGATGAGCAGTAAGGGCATAAAGCTACGCTTTGGAAACATTTATAGGCCACCTAATTCAAACCAGGGACAAGATGAACAGATGTACCGTATTATTAGTGACATGTCTAGTAAGGGATCCGTTATCATAATGGGGGATTTCAATTTTCCGGGTATTGATTGGAATAATTTTTATCCTGGTAATGGCAAAGAAGAGGAATTTTTAAAAGTAATTGGTGACTGTTTCTTAGATCAAGTTGTAACTCAGGGAACTCGAGAGGAGGCCATTTTGGATCTAGTTTTTTGTGACATAGGTAGTTTTGTTCAGGGGTTGAGTGTAGGGGAGCATATTGGAGATAGTGATCATAACAGCATTAGGTTCCGGGTTAAATTTGAAGTGTGCAAAGATGATAATTTTAGGTTTGTGCCCAATTTCAGAAACACCGATTTTGTTGCACTTAGGCAGAGCTTGAAAGAGGTTTTTTCGTCAGGGTTGGAAAATAGCGACGTAGATCAGCAGTGGACGGAATTTAAGGATAAACTTGCTAAAACCGTTGGGGACTATGTTCCATTTAGGAGAAAAGGTGTTAGTACCAAAATTTGGCCCATGTGGTTCTCCAGGGAGACTAAAGAAGCTCTTAATTATAAGCAAGCCACTTTTCGTAAGTTTAAAGAAACTGGTCAGAGTGCGGAGAGGCTCCAGTATGGTAAGGCAAGGCGAAATTTTAAGTATTTGGTACGGATTCAGAAAAGGGAATTGGAGCAAAGGCTGGCAGATGACATTGATGGGAACCCTAAGAGGTTTTTTGCTTACGCTAATTCCGGGAAAGCTCGAAACAGTCAAATTGGGCCTTTGGTTGATGAGCATGGAAATTTAATCCATAACGATAGGGATATTGCAAATGTTCTAAATAACTTTTTTTCCAGTGTGTTTAACGATAACTGTATCTCAACAGTTGACACTAACAAGACACAAGCTATTATACAGCTTGAGGATTTTGTATTTTCCAGGGAGGAGGTTTTATTTCATTTGAAAAAGATTAAAGCAACTAAAGCTCCGGGACCAGATAATATTTATCCAAAAATTTTAGTTGAGTGTGCAGAGGAATTAGTGGATGTTATTTTGAATATTTTCAATGCTTCTTATAACTCGGGGACGGTGCCAGAGGACTGGAAGCTGGCTAACATAACGCCACTCTTCAAGAAGGGGTCTAAAGGTATTGCTGGGAATTATAGACCTGTAAGTTTGACTTCGGTGATTTGTAAGATTTTCGAAACTTTGATCAAAATTAAGATCATGATGTTCTTAGAGACTAATAGTCTGTTGACTAGTTTGCAGTATGGTTTCAGGAAAGGTAAATCCTGTACTACTAATTTATTGCATTTCTACGACAAGGTTACCTCAGCTTTAGATAACAAAAAATGTGTGGATGTTGTTTATATTGATTTTCAAAAAGCTTTTGACAAGGTACCGCATGTTGCTCTTCTCAGCAAGTTAGCTGACATTGGAATAGGAGGAAAAACTTTACTTTGGGTTAGAAATTGGCTTACTGGTAGGAAGCAAAGAGTAGTTGTGAGAGGAAATTATTCTAATTGGAGTGATGTTTTAAGTGGGGTTCCTCAGGGATCAGTTTTAGGGCCTCTTTTGTTTATTATATTTATGAATGACATCAATGAAAATATTTCTGGAAGCATGAATTGTTTTGCTGACGATGTAAAAGTTATGGGGATTGTCGAAAATGAAGAACAAGTAAAACAGCTGCAAGAGGATTTAGATCATATTACTAAGTGGGCAGATAAATGGGGTATGGCAGTTAATGTAGGGAAATGTCAAGTGCTACACTTAGGTCTTGGAAATAAGCGTATGAGATATCGTTTACAGGGTTCAGTCATAAATCAGGCAGATAATGTTATGGATCTGGGTGTCTTTATAAATCAGGACTTCAAGTTTAGTCAACAGTGCAGTATTGCTAGTAACAAAGCCAACAAAATGCTTGGGTTCATCAATAGATCTATTTCAAACAAATCTAAGAAAGTTCTTCTGCCTTTATATAGGAGTTTAGTAAGACCTCATTTGGAGTATGCTGTTCAGTTTTGGTCGCCTTATCTGAAGAAAGATATTTTTGTATTGGAAAGGGTTCAAAGAAGGGTAACTAAATTAGTAAGGGGACTCTCAGATTTAGATTATGATACCAGACTTAATAGGCTTAACATGTATAGCCTGGAGCAAAGGAGAGTCAGAGGGGACATGATTCAGTTATTTAAATTTATCAAAATGAAAGATGTAAATGGATTAAATTTTTGCGGGGAAAGCAGGACAAGGGGTCATTGTTTTAAGCTATTTAAATCTCAGGCTAACTTGGAAATCAGGAAAAACTACTACTTTAGCAGGGTCGTGGGCACTTGGAATAGCTTACCGGAAGAGGCGGTAATGAGCAAGGGAGTGGATAGCTTTAAGAGGGCCATTGATCTTCATTGGGGACTAATTAATTGACTAGGACCAGCCTAGCTGGGCCCAGTGCCTGTTGCTGGTCGTCACATTTGTATTTGTATTTGTATTTGATAGATGGTAGGGCACTTGATTTATATAGCAAGTTATTCCAAAAAAAAATTTCATTGAGAAGAATTTCACACATCTTACTCATGACCCAGGGCCGTCAGAGGGTTAATAATGAGCTTTGTTGAACAAGGATTCACTTCCTGTCTACACTAGTCGATTTCCCTACATAAAAACATGGTAAAACCACAGCTAACTCATTTGTGCAAAAAATTTGACTTACACCCTTTCTGAAATCATAGATTCATTTAGAAAATGATTGATACAAATGGGATACGAGTGAAGTTGCCAGTAAAGTTTCGGAAGAATTGTATTCTGAGCTGCATCATATGTTATTTTGTAAATGTCATTATAAAGCTTTTTTTTTTTTTTTTTTGAAATCATCAAAAAAAAAGAAGTTCCTGTTATTTAAATAAATCTATACCAGAATTTCAAAAATATTAATCAAATTTAGCACCCTCTTCTTCCTAAAAAAACAACTTTCTTTCCATATGCAGGTCTAGTTGAGCAAAATCTGAATGATGAAAGTTGAAAACATTTTAAATGTTAGTAGTAAACGAACTGAAACATTTAAGCAAACAAAATTTAAATAATGAATTTTCTATACTTTTTAGAAACATAAATTTAAAACCATTACAATGGCAAAAAAAAAAAAACTTCGAGAAAGAAAAGGCCTTCTCCTTTAGAACCAACAACAGTTTAAAGAAAATTAGACAGGAAAAATATTAGGTTGGAAAAAAATTCCAGAATTTTCAAGAAAAATTTCACACACTCGAAAATAAGTATTAATTCATTTGATGTTTTTGGGCAATAGAAAAATGACAATTCTACATCTTTGGATAAAAGTATTGGATGGTTTTTGATGGAAATGTTCTTATTTAAGTCTTTCTTACCACTCAACGACTTAAATTTCTTTAACATGTTCATCGTAAAAAGTAGATAAAATTTTATTTCATATCAGTTTAATAAGCTAAAATACTATTACACTAAGCTTTTAAAACTAAAGTTTCACTTTCAGTAACACGCATAAGAGTTTACAGTTTTTGTGACAGTTACATTTCATTGTAACAGGGATTAAAAAAAAAAAGTAACGATAATTCTGTACTAAAAGTCTCTTTTCTCCAACTTTTTTTTAGCAGGGTATATTCCTGGTAAAAGGAAGAAGAAATAATTTGAAAAAAAAAGGAACAATTAAAGAAAAGAATCAAATTTGAATTCTGAAATTTAGAATTCAAATTATGTGTTTCGCAATCAAGACAGGACCTTACTCATTGGACTTATTGTTTCAAGAAACGACTCCTGTCCCCTCTAGAGTCAGGGACTCTAGTCCCCTCAAGCCTGCCCTTCCTCCTGGGGTTTACTTGTGCATAGTTGGGTATGTGTCTGCAGGCGCACGTGCGTGCATGTGTAAGCTTATGTGTGTACGTAGACCTGTGTGTATGCACTTAGGCGTGTGTGTATGTGTGTAACGGCTTGTGCGTGAGAGTGTGTATGCGCGTAACGATGCGCGTGTGTGTAGGATATGGACGCCACCGACCAGGAGAAGAGGGAAGCGGCTACCGGGGGACTCAGGACCGGAGGCCAGTGGGCGGTGGTGCTGCAGAGGCCCCTGGCTGAAAAAGGAACTACAACATCAAGGACAGTTAAGTGAGAACAATAAGCAATCGTGATTGCAAAAAAAAGAAAATTGTACCAAGAAAAAAAATTTTTTTTTTTTAAATTCAAGTTTAAGCTTTAGTTTAGTATGCATAAAAAAATAATAACAGAAAAAAAACGTGTTTCTACAACCTACTCCTATCCTCCGAAATCGACTTTATCTATACCCAACCCTCTCGACTTTACAGGATACTCTAAAAACAAAAACAGCATCCAATACACAACAAACTTCCCAGGAGCCTGCCCCCCCCCCTCGATGGAGGCGTCCATTTCCTCTGGTCCTGGGGCCTCGAGCTTGTCCCTCCTCCGGGCGAAATGGGAAGATTGGGCGCCGAGCATTTTTGGTGCCGGGAACTTTGGGCGCCTAAGCACTTTGGGTGACAGCAGGACCGTCCCTAGGTCAAAAAACTTGGGGGGGGGGGACGTAACTAGAGGGGGGCAGACGGGGCTCGTGCCCCGGGCGTCAGATTTTAGGGGCGCTAAACTAACGAAGTAAATGCTCAAATTTATTTTTGTAAAAGAAAAAAAAAAGGAAACATTTTTTAAAAGTCCAAAAAAGGCCCCCTCAGTGCGGGCGCAAGCTGAAAGCTTGCATGGTTTAATGTGGATAAACGATCAAGTGTGGTAAAGATAATAGACGGAAAGAGAGTGAGGAGGGCGCAGTAAATAGCATGAATGTATTTTCTTAGAGTTACTGGTACTTATCATGTCTTATCTAAAGAACCTCCCTCTCGGAAGAGGAATATAGGAGTAAAGCCTATAGTAAGAACGGAACTATAAATGTGCCAAATATTCGCTCTTTACTTTCATTAAATACACAACTGCTATATATAGGCGGTCGAATAAATTATAGTTATCAAATAACGTGAAGTACTTGGAGTTTCAGTCTGACACCACTGCAGCTGAATTAGAAATGATACAGTATTTGTGAGTAACAATCCTATGTAATTTTGTTACAAAGCATCGTTTTTTGCTGTTAATTAAAGATAAGTCTGCTTATTTGCAAATTAATTACTGCTTATTATCCTGATTTTCGTTTATTCGAATTGCCTTTGGTCCAAGTTAGTTCGGATAAATAAGGTTATACTGTAAATAGAAATAATAGAAATAGCCTGCAAAGAAGCGCACTGAAAACATGTAATGTTAAAATGTTCAAGATTTGTTTTTTAAAAGAAGGTTAATAGAAAGAGTTTTTGATATCACGTACATTAGGTTTCTGTTTTTCTATTAAATGTTTTTCAAATGTATACTTATATACCATAAGTGGGGAACGTGCGTCCTTTATAAAATTTAACTCCTGTAATAATTAATATTTAATTTTAAATGCGTTGCATAAAAAATCATCAAGATACTGTCCAACCACGGATTGTATGGAATTTTCAAACGTCCAGATAAGACGAATCTATCTGAATGAGGGGGAAAAGTAAAAATTTGAATGAGACTCTGCTTCTGCAAAAGCTGGCATCGCTAAAAAATAATAGATTCGACCTTTTCCGGCTGTAAAACGGATGCTTGTCTTTCCATACAATCAGTGGTCAAACAGTAATGTTTAAATAAGATAATCTGTCCATTTCGATTATAAGTTGTCGTAAGTAAGTTCATTGTAAGTTGTCGGCTTAAAGTCTATATACTAAGTATAGTAATATTCAATTAATGTCAAGTAAGAAACAAAAACAAATTTTCGACTACATTTTTCACCGGAGTTAAAATTCTTTCACGTATTATTGCGACATGTTGCTCTTTTGTAGTTGAATACTGTTATTTTTCTTATGAATTTCTTCATATAGTATAATAAAAATACTTAAATAATCGAAAACATTTTTGTTTTATTGTTTTCATTTGAAACGGTAATTTTAAATTCGTATCTCAATATATCTTTACTAATAATAAAGCTGAAAGTCTCTCTGTCTCTCAGGATCTCTGTCTGTCTGTCAGGATCTCTGTGACGCGCATAGAGCCTAGACCGTTCTGCCGATTTTCATGAAATTTGGCACAAAGTTAGTTTGTAGCATGGGAGAGTGCACCTCGAAGCGATTTTTCGAAAATTCGATGTGGTTCTTTTTTTATTCCAATTTTAAGAACAAAATTATCATAAGATGGACGAGTAAATTAAGAAATTATCGTAACGTGGAACCGTAACATGGGCACAAGCCAATTGGCGAGATGCGAAATTATCGTACAATGGAACCGTAACATGGGTACAAGTCAATTGGCGAGAAAATTTACCATACATTATTTGTAAAATATACAGGCGAACCAAAAGACCTTTTAATTTTTCTATTACGGGCAAAGCCGTGCGGGTACCACTAGTTTTAAAAAAAGTAACTCCATGGAAATTGTGAAAGGATGCTTGTGGCGGGCCTGCGTCCAAGACCCCTTAGCACCTACAATCTTGAAATTTTGTTCAAAATTACTTCAAGCCCCGAGGATTTGCACCTGGGGTTTCTTATTTTAAATTTTGAATTAGTTTTTTTTTTTTTTTTTTTTTTTTTTTTTTTTTTTTTTTTTTTTAGGCTAAAATTTCACGTAAATTGCCTGTTAAACGGATGAAGGATTTCTCACATCGTTTAACATTTCATGTTGTTCCAAAATATTTTTTCTGCATCAAATAAAGCATGTAACAATTTTATCAATAAATAAGAACAGCAGATATAAGGGTTTCCATTTTAGCGAAAAGTCCTAGACTCAGTCAGGAGGTCCTTTAGCACCTATAGCTTTGCAAGTTAATACAAATTAGTTTGTAAGGCTTGAAAGGGCTCTTTAAAGTGATTTTTTTTTTTTTTTTTCATGCCTCGGTTATGAATATTTCTATCAAATTCGTTTTATATTTTCGGGTAGGAGTGGGATTATGTTCTAAAAATGAGCTCCTCATTTAAATTCTATTTTCTATGGGAGGGAGAGGGAAATATTCACTTTCTTCGAAACAGAACTTGTAACGTGTTTCACAATCTGATTCTTTCTGACAAACGATTTAAAACTTCAAGAATCAAATTAAGTTTCGAATCAATCTTCGGGGGTTGGTAAGCGTCAACGAGCAGGGGGCAGAAAAAATAATGCAACAAGCTGTTAATTACTCTCAAATAGAATTACAAAACTATATTTCCTTGAAAACAGTCGTATGTAAAATAATAAATAAAATTTAAGGATTTTTACCCCCTATCGATATTTTAAGAAATGCAATACAGTGATAAAACTGTAAAGTCGCATTCGTAGGATTATCAATAAATCCTTTTTCACTGTCGATTTCAAATTAATATTTTTAAATAATTATTTTTTTTTTGTATTTATTTTTTATGAAGGGGGGGGGGGCGCTGAAACCAGGTCTTGCCCCTGTTCGAAAATGATCTAGTTACGTCCCTGTGGGGGGGAGGACGCATTTGGTGGCCCCTTAATTGTTTCAAACGCATGTTCCGATATGCAGAGAGAGAGATTTAGCTTCTGGTCTAGCAGGGATATTCATATTACTAGACCTTAGTACTAGCAATATAAATTTAGTTGTAAAGATAATATTCAATTAGAAATAGGGTGTGTTGGAAGGCTATCTCCTGGCATTTTTTCGAAATCGAAGATATAAAAACGCAGTTTTAGATTATATTTTGACTTGAGGAGGAAAGGGAGAGGAGGTCCAGGAGAGCCTCTCCCCATAATTTTTACCCAAATTAAGGTTCCCAAAATACAATCGTACGTTATATTTGATTATGTTCAAGAGAGGGAGGATCCAGGGGTTCTCCCCAGGGAATTTTTCAAGATAGTGTATTTGAAAAACTGTTTTAGACTATCTATGGTGATTTTAAGGGAGGAAGAGACTCGGGGTCATCCTCGATTCTTTTTCAAATTTCTATTTGCAAGCATGCAGTTGTGAATTATTTCTGTATATGACAGGTAAAGGGGGGTCCGGGGGCTCTCCCCCGGCAAAATTTGAAAAAAAAAAAAAAATAGTTCGAAAAAATAGAATTTTAGACGATTTATGGTGATATTAAGGGAAAGAGAAATGCGGGGGCCACCTCCCAGAATTTTTATTAAATTAAAGTCTTAAAAAACGCAATTGTAGGCAATTTAGTTAAAATTGAGTGCACCGCAGTTTCTTGAAATTAAAGCTCCGAAAATGTAATTTAAACCAACCTTCGATGACATGAGAGGGGGTGGAGTTTTGAACGGACTCGCGCACAGAGATGTTTCGTAATTGAAGTACTAAAAGCGAGATTCAAGACGTTTTTCGATGATGATGAGAGAGAGAGGCAATCTCTCGAAAAAATTTTCGATCTGTAGAAAACTCTGTTTTGGAATATTTTTGCTGAGGTTTATAATGGGTGGAGAGATTCGGAGTCCTCCCCTGGCAAATTTTCAAAATTGAAATTCAATTGAAGCGTAGGCGCTTTTCAATACTGTTAAAGGGCTATGGGAGTTGGGAGTTCTCCAATGAAAATTGTTCTGAATTGAAGCCTTAACAATGAAATTTTCAAGGATCTTCGGTAATATTGGGAAGAGGACCTCATGGACACACATGGAGTTTTGTTTATTTTAAGTCCGATAGATGGAATTTATTAGACCGTGAATGATTAATTGAGGGGGCGTTTTTTGGGAGTTACGTTGGGATCACACCCATGGTTTTTAGAAATTACAGACCTATATAATCATGTGTAGGCAAAGAGTTCTATAATAGGGTAGAGGAACGACTCGTATACTGCTTCCATTGGCCGCCATGACCAAGTACGGAGACCGGTTTGAGAGAGATTAGAGTGGCAAGAACAGTAGTTTCGTTATGAAACGTAATGAAATTCAAGCGGAGATAAATGTTTTTTACTGCGTCAAATTGCTGATATTTTTCCTCAAATGCAATTTCAAATGGAAATAACGATGGAAACTGCTGGGAATTTTTGTCAAATAATTTACGGTTCCACGTTAAACTGTATAAGGTAAACTGTAAGTTTTAATGAATGATGTATAAAAACATAATGCACTGATAGAATACAGTGATTTTCAACAGATAAATCGGGAAATAAGCAGTACTCAAGAACAACAAAAAACTCTACATATTTTATTAAACAGATTATAAAATAGTGTTTAAATTGTTGGATCTTACTTCATAACAGGGTTGATAAAAATTAGGATTTTAAAAAATATATATATATAAATTCGAATTTTTTTTATTTAAATCGGATTTCTCTGATTTAAATAGAATTTTTGAAATTTAAATTTATTTAAATATAGTATTTGATACTCACAAGTTAAAATACTCAAGTTAGATGTTAAATTAGATAATTCTTTTCCTATATATTGTTAAAAATTCATAAAATCTAAGTCTGAGCAATTCAGAAATCAGTAAAAAATAATTACACATCTGAGCTTGATAAAATCTTGCAACAATATAAAGTCCCATATCCATATATGGGTGTATTTCCCAGAAATTTTTTAACAATCATAATAAATAACACCTTTCTTTTTTCTAAGGAAAAAAAACAGAAATAATATGGAAGTACATAAACTGAGAAAGAATAAAAATAGCGTAGAACATTGAATTATTATTATTATTATTATTATTTTGGAAAAATAACACCTGAAATAAAATGCAGGAAGAAAAAAAGGAAACCATATGCTTCTTGTATTTTAAATATTTTAATAAAACTCATCAAGGTCTGAAAAGAAGACTTTTTTAGAATTCTCATCTTATAAAACGCATGCATATATTTTTTTTTCACTGTTTTGACTTACTGTAAGTGGAGGAGGATTGTATGTTTATTTTTTAGTGAATAAGTAAATAGCTTAACTAGGGTCGCTCAAAAATACATGTAAAAAATAAGTTTCTCCTACATAACAGGACACCCCTCAATATTTTTAGACTTGTGGATAGTAATATATACCGGAAGAATTTTGACTTCTTATTTCAACTGAAAGAGGGTGCTCAACTCCTTCCCCCAAACATCGTAAGTATGGGGAGTGGCGTTACAAATTACAATGAACTGAAAAAACAATGCTACATATTATAATATACAAAAGTAAAATCTTTTACAGCATAATACTATTAGTAAGTATAAAAAAAAAAAAGTAGGGTGTGTCCTGGACTCTAGCTAAAAAAAGTTTTATTGAACCACTCTAAGCTTATTCAGTAAATTACCACCGAATAGCCAGGGCTAAAGCAGAAATACATGAAATACATCGCCAGAGTCATTTCCAGCCGAGGATGACTGAGCTGGCGGTGTATTTCATGCACTCTAAGCTCAACTCTTAATAGGTACATATCCAATTTAATTCATTATTTTTAATTTCATTGAAAGGTAATCTCGTTTCATATATATATATACATGCATATATACTTTGCAAGCTCTTTCTTTGTTACTGTTAATTGCTACTATGGTTTTTTTATATTTTTCTTCGGTTTCAATTACATTTATTTAATAACTAGTGATACCCGCACGGCTTTGCCCGTAATAGAAAAAAAAAAGGTCTTTTGGTTCGTCTGTATATTTACAAATAATGTATGGTGAATTTTCTCGCCAGTTGGCTTGTACCCATCTTACGGTTCCACGTTATGATAATTTCGTAATTTACTCGTCCATCTTATGATATTTTTTTTCTTAAAATTGGAATAGAAAAAGAACCACATCGAATTTTCGAAAAATCGCTTCGAGGTGCACAACCCCATGCTACATACTAACTTTGTGCCAAATTTCATGAAAATCGGCCGAACGGTTTAGGCGCAAATGCGCGTCACAGACATCCAGACATCCAGACATCCTCCGGACAGAGAGACTTTCAGTTTTATTATTAGTAAAGAAGATAAAGAAGATAAAGATAAAGTTTCTTTCCCATTTTATTAAATTTCTGTGAAAAATGGGCTTAAAATTGGAATAGAAAAAGAACAAAATCGAATTTTCGAAAAATCGCTTCGAGGTGCACATCCCCCTGCTACATACTAACTTTGTGCCAAATTTCATGAAAATCGGCCGAACGGTCTAGGCGCTATGCGCGTCACAGACATCCTACAGACATCCAGACATCCTCCGGACAGAGAGACTTTCAGCTTTATTATTAGTAACTAGTGGTACCCGCAATAGCAAATTAAAAGGTCTTTTGGTTCGCCTGTATATTTACAAATGATGTGTAGTGAATTTTCTCGCCAATTGGCTTGTGCCCACGTTACGGTTCCACGTTATGATAATTTCGTAATTTATTCGTCCATCTTATGATATTTTTTTTTCTTAAAATTGGAATAGAAAACGAACAAAATCGAATTTTCGAAAAATCGCTTCAAGGTGCACACCCCCATGCTACATACTAACTTTGTGCCAAATTTCATGAAAATCGGCCGAACGGTCTAGGCGCTATGCGCGTCAGAGACATCCTACAGACATCCTACAGATATCCTACAGACATCCAGACATCCAGACATCCTCCGGACAGAGAGACTTTCAGCTTTATTATTAGTAAAGAAGACAATATGATTTTTTTTTTTTTTTTTTTTGTTTCTTCTAGTAAGATTACTTATATATACTTGTTTGTTCATTGTTTTTCTAATAAAAATACTCTGAACTTCATGTTCATCAAACCCAGCCTTTTGAACTTTTAAAAATTTTTATCCTTAAAAATCATGATTTTTGTGAATCAATGATTTTTTTTTTAAATCAACTGATTTAATTCACTCAACCCTGCTTCATAAGAAAAAATAAATCAAACTTTTATGCATCGTTTTTTATTTACATTGTCACATTTATTTTTAACAAAACAAACAGTCTGTAAGATGATCCTCTAATTTTAATAACATGAAACAAATTTATTACTGTTTTATGTTGTATCCAACAAGAATACTGCGTTGCTTTTAAGTAAACTTCGGACAGATTTACTAAAGCACATCACCAATAAAAAGTTAATTGCACATATTTCACAACGCATATCATAGAGTTCGATAATAGTTTGAAATATTTTTATCAAATGCAAAATTATTCATTTTTGTAAACACTAACACAAGCATGAATAAAGTTTTTTTTAAAATTACTCATCTAAATTTTTTTTAACTTTGATTGAATGCAGTGATGAACAAGATTTCACCATTTTAAAAACATCTTTAAGGATATCTTTAATGACGTTAGCGCAAGAAATGGGGTTTGAGAAAGTTTTCCCGGAATTTTTTCAAAACCTAAGTTTTAAAAACTCACTTCCAGGCCAGCTTTGGGGACGTAAAAATAAGAGTTTGGAGATCCCCACTCTTCCCTCAGTTTGGCTACGTCCCTATTTCATTTTAAATTTTAATTTTTAATAAACATACTGTGGTACACTGTTATAACCAGAGGTTCCAGACGAGTGAATATATTCCCCCTAAGGTGAAAGCATGGTGACCAAGGGTGCCGTACTGGCCAGGAAGTAAAGCAGAGGTGCGAAAGTAGCAGACAGTCGTAGACAGGGGTGCCAAAACAGCGAGCAATCGCTAAATGACTTGCTGGCGCATGCGCTTCCGGCATACATTCACCATTCAACCACTTCAATATGGCGGACGAATGATAGGTTGCACTACGCGTGGCTTCTACGTCTTTCACATTGAATGAAGTACACTATTGGATTAAATCTCAACTTTTGTAGGATAATTCTTTAAAATAACAAGTAAGTACAGCTTTTGATCACTTTGTAGCTTTTAGGGCTTTCAAACATAGTTAAAAGTACGTTTAATGCTTTTCAGCTACCGTTAGTCCGTTACGATACCGTAGTACCGTTAGTTGTTTATTTTCAGGTTACCGTTACCTATCGTGAAAATTCCATCATTCACACAAAACGCTACTAAATGTATCTATCATTATTTTCTTGAGTACTCGATAAGCAACATTTAATCACCGAAATAGTAACCGCAATGATATTTTCAATAACCAACAAATGAGAACCGAAATAAAAATGATTCTTGTGTTTCGTGTAGCGAGCGCAAAAAATAAAAAAGAAATCTCTCTCCGTCTATCTTTTTCTTTTGCATTTTCGTTCAAGTGTTTGAATCATTTCCTGTTAGCGGTTATTCGATAGTGTTAGGAGTTTCTTTAAATTTTTAACTGTCGAAAAATTTTATGCGCATTTTATTTTATTGTTATTTTGATTGATATGTTGAACGTTTGAGAAACGATTTTGTTTTATCGTAACTTTAATATCCCAGAATATTTTTGGCTGTTCATGTAAATAATTCATAAGTACATCTACACTTTACTTTCGGTGCGGTTATTTCTCACAAATGATCATTAACTTAACTATGATTATTCAAATAATTACTCGTCTTTAACTTTAAATATATTTGTGACAACTCTTTGATACCAAATAAAGTCTGTAGATATTTATTGTTTTATTCATCTTTAATATTACTTTGTAAAACAAAAAAAAAAAAAAAAAACTCATCAGTACGCAGAATTTTTTCACAAGTTTTTTACCGCCCCGAGAGTTATTATAATTATTATTATTTATTTTATTTATTTTTAAGAAAAGGATAAAAATTTCACAGGTTCGCAATGTTTTTCATTTGTTTTTACCGACCCGTAGGTCAAAAGAGGTTGAGAAACACTGATGTAGAGAACGATCAGATGAATTAAAGCAATGAGCACTTCTTAACTATGTTGAAAACTCTGAAATATGGTCAAATGCTGTAATTACAAGTTTTAATCATTTCCAGTACTGAATTCATGCAATGTGAAAAGTGTGCAAAACGTAGACTATCATGAATCAAAACAAAACTATTAAAAAAAGAAAAATACACAACTGTATTCAAAAACGCACACAATACGGGGGAGGGGGGAGGGAGGATCTACAGTAAGGGTGCCATTTTTCGCTCCGAAGGTTCATTCTTTTCACCCCGGCTGCCTACTTTTTGAAAGGTGCCTGTTTTTCACCCTAGTTAGAGGTGAAATTTCGGCTCCGTATTGGGTGCCGCTGGTGAACAAGCGTTTCACCCCTGAAAGGTGCCGAATGCAACCTGTAGTTTTAACAGTGTAGTACTGTCTTCCGATTTTCCTTTGCGAAACACGTTTATTTGCTTGGATTTTCCATAGTAAAATTTTCAATTTCCAGCCTAATATTTTTGTTTTCTTGAAATACAAACGTCTGCGGCCCTAGAAAGAGAACTGTTAATATTTTGAACGGATGTAATAATTTTCTGTGATACCTTAGGTCTTATTTATTACACATTTTTCATATTATTTTAAATGTGCTTCTTGCATCTCTTGATCAAGATTTAATTTACTTACGATTTTTACGTTCAAACATTGAGAACTTCTGGTGCGAGTATTCATCGCAATCATAGGCGGCGAGTGAGGATTATAAGTACGGGGGCAATTTTTTTTTTTTTTTTGGAAGTTGAAGAGTATTTTAGGCTATCTTGAATGACTGGGGGGGGGGGGATTTTGATGTTCTCTCCCGAAAATGTTTTGGAATTGTAGTTTTAAAAACGCGGTTTTAGTAGAGTTTTATCAACGTTTAGGGAATGGAGAAGAGATTCCGAGGTTGTCCCCCTAATGTGTGTTTTTTTTTTAAATAAAGTCTAATTAATAATAATAAAAACGAAGAAGTTTGAACTGTTATTGGCAACGTAAGGGTAAGCAAGGCTCTTCCTGGAGAAAAAATCAAGCTGATGTCTTGCAAATTAAAGCCATCTTTAGCAAACCTAGAAATTTTGCAAAGTTTAAAACATTTTTAAACGACTTTTAAAACGCTATTTCAGACTTCTCTTTCATTGACTTAGGAGAAACGAAAGGGTTCGGAGGTTCTCCCAGTATTTTTTTTTTATATATATAATTATTTTTGAACTGATGAAATCTTAAGAACTCAGTCCTGAACTTCCTTTGGGAATTTCAAAAAATGATCTCCGATTTTTATTTTTTTCTAAATTGGAGTCTTAAAACGCAGTTTAACGCTATCTAGGGGGATTCTCTTCCTGGTTTTCCCCCTCAAACAAGAGTCTTTATAGCACAAATTTTTTGAATTTAAAGGAAGAAGGGAGTGCGTTCGTGGACTTTTCCCCGGAAATTTTTTAAAATTTCAGTTTTAAAACTGAAATTTTAAGCAATATTTAGAGCAGTGGTTCCCAACCTTTTTTGGCCCATCGCCCCTTTCGGAAGTTAAATTACACCTATCGCCCCTCACGTTCTTCTCTTAGAAACACAAATTAGATGGCGCTGATTTTAGTGAAGATTAATGTTACTGAACGCCTTATTTTAGTTTAAAGCTCCAAAAAGTGCATGATAAAGCAATAATTAGCTTGAAAACTGAATTTTTTATTCTTAATTCCTTCCCCTCCCTCCTCCAAAAAAAAAAAAAAAAAAAAAAAAAAAC
This sequence comes from Uloborus diversus, assembly GCF_026930045.1. Lineage (NCBI taxonomy): Eukaryota > Metazoa > Arthropoda > Arachnida > Araneae > Uloboridae > Uloborus > Uloborus diversus. The sequence continues at coordinate 58,196,958 of NC_072732.1, read as the reverse complement.
GTAATTTGAAGTCCTTTAAACGTCATTTACATACTTAGCAAAAATAAGAATACTACATTTTTCAGTAACATGCTTTTTTAATTGAAATCCGGAAAAAATTGAAAATTTTAACTGTTAAGATTTGTTTTTTTTTTTTAACCTTTTTAATGGCTGCCTTGTGCTTGATGGAACTCTGTCTGCAAAGGGTTTTCCAGTTCATCCACATCTTCAAACCTAAATGGGTCTAAAATCCAGTCAGGAATTTGTAAGTTGATCAAATCTGCAAACCTTGATTCCATGTTCTTTTTTAACTGATCAAGATGATCAATAAAAGTTAAAAATTTTTCTTCAGGAAGTTCATCATCCATGATTAAACTTTTTTTAGAGTCGGAAACAGGATAAATTCTTTACGGCTGCTTTTGTTTTGAGGTCTTGAAAATAACTAAGAGGTTTATTTCCCTACTACCAAAATTTCTTGCATCAATCTTGACAGATCTTGATATTATACTGACGGCGTCAATATTGACGTGTTTCATACTGCATAAAGCTTGCATAAAGATTAAAAAGTAATATTATAATAACAACACGTATGCAACATTGCATTCATTTTAAAATATCAATATTGATATTACCTTACAATAACAACATTGCATACATGTTGACGCCGTCAAGATGTATTGATTTCATGCTGTCGCCGTCAAGGTAATTAGTACACAATAGAACAGGTGGACCTTCGTTGATACTTGCGCATGCGCACAGTTCTTTCTACCCAGCGTCCCTAATTGCTGGCACATCTTCCTCCTTCGACCTACGATTCAGTCAGTTCAGAGGAGCTGCACATGGCGTTGGCGTTGGGTTCTTTATTAGGCTTCGTTAAGTTAGTTGCTTAGTCATTAGTGTGGAATGGTATTGTTTTAGGAATAACTTATGAATGACTGATAACTGCATTTATTGTTTATTAATATAGTACTAAACAAGTCATATCGCAGACGATGTGCGATCAATGTTAGAAATGGCCGAAAACAACTTTTTTCGTCCCTAGACTTTGAAACAAAGGACATGAAGCCCAGAATTTTGTATTATCACTTCAATCTCATGAGTAAGATTAATTTTATTCAATGGTTATTTATGTTATTCTTTAAGATAAATTCATGTGTTTTGTCCATGGGATATTTTCAATGCTGACATCCATTTGGAAATGTACTTTATTGTATTTATTTACTTATCTATTATTTTGCTTTCTTTACTCTTAAATGTGTTATAAAAACTTCCGCAATTATTCCTAACTAGGCATTTTATGTCTTTATAATACAATTAGAAGCATGAATTTAAAAAATAAGTCAAGTATTACGCAAAACGAAGAAACTTTCATTTTTTAAATTAAATTGCGAGTACTATATTAATACCTTTATATGAATTTCCGATCAGATGTCAGCTTTAAGGAAATATTCTTAGGCTAGAAAACTATCTTGAAAAATAACAGAAATAATTAAAGAATGAAATTTAATTCTCGAGTTTAAAGTGAAAATAATACAAATAAATAAATAAATAGATAAAACACCTTGCAAACGTGCTGATTTCATACTGTCATGTCAATGTATCCTGACATTTTCCTGTCATATCAATACGTATGCAATATTACAAAAGCAAGATCATCTTGCCTAGACCTTGATTTCATGCTGTCATGACAACATCTTGATATTATCCTGTCATATCAGTACGTATGCAATGTTGCAAAAGCAGCCTACCTTGATATTTTCTTGATATTATGCTGCATACACCTTGTCAGTCAATATTGTGGCAGCCTGCTGCAGCATAAATGGAGTAACATAACAACATTGAGGCAGCATTAATGCAAGATGATTTTTCTTGCATATCAACCTTTATGCAATACTGAGGCAAGATATTTTGCTTACTGGGTTCATGTGCTGATCGCAAGATTCTGAATGACAACTGATAAGTAAATGCAAATATCCATTCCTACACATATCTATCCACTTTTCAGGCGTTAAATATATGCTGGCGCCAACGGTCAGACAGTGCTTACAAGATTTTTTTTTTCTTCCTCGTGAAAACGGCAATAAAATAAAAGATATTAATTTTCGCTTTTGGGATTTTTTTTATCCGAACAGATTTGATTGAGCTGTAAATCATACATGCCTTATTTTCTGGGAACGACTTTCTTTGATTTGACGCGCCATATGCTTGGTTCGGTATTACACAAAACATAGGTATTCTGAAAAATATTTCTGAATTGCGTACCGATTTGTTTAAATAAATATAGTTTTTAAAAGGTCAAGAATTTCCCATTACCAGGTATCCGAATACCGGTCGCCCCCTAGAAGAGTTCGATCGCCCCTTTGAGGGCGATCGCCCCCAGGTTGGGAATCACTGATTTAGAGACGTTAATGTTCGGGTAATCTCACTCGGAATGTTTTGATATTGAAATCTTAACGTTGATGCAATCTTTGATGATGCAAAAAGTGCAGGGGCAGTCGCCCCCCCCCCTTATCGCCACCACTGATCACAATTCTTTAAATCTTTCTTTGGATAAAACTGTTTTTTTCCCCTGTATTTCAAATGTATTGAACCGAACCATGCATTTTTCTCCACTTAGCATTGATTTTCAGGACAATATTTATTACATGTGGGAATGTTTCGGCGGTCCCTATGAAGCCGTCCGATTTATTTATCTTTTTTTTTTCAAACTGAAGAACAATGAAGCATGGTTTCGTATAATCAAGGCCGCAGAGAGACAAGGCGTGCACCATGTTAGTTTTGTTGTCACCCCTCCCATTATGCTAATGTGACTATGCACAATACTTTTGAGCCGGGCTCATATAGTTTCCGACTAGGCAGACATACCCAATCTGCGGCCTAGTGAATAGTGTACTGAATACTCTTTTTTTTGCCTTAAAATGAGTTTAAAGCTTACATTTCCGCAGTCCTTACTTACATAATCTTAATAAAAGAGAATCATGGATGCTTCTGAATTGTATTTTAAGATTACATTTTCTATTCAAAATTTACAGCAAAGATACTTTCTGTCACAATTATTTCCATTATACACTGCTTGACAATTGCTAAGGAACAAGTGATTTATGCAAATTTGTAACTCAAACACGCGGCCAGTGGAAATAAATTCAAGTTCAGAGGGCATGGTAGACCAAAACTCATTATCTGTATAAAAGACAGTGCATACACGCTCAAGATTCGTACGAAAATTTACGCTATTTGGTTTTTAATGAAAATAGTGCTGGATGTTAAAAAAGCTTTTTCTCTGAAATTCTGTGGTTCTTGAAATACTTAATAGTAAAATGTCCGCAAAACATCATTTGAGTATCTACGATTGTGGATGAGCGGTTGGACAACTGGAAGCAGGTCAAAGTGTCACCACTGTGGCTACTGCAATGGGTGTATCAAAAAGTGCCATCTCCCGATTAAAGTCGGCCGCTGAAGGTAGAAATATTTTGCAAAAGTATGCCGGGGGTCATGGTAGGAGCACCACACCTTCAGAGGATCGCTATGTAACCCTCGTTGCAAAAAGGAACAGAAATTTCACTCTTGGACAGATAGCTGCAATTCTAACAACCGCTACCGGTATGCATGTATCTGCAAGAACCAACTCACGGTGAGTAAATAATGTCGGTTTTATGCACGGAAGCCCGTAGGTTGCATCCAAGTTCAACCACGCCATCTTCGGGGGAGATTACGCTGGTGTAAGGAACATGTTGGTGGGATTATCAAAATTGGTCTAGAGTGATGTTCTCTGACAAATCTCGTTTCAGTGTGACAAGTGATTCTGGTCACCAACTACTGTGGAGAGAGCGTGGAACACGTTATGCACAAAAATTTGTTTGTGAACGTGATCGGTACGGCCCAGGCGTCATGGTGTGGGCAGGCATCATGCACCCAATGACAGAACACCGCTTCACATTTTTGAATAAGAAAGCGATACATCTTTACGGACGACAATACACAGCCACACTGGAGCATTGAAGTGTCAGACTCACTGCAAAGTAAAAACATTCTCCGTATGCAGTGACCTGCTCACTTTCTCGACTTAAATCCAATTGAACTTGCCTGGGAGGCTCTTGGCAGGCGTGTTGCGCGAAGAACCGTCCCTCCCAGAACAGTACAAGAACTCAAATCCGCCTTGAGAGAGGAGTGGGAAAAGATCCCTCAATAATTAGTGGGGAGTATGGAAAACAGATGTAAATTGTGCAGCAGTGTCCCTGGTAATCATACATCATATTAAGGTACTCATGTCTCCATCATTCTGACAAAGATCATTTTTTTGTGGTTGTATGAAAATCATTTAAGTAGGATTATTTTTTTATTTTTAAGTTTTTACTACTTCATTGATGCAGTAATATCTGTATTATTTTGTACTTATAATAAAGGCACATCCTCCCTACTAACTATATATTTCGTTATGTTTCTTTAATCATTATCTATTCTTAACTATTCCAAGAAACATAATTGTTCCTTAGCAATTGTCAAGCAGTGTATATTGTAGAAATCCTTGTATGCAAAGTGTAAAAAGTGTCCCCCACCCTTTTTTTAATACGAAGAAAATCGGAACAATCGGAAAAATCTACCCTATTAAACCCTGTGCGCTTCTGGCTGTAAAGATTCAAATTTTGCGAAGAACCCAATTTGGTCAGTCTCAACTTTGTAGGAAATTATTTAGCAGATATATTAATTAAAACGTCATTTAACACATTTCATTTACTTATTAGCATCAAGTTGCAATGAGATCTAGCAGCATCAAAGATTCTGAGCCTAGATTTGCTGCAATCTTCCAGTAACAATTCAAAGCTCTTAATTAGCAAAATAATGTTAATTGACATTTTAAATGCTGTGGTGAGTCGCTGCAGGTGGTAAGTTTATACATTAAATACTGGTTTTAGCTCGCATACTTTGGAATAAACATTCAAATCACAAATTAAGAATATTTAATCAAAATTCTGAACAAACAAATCATGGATTTATTTACAAATGAATTTTATGATATATTTGCATACAAATTTGTAACATGGATGAATATGAGTAAAAATGACAGGTTATATGACAATATATACATTGTTAGTTTGAATTTAATAAATAATGAGTTGAAAAGGTCTGAAAAAACAAAAGTAAACAAGACACTGTGATATTACAGTTAAGAACAACATTTTGACCAAGAACTTAAATTTTCATTTTTTTTTCATCCTCACAAAATGTATATCATATTCAACAAATGTTGCACACATAAAGGGGCACATTTTGAATAGTTTCATTTTGATGAGAAAATAAAACTTTCAAAGATCATCATAAAGCGAAGATAATATTAATACATTAATAAAATTTTTAAAAAGTATCATTTTTTTTCAAAGAATAATACATCATTATAAGACTGTCTTGTTAGCTTATATGTTACTTTGAGCAATCATTGAAGAATATTATTAGTAATATAAATAAGAAGGGAAAACAAGTATATTAACTGAAACATTTTTTAAAGATTAGAATAACTCATATTTCAGAAAGAATTAAAATGTTAAATGCAAACCTTTAAAAAAAGAACTGTCCACAGAGGTGCCACCAATGCGGGGGGGGGGGGGGGTGTCATGGCACAGACTGCTGCATTGAAATTTATAGAGGCGGTTGTTTTGAGGTTATTTTTTTCTATTGGGGAGGGGGGGGGGGGTCTTGTTCTTGGAGGGGTCTTTGTAATATTTGGGGGGTGCCCTTGCTCATAGGGGGTGGCCACCCCTGCTATCACCTATATATCAAGAGAATACTGTTAATAGCTCTACAAATCCAATGAGGATGTGGATGTCTGTGGCTTACACATCAACTACTTAATTACTTTTGCATTATAATTCCACAATAATACTAAAACCCAAATAGAAAATACTTTCGTTCTCCTCCGTAAAATAATTCAAAATTTCAGTTGAAAATTCTTAACGCTATTTGAATAATCTGAAGGAAGGATCAGTGACAAAGGCATTTTTTGAATTTTAACTGAGAGTAAATCCCTAGATGTATGGGATGTATGAGAAACACTTGAAAGGAGAAGTGAGAAGCAAAGGGATGCAAGAGGACTATTTTAAGTTTTGAATAAAACGAGTTTAAACATCAGATCCTAGGTAGGCTTCATTGAATTTTTTTTCTAAATCATACTGTACAGCACCACCTACCAGGGCTACTAGTACAATCTCTTGCCCAAAGACAGAGGAGAGGTTCACCTACCATTTGTGCTGGTTATCTCCAATTTTTAATTTTGCCACTTGCATCCCTTTGCTTCTCACTACCTCACATGTATAATACAGAACTGCATAATACATAACTTATGCAATGTAACTGTTGCAACAGAATAAAAGGTGAAGACATGCATACAGCATAAACTCAAAATGAAAAAAAATCTACAAAATGATAAAGTTAGACAAATTCTTTTCATGACATTTGGATCAATTTACCTTGCTCCACAGGATTATTACCACAGGCATTAGGTTTTGCATATTAATATGTACTACAAAAGTTGTAAGTTATTGGATGCTTATAAACCTGCAGAGTTGCAACAAATAAATAAAAAGTTTTCAAGGGGAGTTGGTACCTTGTATATGCATAATGTTTAATTGCTAAACTTTAAGTACCTCTTTCTCAAAACATTTCAAAGATAGAAACTTGCAACTTTCAGTGATTTCAAGAGATACTAAAAGTCTACTGAAGTTAAATTTTAAGGCAATTCTGTTTACTTTATAAATTATGAAATTTTATCTAGTGTCACTTTTTGAATGAAAAAAAAAGGACCTTTTTTGACCATAAAAACACATATTTAGGAGAAAGTGTGAGTCCTACACGAAACATTTCACACAAATAAAACATGCTGAAAATTTCAAAGTAATATGTAAAGCAGTTTTCTAGAAAGAGAAACAGTTTTTAAAATTGATGTTTTGAGAAGTCGCATTTGAAAGTAAAATTGAAGCAGTGAGAAGCAAACAGATGTAAGTGACAAAATTAAAAATTTGGAGATAAGCAGTAAAAATGCGATTTGAATGGAAACAATATAGAACTAGTATCCCTAGTAGGTGCTGCTGTACAGCATGATTTAGAAAATGTTTTTTAACGAAAGCATACCTAGGATCTGAAAACACGATTTACTCGAAACTTTAAATAGTCCACTTAGATCCCTTTGCTTCTCACTGCCTCAATTGTATATATACATTTTAAAAAATTCCTGTTTCATTAATGTTTAAATTGAGTTATTTTTAATCTACATAGAAACATGAACTCAGTGGCGCTTGAAAGCTCTGATTTAAACATTTTGAATGTACAAAAACTGAACAAAAATTTAAAAAGGTTTTAGGGTACTAACTCATCTTAAATGCAGATATTAAAAAAAAAAAATTTGTTTGGCCGAGCGATTTTAGCTGTACATTTTTTTCAGAATACACTCCTGAAATATAAAAGTAAATATTTTCATGAAAGATTTATGTATGCAGTTTAATTTCTCAGTCCAAATTAGAGTTGGTATTCCTCAACATTATCTTTTCACAAACATTTTGTATTGCAGAAGTTTAAAGACTTGAATTCAATAGTAAATTTCAAACATTAAAGTATAATATTCTAACATTTGTAAAAGGTAATGCGACTGACATGACCTAAATTTAGAACTTCAAAGAAATTCTAGACATTGACTACATTAAACAAGTGATTGTCTAAAACATGAAATAAGCACAATTGTACATACATTTAAATATATATTTTAATATCAAAAAATACCTTAAGTTTTGATAAAAATAAATCATTTTATTTTTAAACTAATTGCAGGTATATTTTATTTTCATTGTTATAACTCAGGTACCTACAGTAAGTTGTGAAAGTTTTAAGAGATTAATTACACCTTGTTGTAAATAAGAAATAAAAGCAAACACTATTTTAAAGTTGCGACAATATTTTTTTCCCAAGAATTGATTTTGTTCCTGTACAAAATGTTTTAAAATTTTACAATAATTCATTAACATCATCAAGCACATTTAAAGAAATATGTTTAGCAGTGGTTAAACAAAGATTCATGTAGATTGTTTTTTTTTTAACTTGTGATTTTTTTTAGACTATCAAAAAATGATGATGATGAAAAATACTATACAAATAAGATGCAATAAGTTAATAAAGAAACAAGTTTCAATAATTTTCTGAATAATCAAGCTAAACATAAGTAAGAAGCTAAAGATAAATAAAAGTTTTATGTATCAGAAAATTTTATATCGTTTGTGTTTTTCATTCTCTGGAAAAAGAAAGTTTTTACAAATTAAATATTATAAATCAGCATTTGCACTAGTGGAGCAGTGAAATGCTTTTACTGGAGCTCCCTATGTGTTTTTAGAAGGTCAGTTTGCCCCACTTCTGTAACAAGCTCTCATTGCTTTTTATTTCTAAACTTTCATGTAAATCGAAAAGCAAAGAGAGAGGGAGAGAGAGAGAGAGAAAGAAAGAAAAAGCAAATAGCTTTGAACACCATTTTAGAAGTCAGAGGTAGAATTTGGAGGATTAACCTGAAATATTAAAAACTATTTTTAAGTAATGAAAAATTGAGATTCCGAATATGTTTTTAGTTTTCAGTTCCAAGAAATAGAATGAGGGGGGAGAAAGAAATAAAGGATGATAATCCTTTCCAAGAGTGAGCACTGACTATAGTAAGATATTGACAGGGTTGCCACTCAATCCTGGGGGGAAAATTCCCTGTGTTCTCCCAGTACGAATACACAGCATTAAAATGAGTGAAAACTTATATTTGTATAAGAAAATTAATATCCTGATCATAGGAATAAATAAATTACTTAATTAAAGGAAATGAAGAAGTATTTATTAAAATTGAAATAACAGCATTGTGGCTGAATATTTATATTTATTTTTTGGTGAGGAAAAAAAAAAGACTTTTCTTAAGCATTTAATACTTGGACCTTAGAAAAAAAAAATAAGCAGAACAATAAATACTGATGACTAATCTCATGTTCCCTAAATTAAATCAGCATGAAATTCAAAATACATTTCAAACAAAACATTCAGCAGTTTTTACTTTTATGATAGACATTTTAAATATTTACACACACACACACACACAAAAAAAAAAAAAAGGTTGAATCAAAATTACAATTTTTAATTTTATTCTATTAGCTTTTCTTATTTTCTTTTTGTTATTTTTAAAATTTTAATTAATTAATTATTTTTTGGTTAATGTTTCATCATTGATTTTTGAAACTTTAACTGAAGAAATAAAATTAAATTCCTTGTATTTTCCAGGTTTTTAAGGAATTTTTCAAACTTCCCTATTTTTCAGTGGATTTTTTTGGGCTTCCCTGTGGCATGGCAACCTTGATTGACTGAATCAAAGTGATGGAAATTCCTACAGCTTCAATTTTCTCGCAGAGAAAACTGCAAACAAATTTATTTGTGACATAAATGCTTACTTACTGATAGTCTAAAATAATAATTTTCATAACACACTTTTAAGCTAATATTATTCATTTTCGTTACAATCGTAAGTTAAGAATGCTTAAAATAATTTAAAAAAGGTTAATATATTCAGTTCTAGATAAGAAACTTGTTTATCATTACAGTTGATTTTTAATAAGTTTAATAATATGCTATAATTTTAAGTTCAGTTTGTAAAAGAAGCTGAACAATATGTGAATCAAAGATAATCCCAATAAGATCCAGCACTGACAAATACTTGTTTGACCACAGATTGTATGTTAAGGCAAACATCCGGTTTACAGGCGGAAATAGATGCATCTATTAGTTTTTAGGGATGTCAACTATTGTAGATCTATGTAAGCCTCTTAACTAAGCAGAGTCTCATTCCAATGAGCGGAATACGCGCACAAAGTTTTTACTTTTCCCCCTCATTCAGATAGACTGGTCTTAACTGGACGTTTGCCAATTCCATTCAATCAGTGGTTGGACAGTGCATGAGTAGGGTGTCATCAAACACATTGAAAATATTTTTAAATAATGAAATTGATTGATAATACAAACTAAAAACTGCCAATAATTTATAATAATTGAAATAGGAAAAAATTAAATGAATTAAAAAAATAAAAAGAGCAGATTAAATGCAGCATATGTTAAAATAACTTTGAGCTTTCAAAAGAAATGAAACATATTTGCAGGATACAATAAGACAAAAATCTTAAACACAGCATGTATTTTTTGGCAATACACATGCTCTATATTAGCATGCTTCAAAAAAAAAAAAAAAAAACGTTGTACGTGCAGAAAAATTATTTCAATCATCAAAAGAAATAAAAAATAATGAAGCAGAATGAAGAATGCTGCAACAAAGAGGAAGAGTAACTTCCAGAAAATCATTAATAATTGATTGCCTACAAAGGGGATTTAAATAAAAAAAAATCAAGAAACATGAAATAATTAAAAGGGTGTTAATTCCTTTAAACTATTGATTTTTCTACAAGTTTTAAAGAGCAAAGAGGAATCTAGAGACATGAATTATGATAATTGCAGTGGTGAGAAAAGACACTAAAGGGCACTGAAGTCGACTCATATGCTGAACACCTTTCGCCGAAGTAAACACAATTACACAGTAAAATATTAACCAACATTGTCACAAACAAAAATATTGATAAAAGATTAGCAGAAACAAAAATTAGAACATCTACCTAATTTAAATTTAGAATACTTGAAACATACTGATAATTTAAATCAGCATTAACTTTACTAATCCAAGATTTTAAATGTGATAACAAAATGAGAATATTTAAAAGCATTGGAAAGGTACAAAGAAAGTGGGTATTCAACATTTTGATTGTCATCTTCTACTGCATAGATAAGTTTATATGAAACAGAAAATGACTATTTTGATCAAGCAGCATAAGAACATCAAAGTTTGCAAAAATCAAACAGGTACTTTTCAGAGAACACTGCATATTTCCTTATTTTCCAGGACTTGCAACAGCTGCAAGTTGTGAAAGTCAACTTTAAAAATTCAAGAACCATGGGAATAAAAAATTACAAAAACAAAAATTGAACGTGATAAAGCAATACATTTCAGTGTAACAATTTATCGTACTTAGAGAAATTATAATGATTTAGTAATAAAACCATGATCAAAATAAAATAAAATATGAAAAACTACCCTGACCTAACTTAGAATAAAATCAGTTTTTGCACATTTGATAAAAGAAGGCTCTTTATTATTTAGAATGTTAAAATTTAAAACATATATTGAATTACTGGCTGTTTGCAACAAAGCAATTTATAAGGTCCCCCCCCCCTATTCGTTTCATTCAAGTAATTTAAAATTTGCATATTTTCAATTCAAACACTGATTGCATGTGATTTAACATATTTGTTGACACTTCCTTCAAATTCTAATAATATGTATGAAGATAAACTTCTTGTAAAAATATGATATTTTAAGTATATAGCTAGTTAAATTGCATAGTACATACACTTTATGATGAACTTTTTTCATAATCAAAACAATACAGAAGCTAATTAATAATAATAATACTTTATGTAATTAACATATTTTTACATATTTTAAATCAATAATATAAACATACTATATACAAAGTATTCAACAATATAAAAAAGTAAGAGCATTTATATACTAATTTAATGAAGACAAAATAAAAAATTTTAAAACAAAATATTGCAAACATTATTTACATTTTTCATCATAGTCATTCATAATACATCCCAAATTCTCTCAATCTTCGCTGCCTATGTTAATGCGAATAATTTAATACAATTTTAAAAATCTGAATCATTTAATAACATTAAATGTCAACAATAACAAGCACGTAGTCAACAAACAATGGCAAAGTCGTGAGTGAACTAGATATCAACACAAAAGTACTTGCACCAAAGGGCTACACCGGTATTATTTATTTGGTACAAATATTAGTGCCTTTTCATGTTGATGTCACATTTACTCATGTTTGCTGTTATGTTGTGAGCAATTCTGCATTGATGAAAAGACTTCACTGCAATCATAGGCAGCTCGTTTGGGGAAGGGGGCAACTGCCCTCTCACTTTTCAGAGTTAAAAACTAATAATCGATTGAAAAATGGTTTTTAAATAGGGTGGATTGATTTATTTTACGAATGTAAAAACAAAACATGTCAAACAAATGGACTTTTTTTTATCTTATTTCATAAGAACAGAAATTTGAAATTGAAGTCTACAGTGGCCATTCATCCCGATTTTTGATGCCATGTTCCATTTTTAGAAGTTATTTATTCAGTAATATTAAAAGTCAGTAATATAGCAAAATTTTATAAAATAAAATTAAAAAAAATCAGCTTCAAGGGACACCCCCCCCCCCCACTTCTTTTGACCCCCCCCCCCTTTTTCAGTCCACCAGCCGCCTATGCCTGAAATACAAATTTTCATTAGTTCCACACTTTCAGCTTTTATTTTTATGCTGGTTTTTCATTTTATTCTTATATAAACACACAGAACTTTCAATCATTTTTAATAAAAATTACACAAATGAGGCAGTGAGAAGCAACGTGATAAAAGCGGACATTTTCAAGCTTTAAGGAAAGCATTTTCCAAAATGCGGTCCTAGATAGGTTTTCATTGAAATGTTTTTCTAAATCATGCTGTACAGCAGCACTTACCAGTGCCACTAGTACTATTTTTAATTCCAAAACGGAGGGGAGGTTCTACTATTTGTACCGGTTACCTCCAAACTTTTAATTTTGGCGATTACATCCCTTAGCTTCTCAATGTCTTACATATTTTTAGATAAAATATGCTTTTATGCATTTGTCTTGTGAATTTAAAACAAGTGTTAATGCTGAAGTTATTATACAGGGCATTTATAAAGTTTTGCACTGAGGAAGAAAATATATTTTTAAAAACTTCACATCCATACAGCCATGGGCAAGTAAACGGCAATATCTGTAGAATTGAGTGTTATATAAATTTAAAGAATTGTTTTTTGGATTTGATATTAATAACAGGGAAATGTTGAAATTATACTTTTTTTTTCGGCGGAAACCAAATACCATAAAACCAAACAACTTTAGACCACTTGATGTGTATTTTTCTTCGTATTTTCATTATTCTTTATCAGAGAAGGTTGAGAATTTAACCATACACTACCATACATTTCAGTTGTAGAGTGACGCTTCGAAAAAAATTCCAAATTACACACAGAGGAGGAATTTTTTGTACAGTGGTATAAAGTTTGCACATGGTGGTGACAACTTTAGACCAACTCATATTTTCCTTGATATGCACCGCTAAACCACTTTGGTTTAAAGTTCCAATGCATAGATCTTTCTGCTCCAATCTCGTGCACTGCAAAAATTTAAACACAAAAATTTTGTACTTACTTTTTCCGATATATATTTTTTTTAGTACTTTTTGAGTCAATTTCAGGTTTTTTTTAAATAAAATCAATTTACAAAATTTTATTCAGATATATAAATATGAACGTTTAGATAGTATGAAAAGCAATAGTAGGTACCTACTCCTGGATTTCATTTATTTACTTTTAAAGGACATTTTTGTCTATAGTGTTTTTTTACAGGGGCTTGATACAAATTTTGTCCCAACTGAGTAGGTTTCTTCGTTGTCGCAATTTCTTTTTTGTACCAAATGAAATTGGGGGAATAAGGCCGACACCAAATTTACTCTTTTTTGAATTAATTGTTGAAATTTGGTTGCTCCTGATTTCTTGGATCACCTTTTCAATCAGTTCAGGTGAATAGTTGAGGGTAAGGACGGCCACCTATCTTCTTTCTTTTCAATGGATTCATGTCTAAAACCAAAGAAAACCCATAAACTAAAAAACTGCTCAAGACCATACAAAATTGTTCACAAAATGTTGACACACGATAGTAAAAATGGGTGGTCTGAAGTTGCAACTCGAATTCCTGTATTTTGTTTACTTTCAAACGACTAGTAAACAAAGCAACATCAGGATTCACCGATAAGGCTAAATCCCCTTCGATACCTGAGTAATAAAGTAATAAATGTACCTTCGGAGAATTCAATCGGCAAATATATTTTTCGAAGGAGACTTTGAGAGCTGAAGCAAAAATTTCAAAACACCTCCCAACACAAATGAATGTTGACACGAGAATGATAACACTGGAGCTTGGGGTGAACAACATGAACTTTGCTGGACAACACTTGCAAACCTACTGATTTTTTTAAAGACTTTATCTTTGCTCCAACGACCACTACATGGCACATACTACCAGATTCCTTCAATGGTAAAGTTGCAACACTGGTCTAAAGTTGTACAGTTTTACGGTAATCTTGACAATAAAACTAACATACAATGGATGACAAAGATGCAAAAAAAAAGTGCAGTTAATGCCCTTTACCTGTCTATGGCTGTATACATTGCTCTTTTTTATTTTGAACTTTATTTCGAACATTTTTCTTCCCAGACACAGCATTAGCCAAAACGATATAAGTTTCCTGAACATCAGAAACGGAAAGTTGTGTGGATGAAAAAAAAAGCTTACTAGATATAACTTCATTGGACTTTTATCTGTAGACGTTAGTCAAAGAAAAAGTGCTTGCAACACTAGTCTCTAATAGTGACACATTAGCAACATTTACATGAGACTTTTGTATTTCTCATTTTCGTGCTTCAACTCCGAAAAAAAAAATACATCGTTCACATGCAAAAAGAGCTTGCACTATGTATCCTAGAAAAAGCGGTTTTACCAAGCATCCTTAGCTGCTATACCCAGCTAGTAAACAAACTCGTTTTCTGGACTCGTATTCTGGATAAAAACCCTGCACTTATTCCAATCGATAGCAGGAGGAAGAAAGATCCACATTTACCCGGGAATATAACTGGAATGTGATTAAAAGCAGGTTTTTCCCCGGGTAGAAAGGGCCCATATAAACGAGGCTATTGACAGAAAGAACAATGGGTGTGATATCTTGAGTAACAAAACACATGTAAGACCTGGAACAACAGTCAATGTTCTTTAGATGGTCCCAGAACTACAAAAGGTGGAACCAGCTACAAATGTAAAATATTTCAAGAAAAACTTGACCACACTGTTTGTGTATCAGCACTTTGGTAAAAATATCATGAGATAAGGATCCAAATTGAAAAAAAAATAATGTAAAAACTTAAAAGTATTATTTTTTTAATATATTTTTTTTATCAGTGCTAAACTTTACAAATATCATGTATATTTAAGCCATAACTTAGATTCAACATTACTTTCCTGTAGACAAAATTATAGTCAACATTACTTTTACATAGATTCCATTAATCCCAATTTCAACATAAATGCAACACAAACTTGATAGGAAAATTGCATTCATGAAGTTAAGAGTACCACTGAACACCTTTTACATGAAAGAAAAATAGAGCACTATTTTTTTTTTTTTTTTTTTTTTTGGCCAAAGAAAAGGTTCAATGAAGTCTCTCCCAAGTATATGCTTCAATTTGTTTTCAAAGCAAATTTGCACTTTATTTACATTAAAGCTAACCAATTCTTTGAACAAATTTAAAATATTTCAAGAAAACTACTTGAGATGAATTTGTTGAAAAATCTAGCATTTAATTGTTTTTTTTTTTGATTAAATGCTTCATGTTTTTTTTATAAACTTTAAAAAAAAAAGAAAGAAATAGAACCTTATGATTAAACAATTCAAATCTACTGATTTTTTAAAGATACTACATTGTATCACCAGAAGAAGATCAACCTATATTTTACTTATGAAAAGGAGTGGAACTTTTTTCTTAAAATAGATAAGTAAATCATAAATATCCCTTATTTCTATTTCATGCTGTATACCACTGTTTATTCATCATTGTTATTAACTCACATGATATAAAATTTGAGCAAAATAACAAGCTAAGGGAGACAAAATTTTCTTAAGCAATTAAAAAATAAATATCTATATTTAACTTTGTACAATAAGTAACAAGATGAATTAGTAAATGCACTTAAATACAGGCACCTGAAAACTGTTTCACACAGCATTAATGGATAATGACTGATTTGTGAACTGAATTTTACTTTTCAATAGGCATCACAGCTTCATTCATTAGTTCATCATCTATCAAAGACAATGGTATTGGTAATGAATGATTTGGAGTCATAACTTGTGCAGGTGACTTTGTTAAAGATGGATGATTAACAGCAAAAGTACTAGGGGACATTTCAGACTTGTCAATTTTTTCATCCAAGGCATTTAAAACGATACTAGAATCTACGCATGGACTAGACCACTTCTCTTCTGAAGATATTTGGTGTCTTGAATTATCATCTGGATAATCAATCACCAGACAGTCTTCAGGACTGCTATCTTTATCATTTGGTCCATTTGGTCGTTTCAACTGTTTGACAGATTTAGACACAGGCAAGGCTGTTTTAGTGATTTCTTCTGATGATGAAACAACATTGGTATTCAAGGTATCATGTTTACTTGAAGAAGAAACCTCAATTTGTGAAAGAAGTTGATTGCAAGTTGACGGTTTGCAATCCACTTCATTCATTCCTAAACAAGAAGATTCATCCATAATCTGATCTGGATTCATTTTCATGGATGATCGTTGAAGATTTGATGATTTTACATCACTACTACTAGAAACCCACTGGGATTTATCCTCAGATTCAGATTTTTTCAACACATCAATTTTAGAATAATCCACAGCTGATGATAAAAAATTACACGATTTTGATGGCAAAATATTTGGTTCTGATCCATTAGAAGAATCACTTTTTTGCTGATTTAAAAGTATTCGAAAAGCCCTTTCACCATCAGATTCATCTGCCGAAGTTTCACGTGTAGGTGTGTGCCTTGGTGACTGACTAGAACCTTCATCAATTCGTTTAGGCGTGCTTCCACTAGAAGATCGAGACATATCACTTACAGATTTGTTACTTAAAGGCGGAGGAAGCATAAGGCTTGTAGCAATATTCACACTGCTTGTAGAAACTTTATCTTTTATTTCATTGCATATTACTTTTGGATCTGTTAGCAAAACCGGCTTTTTGTCCCCCTTTTCAAGAGCTTTAACTCCAGATGCACTCACTTTATTTTGCGAAGATGAAACATGCTTTGATACAGACTTTGAAAGATTATTTGCTGAGCTACTAGTTCTGGGTGATAATGATGATGATAAGCTAGATGGTGATGAAATCTTATGCGATGGAGAAATATTGGATTTTGTTTGATTGCCCCCAACATTAGTTAGTTTTGTGGAAAGATTTACACCTGATGAAGATGAATACACTTTTTTGGATGCAGCAGTCACAGGACCACTTTTCGAAACATTACCAGATGAATTAGTTGCTTTTCCAACACTACTGGAGGACACTGAAGAACTTTTAGTAGATTGTTTTGATTTACTTTTTGAACTACCTTCACTAGATCTAGTTTTTGTGACTGTCAATTTGATGCCTTGAGAACTTTGTTTTACAGTAAATTGATCTGAACTTGAAAATTTTGATTTGCTTTCACTACTTTTTGAGACAGATATACCATCTCGAGATTCTTTATTGTTGTCTTTTCTGTCCAACTTTGATTCTTTTCTGTCAGTGATACTTTCAGAGCGTGCATTATCATACTTTGGGTTATCCATACCATCTGGTAATATATGCTGGGCATTAGTGGCTGTTACTCGTAGTTTGTCTATGACAGCACTTAGAGAACTTTTACGTGAGCGTAAAGCAGATTTGTTTGCTTTAGAACTATTTGAGCTATTTTTTCCGGGAGAGCCAGGATTCAATATTGCAGCTTGCATTATCAGTGGATCGGATGCTGTTACTATTGACATATGGGTTGAAGTAGGAGATGATATAGTTGCCTTAGAAACTATTGGTGTGAGAGTTATTGAGGAGGGCAAAGTAAAATTTTTTAGCTTTAATGTTGCAGACTTAGCTTTACTGGGAGAGGAGCGTCCACTTGAATGCACTGAACCACTACCGCTTGAATTAGTTTTGCTGCTAGAGCTTTGTTTATGCTTACTTTGAATCTTTACTGTAGTTGAACTACTCCCTCTCTTTGAATCTGAATCAGAGCTATTAACTTTTATAGAACTGACATGAGATGACCTTGGTGGTGAAGGTTTAACACCCTTTTCAGATGAGCTATTTTTCGAATTACCTGACTTGGAAAAACTGCTTCCAACATTGCTAACAGAGCTGCTCTTTTTGTGCACAGGAGATTTTGATTGAAAATTGGAGTTTGATGTCACAATTGGCGATGCTTTCACATTGAGAGTAATCGGCCTAATTGGTTGGGTGTCTGAAGATGAAACTAAAGGGTTTGTTTCTGAACTGGATGAAGGTGGGGGCATCAAAGAGGAATCAATATTTAAATGTATTGAACGAACAGGAGAGCGACCTGATACGTTATCAGCATTTTCTGCTTTTCTGCGTTTCCTTTCCTTTTTGGCATCACTTTTTCTTTTGCCAGAGCCTTCAGAACTCTCTGAAGAGCTAGATGTTTTCTTGCCTTCCTTTTGTTTAATTTTTAATTCACTTTTAGATATTTTATGGCCGTCTCCTGACTTTGCTATTTTTAAACTAGTACTAATAAATATTGGCTGGGATGAATGAGCAGAACTTGACTTGGATATTGTGGCAGATGAATCTTCAGACTGGCTGTTTTCTGTTTCACTAAAAGATTTTTGTGACACATCACCAATGCTGCTTTCATCACTGCTGTTATCTAAGTTTTTTGAAGAAATCAAATCATTGCTTTCAGATATCAATTCATTCCGTTCTTTTGATTTCTTCTTCTTCGCAGGCTTTTCTCCAGATGAAAATTTTGAAGAATGAGAAATAGGCTGATTACTTTCAATGAAAGAACTATCATCATCAATGTCAACATCACTATTCCCTGGATCCCCGTAATTGGGGTCAGCATTAGATAAAAAACCCTTGTTGAATTCAATTACATTATCTGACCCAAAATATTGATTTTTTGCTTGTGATAAATTCCTGAAATGTTCAGTACTATTAGGAATACCACCTTCACTCATGCGGCTTGAATCACTGATGTTTAAAACTTGGCGGGACTGAAAATCTTCATGCATTAAATAGCTATCAGTACTAGCAGACCTCTGAGGAAAACTCGGTGAAGGTGGCTCTGTTTTGAGAAAATCAATAGAGTTGCAATTTCGGTTTAAATGTTGATCTGTGGATGAAGGAAATGATGCTGGTAAACTGCTGGCATCAAACCCCAATGGACTATCACGCATTTCAAGGTCAGGGGTAGACCGATCAATTCCGCAATCATCTTCACTTAATTTACGCTTGGGGGATCTGCCAGTAGAACTCCCGGAACCACGATTATCTTTTCTTTTTCTTTTACGAGATTTACTTCCAATAGAGGAATTGTCATTTTGTCCAAGAAAAGGAAAAGAAGTGCTGGATGGATTAGCAGATGGTACATCACTTAGCATATTCATCAACATAGTGTTAGCATGCCTTTTCTGTTGGTACTGATTAGATGCACTTGAATTTCCATTTTGCACATCCAGTCCATGAGAGTTTTTTGTCCTCTCTAAAAAACCATCTCGATTTCCAGAATTACTTGAAGAAGTGACATCACCCTCCATATTTGAATTATCTGAATTTAAAACCGAAGAATTTGAATGATTAAAGCTTGGATTATCAGAATTTTGGCTATTTGAGATATTTTTAGCAAAGCTCCCCAAGTCATTTCCGTCACTGGGTTTGTTGCACATTCTGGATGCCAGATTGGAAAAATCTCCACCAGTAAAAGATGAGCCATTAGTTAAACTGTTGCCATAGTTTGGAATATGGGAAAGGTAAGAAACTGGTCCACTATTTGACACTGTGGCACAGTACATATCTGATTGATTTGAGGACCGAAGCAGTTGTTGCTGACCTTGAGCTTTCCGTATGACAGCTCTCATAGTGATTGGTATTGATAAACACCTAAAACATGTTTCAAAAGACGTTAATAATTTAAAAATCAGCAATTAAAGGAAAACACATAGTTTAAAAATATGATTGTGTTAATTTTAAAATACTGGGCAGCATTTAAAGGACACAAGAATGATAAGATTGAACAACACTTTTTTTTTCTTTCAGTAAGAAAATTTGGTAGCAGCCATTGCAATTTTAAAGTTTTCCTTTAATTATTTTTCAACATTTTCAATCAAAAAAGAAAACTACTGTACCAAACCCCAAACTTGGCATGCTTAGGACTGGCACTATATCAGACTTCAGAATTTTAGAACATGATCAAAAGTACCAAATTAATATGACCAAAAACGGTCAATTTAGAGAAGCATCAATACAGACACACACACCTTAACAATAGTTAACAAGCAATTCATAGCTGAAAACACAAATATTTTAAATTACAACACATCATTCACAAAAATTAATTATAACCACATGGTTGTTCACCGTTTTGCAACAACAATATCAACACACAAAATAGATGTGAACCACGCCACTTGAAGCTTGCAGATACATTAGATGTTAACAAATCATTATTTATCCCTTAATAAAGCTTGTTCAATTAGAGCAAGGAAATAGGTACAACAATCTCATGAAAAAGCAAATAGATTTGCATATTAAAAAAAAAAAAAGTAGTGAAGTCACAAAAACACAAGCCATTTGTACATAATGGGTGGCGTTTATTATGATCCCAGAGTGGCTGAGCTGCTGGGCACCATTTATCATCAAAGTAGAAACAAATTGAACAATTTTTCCCTTGAGAAAAATGGAATGAAATTTGAAAAACAGACTTGTAAGGATTTAAGGCATGGGCTGCGCTAGGCATTCGCCATTGCGCCAAATGCGATGAAAACATAAATTTGTCAAAGCAAATTCTGATTTGATGAAGAGGAAATTCTTTTAAAATTCTACAGGAAAAAAAAAATGCAATCTTCAAAATTGATTCATAAGATTGTTGAAAATTCCATTAGAGAAAGCAAGTGTACAAGTGTATGCTGCATCTTGAAAACATAAATAAAAGTGTTTACATTTTATACTTTCATTTACTGGTTAACAATATGAAATATCTATTAACAGCTCTGTAAGGTAAAAATGTAATTAACTTTTTAAGAAAAATGAAACCAATTGCTATGCCAGAACTCAAATATTAACAAGAATTTAGAGTAAACTGTTTGTTGATTAATATTTTTCAGAACTAATATAAAAAAAGAGAGTTTTTGAAATGGTGCTGAACTTTAGGATCCCAAACTTGGTGCTTGGTACTATAAATAATCAAGCGCTTTAAAATATTATTGCAATTAAAGAAATAAAACACAAAAATTATGCTTACTATTAAAAGTAATCTAAAGATTGATTACACTTGGAATCACATGGTAATTATTTGAACTTAAATATTTTTTATAACTCTTTCATACTGGTATATAAATCTTTTGTATTTTGAGAATGCAGAAATGTAATGTGCATTTTAACCCCCTTTTTTTAGCTTTAGTGGTAATCTCTCTCTCTCTATATATATATGTATATACAGTTGGTTCTCTCTTTAACGACTTTCTCTATTTAACGACGGCTTTTCACGGTCCCAGATGGTCCACTGTAGTGTTAAAAACATTCTATTTAAGGATGTTTTCTACTTAAGGACAATTTTTTGTGGTCCTTTGAAAGTCGTTAAACATACAGCCAACTGCATATTCAAAGTCAACTGGTGATAACTTGAAACCTTATAACTCGAATATTCTTCTATCTTAAAGTTCGCATTGGGTCTTTCATGCGCTGCAGTAGCTTCCAATAACTAGAACTAGCAATAACTCAAAGGTTTTAGCTTGTTCCTTGGGACTTCAAGTTATTGAGATTTGATTGAATATATATATATATATATATATATATATATATATATATATATATATATATATATATACACAATAACACTTCTCTGGGGGACACAATAACAGGACTTACATTTTTTCCGTAAAAGAAAGGTGTCTGCAGGACAGGAGTTTTATAATTTTATTTAATTTACTTATTTTTTACTGAGAGCAATTGAATATCTTCATAGCATGCAATTATGCATCTGCAAAACTTTTTAATTTATTACTTTTTTAAATAACAATAATCAAAGCTATATTAAAAGGTTACTTTGTATCTATTCATATTTCGGAAACCTGCTTGATGCACTAACTAATGCAAACTTTAGGATTTGTCATTGTCACAAAATTCTACTTTGACGCATCCTTTTTTGAATCCAACGGAAAAAAAGTATCTTGCTACTGTTTCAGTTGTTTCTCTCCTCCAAGCGGGCTTACTCTGCTGATTGCATCTAAAAAATAAGCAGTTTTGAGCAATTTGCTATTAGTTTTAGCACTTTTTGTAGTATTGGTCAAACTTTAAATTTAGCTGACTGCAAGTCGCATTGTCCATGACAACAACATGTCTTCCTCCCTCTCAAAAACTTGTTCATCCAAAGACACAAGTCAATCTGACATAATACTGGTTCACTAGTTGTCATCCAGGCTTTTTAATTTGAGTACACGTCAGCTGGTAAATACTTTAAATTCAGCCCTTTAGAACACTGGTGACTGGCTGCTTTCCAGATGGCAAAAGGTTTCAATTTCATTCTATCCATGCTGGCTCTAAAGAAAACTTAATGCGTCTCTGGAAAATTTCTCACAGCAGCTTTCTGCCTATTAAGACAAAATTTTATCCTGCAGAGCTTGATAAAACAAGAGAGTTTCATCAACTTTATAAATGTAACAAACTTCCCAATGTTTAATCATTTTATTCTTGAAATCATTTTTTTTTTAACTCCCGAATTCAGTTGTCCGCAAAAAAGGAAAGTTCCATAGAAATGGCTTCAAAAATAGTGTCTCTGTCCATCTGTACGCATTTCAGGGTGTCCGTAGAAGAGAGGTTTCTTATACTATAGGCTCAATGCCTTACTGCCGAGGAATTAATAACTGTTCGCATTTGAAGGATGTCCGTTAGGAGGGGTTTTACTGTATATATTTCATAATTTTAAGATTCAGTTTGTAAACAAAGTGAAGCCGTAGATAAGTTATAGGCTTTTATTTTACAAAATGAGTCAAAAAAAAAAAAAAGAAAGAAAATTAAGTTAAAACAGTACCTCTGCATAATTTTGCTTGCATATTCATCAGTACACATGGTTGCATCACTACTTAGTGTATAGATTTTGCATTTAGCATTGGTGATGTCTTTCAAGTCTAAATCAACTAGAAAAAAAATTAAAAAATTGAAATTATAAGAACTTACAACTTATACATACATTAGTTAACAAGTATATGAAATGCAGAAACTAATTTTTAATGAAAGTTCAATTTACATTAAAGAAACAGGGAGAAAAACTGATATTCATATCAAACCTGTTGCTAATGATTCTTCTAATGGATGTTCAAATGAAACAAGAATATGAGATGTAGAATATGCCATCACTTCAAACATGAAAGGTGATTCAGCATCTAATTATGAGTAATAAAAAAAAGCAACATTATATCTTCAATCAGAATATATAAACACATATATGCGTAGGACCGGCTCTACAAACTTACAGAGAGCATGAAAATCTTATGCTGGTCGTTTTTTTGTAATTCAATAGCAATTTATAAGATTTATAATATATTTATTTTACTAATTAATGATTTATAACATAACTATTTAACTAACTAATATTTAGTGATTAATCAAATCAAGTATGAAAAAGCAGGAAATAATTCTCACTTTATATTAAAAATCTTTTGCAAAAACTTTGTTTTTCATTTACTCTCTGATTATTATACTGCCTTGCTAAGGACAAAAGTGATTTTTGCAGTCAAACTCAAACTGAGATATCGCTACTTAAAGTTGTGAGCCTCCATGTTTTCGATTCAGAAGTCACTTTTTCAGAAATTTGTTAAGAATATTTCCTTTTCTCAAATGACCATAAAACATTGTATTTAGGTGAAGTATGTTATGTTTTGTGAAGTGACCATTTTTAGAGTTAATAACTTTAAGAAGTGTCATTTTTCTGAAAAAAGGAAAAAGAAGAAAATTCTGAGTTCAGAATTTTCTGAAAAAAGGACCTGATTCTCTTTCAAATGAATTCCAGTATTTTAAGTCAAACATGAACATATGAACATACAAATCCGTCAAAATCCAATAATTACAGAGTTAGACAAAATGTCCTAGTATTAACAAAAAGAGTAAAGTGTTTTGTTCTTCATTTTTCATGGTCTCTAATCAAAGATGTATTCAAAAATACCGTGTACCAAACATTCTTTGTTTTAAAATTCAACTAAAATTTCTCAGTAACAATATCCTAAGAATTTTGTATCTGTATTTTTCTTCTTTATATGATTATTTCAAAATAAATAACAATTTATTTATTTCTGAGCAAGAAAACAAATTTATAAAATATCAAGTCAAAGTAAGATTTAAAAATATATATATATATTCACCTTTTTTACTCCCTGGACGAACACAACTACTAATAACAGTATTAAAAAGCATTTGTTGCCTTAAAAATACCAATATTTGAGGCACATGAGTTGGATGAGTAAATGGTATGGAAGAAATCATTACTCCTTGCAAACCAGGATTGGAATTCAAAAAATAACAGTGATGTTGATCTGGCAATGTCTGAAATGCAACAATTAGTAAAATAAAAATGGTTTTCATACAAAATGTAAATAAAAATACAAGTTTCAAATGTTCAGTAATTGACTGCTCTATCACAGTAGTTCACCATGAGATCAAACAGTAATTAGTCGTATTAAAAATATATAAGATAAAAAAAATTAAAACAAATTAACAAGAATGCCATTCTAATTCTTTGGCATCCCTATATGCATAGGTACCTTCAAACGTATGGACAACCGAAATATCCATTTTGAACATCCTGAATTACTTATCACAACTTTTCTTATCATGTCTGTATCCTTTACTTGCACTTGGAACAGTAGGCTTACATAATTTTACAACAATTTCTTAACATCTGCTATTAGTTTTATATATTACTTATTATTACTACATTACTTACTAAGAGTGGAAAATATAAACCATGTTGAGCAAAGCCAAGTGTGGGATTTTTATTATTTCCTGTATTTTTTTCTCAAAATTTAAAAAATGGAACATCCATAAAAGCTGAAATTAAGAGGACTTTTACCAATTGGCAGAAAAAACACATGTATGTTTTTAGGTTCATTTGATTTTTTTCAAAGATTTTAATACGGTCACTGAACAATCACTATTGGTAAAACTGTTTCGTGAAAAATGACCACTAAATTCTAAGAACTAAAATTAGCATCGAATTTGCATAAACTTTAGATCAATTTAATTATGACACTTCTCTTGAAATAGTGGATAATTTCATTACAATGATGTTTCTCACGTGTAATTATAAGAAAAACTATTCATTAAAAATATCTTACCACACATAATCCTTGATCTGCGGCAGTGATTTTACCATTTGATGCATCATTGATAATAACATTGAGTAAAGGCTGAGCTGAAGATAAATCAGCATAATCAGTTAGTTCTGAAAAGAAAGCCAAATAAATAAATAAAGAAATTTAGAAGATTTTAAATTAAAAAGTAAAGCTTTTAAGCAAATTTTTAATGAAAAACATAAGAGAAATAATTTTCAAATAACTTACACATATGCAGGGCAGCCAATTATTGAGCATTTGGCATAGAAACTATTTATTCATCACGCTTGATACGCATCTCAAAGCAAAAACTATGCATTCGTAAATGGCGGAAAATTGCTTCCTGTGTACAAGATTTCAATCTTTTTGCATCTTGTAAATATTTTAATATTTTAGACTATTAGCAGCTATTTCAATGCATGCTACCGATGATTAGTTTCGTTTTTCTTAGTTTTAATAATTAATGGAGAAGAAAAATTTTTTTTGGAAACATGTCAAGGTCAATAATGAATTACTTTGTATACTTTGAATTACTTTGTGTAAATTTGTTTCTAATGCTTGAAATTTCAATCCGCTTCTATGTTGTACTTATTTCAGTAGTTTCACAGTTGAAAGTTATTTCAACATGTACTACCTTAGATTAGCTCATTTTTTATCCTCATAATATATATATATATATATATATATATTGTTTACATATTTTTCTTGAATTTGCAGTTTTTTTTTTTTTTTTTTGCTATTTCAGCTTGATTTGTAGTTCGAAAAAGCGACTGACTGCAAAATAACAATTTTCTATTAATAATTTAAAAAATAAATAAAATTTTATTTCTCTGCAATATTGTTTTATGTACTATCATTCAACTTCATAGTTAAGGCATATGATAGCTGTAATTCTCCCTTCTCTCTCATGGCGGTAGAGGGATAAGGGTGTGGGCAAAAAAAAAAAAAAAAAAAAAAAAAACATGCTGGAAAGAAGACTACAGATAAACACTTGAAACTACACATGTTTTTTTTTTCATTTTTACTACACATTACTGGAACAACTAAACAAAGTTTGCAGTTTGGTAAGTTGGCAGTAATTTTAAAAGCTTGAAGTCTGAAGTTATTCATAAGGGGATAGGGCAAAGTTGCAAACTAATGTATTTATTGTAATTGTTTACAATTCAGAAAGAACAGAAAAATTACAACAATATCTTATGGATTTTAAAACAAAATAAAAGAAAAAACGTACTTGCACTTGTTACATTTTGTATTTTCTTCACTAAACTAGTAGCAATTGGAATTGGTTTCGGCAGTTTTAATACAAAATTAGCAGGAAGTGTCGTACTGTTCAAATTACTTAGGGCAGCAAATGAAGGAAGACTGAAAGAGATGAAATCAAACATGTAAATAATTTTTTAAATGATACAGCATTACACAACAATCTTTTCACAATAAATAATTTCTTACCTCACATTAGTGGCTTTAACATAGTTTGAGCTATTTATCTAATGATTTTTTGAAAATAATTACAATTTTTTTTTTCCCCAAGCTAAACATCTTATAATTAACTTTCTCATTCCTTTATTTGAACAAGGGTTTCAGAGTTGGTGGGAAAAGGACAGACTCCGGGAATTTTGGAGCCATTGACTTCCAACTCTGATTCCTTTACTCTAAAATCAGTCTGACTCTGCAGCCCTTATTTCAACTGCTATCACATAGAGTCACTCAAGCTTTTGCATTGCAACACTGTTGAGTCATGAAATGATTGGAGAGAGAAGTGGAAGAAAAACTAAAATAGATGCATAAGAAAGGAAAAAAAAAAGATAAAGGTATCTTTGCAAAATTAAGTTTGCTTAAAACTGTGAGGAAGAAGGAAGGACAGAGAAAAATGGGGAAGAAACAAAAAACTGATGCCTTGTCCCTGAGATAATAGACAGAAAGTAACAACCATCAGAAACTGACTGCATTAAGAAATTCTGGAATTAACTGCTTGAGAAAGCCATGTGCCTTAGCTTCATAGTGTCATGCCAGAGTTTGAAGAATTACAGACTTTCAATACATATATATATTTTAATGCTTGGTTGTCCTTCTATACTGATGGGGTAGCTGTGACTTTAGTAATAAGTATTTTCAGTAAGTTACCGCCCAATAGCCAGGGCTAAGGTAGAAATACATCGCCAGCTCAGTCATTCCAGCTGAGGACTGCAGTTTCGTGCTTATTAGAACTCATCAGCCCGGCTTAGGAAGTGACTGAGCTGGAGGTGGAAAACCTCTTAAGGAAGTCAAGAGTGCCAAACAAACTGGTAGCTAATATAATGCTTGGTCAGTGCTAATTCTAGAGTAGCTAACAGTTTGTTTGACACTCCTGGCTTCCTTAAGAGGTTTTCTACCTCCAGCTCAGTCACTTCCTAAGCTGGGCTGATGAGTGCTAATAAGCACAAAACAGCAGTCCTCGGCTGGAATGACTGAGCTGGCAGTTTATTCTGCCTTAGCCCTGGTTATTGGGCGGTAACTTACCTGAAAATACCATGCCTTGCCTTCAATCTTCGAGTTGAACCGAACCATTGCTTTGGTTGCTCGTCTGGTCAGTGCTAATTCCATATTAGCTACCTGTTTGTTTGGCACTCTTGGCTTCCTTAAAAGGTTTCCCACCCCCAGCTCAGTCACTTCCTAAGCCGGGCTGATGAGTGCTAATAAGCACGAAACTGCAGCCCTTGGCTGGAATGACTGAGCTGGTGGTGTATTTCATATATTTAGTAATAAGTATTAAACCCCTTTCCTTAGTCTTTTACAGCTTGGGTTTCACATTTACATTTTCATATTTATTTTACATTTTCAACTCTTTTATTCTAACTTAATTTATGAGAAATTGTTTTAACATATGCAATCTGTTCAGTGTCCACAAGCCCATTACAAAACTTATTATTTATTAATATGCTATCTATCATAAAGTAAATAACAAAAACATCAAAAAGTGATTAAAATCATGAATTGCAATGATTCAGCATTTGTCTTAAATCTCAAAATCTTTTTTCTTTGAACATCATAAGTTTTGAAAGTTTGGGGATCATTGATTTTTAGAAGTTCCAAATGGTTTTTACCTTTTTCCTTCAGGAGTTTTAGATACACTAATCAGAGATGTTGTTTGTAACTTGTGAGCAGTAGAGCTTTCAATGCAAACAGTCACAGAATGTCCCAAGCCTTTTTCAGTTACAGCTAGAAAATATTTTTAAAATTTCAAAAATAATCCTTTAGGAGAACTTTACAATAGTAGATTAACACCTTAACAATCTTATAATTTTCACGAAAAAAGTTATAAAAGGACCTTTTTTTTATTCAAGAGAATTTATCAAATATATATATAAAATAAGCAAGCCAAATTCTTCCAAATATTAAACAAATTATATAAAAATAATGATGATAAAAAGGAAAATTGCAAATAGCTATTAAATAGGAAAAGACAAAGTATGAATTCAGAGCTCATCAGCCGTGGAGGATTCATTAAATATGGTCAAAAGACCAATTTTTTCTTTTTTTTAAACTATGAACGAAAAGAGAATGTTTAAGCTCCAGTACATGCAATATAGAGTAACATTGGGCAAATGCACCACATGCTAAACTATAAACAATAAACAAGCTCAAACTTAAAACTAAAAGCAGGGGGTTTTGCCTCGATTAATTAGGAAAACAAGTTCCGATAATTAACCATCCACGGGACAGTACCTGCCAATAACAAAATTATCTTACCTTGAGGTATAAATGGATCTCAAGGTAAGATAATTTTGTTATTGGCAGGTACTGTCCCATGGATGGCTAATTATCGGAACTTGTTTTCCTAATTAGTCGAGGCAAAACCCCCTGCTTTTAGTTTTAGGTTTGAGCTCTTGTTTATTGTTTATAGTTTAGCATGTGGTGCATTTGTCCAATGTTACTCTATATTGCATATACTGGAGCTTAAACATTCTCTTTTAGTTCATAGTTAAAAAATTTTGGTCTTTTGACCATATTTAATGAATCCTCCACGGCTGATGAGTTCTGGATTCATACTTTGTATTTTCTTATTTAATCGCTATTTGCAATTTTCCTTTTTATCATCATTTTTATATAATTTGTTTAATATTTGGAATTTGGCTTGCTTATTTTATATTTACTTGGCTTTTTAGTTTTGCTGCGTTGCGCATCTATGGGCTTTTGGTGTGGTCTTTTCAATATTTTTCACTTTTATTATAATTATATATATATATATATATATATATATATATATATATATATATACTAGCTGCGTGCCCGGCGTTGCACGGGCTACCTAAAAAATGTAAGAGCAGTCCAGTTGATGCTTTTGTAGTGCACTGACACTAGTTTCTAACGCGTTAAGGAATAAATAAATGCGCGTAAAGCAAGGTTTGCAAAACACCAGTAAAACATATTTTTGCCAAAACACCTCATCAACGTTAATAATCGTTATCAATGATACAAGTTATGAGTACATTTTCAGTCAGCACAAAAGGGGAAAATATATGCATTATCAACTATAATCTTTACTCACGTTAAACTGAATTACATCTGATAGACTATATCGGAAATATTTATGCACAATAGCAATCCGCTTTTTACATAAAATAGTCTACTACCCGGCGTTGCCCGGGTGTTTATTAATGCAACATACCACTCAGATAAATATTTGGATGGATTCTATCCACATGGTCGTACAAGAATTACATCAATCCGTTTTCCAGGTACAAACCCTCAAAGAACTCAAATAACTTGTAAATCACTCATTTACTTTACGACGTGCACGGTCCTCCTCGAAAATGAAAGTTATGTCATGTGACGCGTATTTAACAATCAGGCTTAAACCAAAAAAAAAAAAAAAAAAGTCAGTGAAATTTTGTGGCAGATTGCGGAAAACCCCCATAAAGTAAACATTTTAAATCCCCTGATTACAGGAAAAGCCTCAAAACAAAAACAAGAATTTTACCTGAGCAAAAAAAATGGCAACAGATCTTTCATCTCAATGATTTTCTTCACGCTCACATACATTTTAATAAAAGCATTGTTGCGGAAAGTTGAGATGAAGCACTGAATAATAATTTAAATGGAGGAAAGCCTTCGAAAAATAGGGATTTGATTTTGAAATCTAAGAGTCATAATTAATAGTTTTTAATTGATATCTCCGCTAATTATTATCGGAGGATTATGTTAAATAGCCAAACATGAAGACGGGAAGATGACGAATCCATCGATACCTGGTTCGATGGTCAGTTCACTGTCGTTCGGGAGAAGAAGCTTGGACATAGATAGATAGATAGATAGATAGATACTCAGATTTTATATGTATAAGATATATATATATATATATATATATATATATGTGTGTGTGTGTGTATGTGTGTGTGTGTGCATTATATGTATCCATTTTTTATTTTTGGAATTTCTTTCTTTTTTTTTTCAACGTGAAGCAACCATTCAGGGTTATTGAGCTTTAATGTTGTTTTTCGAATAAACATGTACAATTATGTAATACGTTCTCGTAAAAAAAGATAATTTCAATCTAAAAATATATTTGTATTCAATTTGGGTTCTCTTCATAACTTTCATATGATTTTTATGTCATGTAATGATACCCAATTTGTTTATTTCCCCCAACTTTTGTGTATTTATAGTGTACTATTATCCCACCTGTATTTTAAATATGATTAAAATCATTTTCATTTGTATTAAATTGATTTTACAAAGCATTTTGGAAAAGATTTTGATTTACTTGAAACATAATGATTTTGTAATTTTTAAAAATATCAATTTTACGTTTAGAAGCATGTAAATTATAAGACTTAAATTTCTTAAGTCTTTTTTTTATTTTAATCATGATTTTTTACATCCTGCCTACAGTTTTTAAACAAAAATTAAGCTAAAAGCACATTTTAAACAGCAAAAGCTTTCAAAATAAATAAATAAATAAACAAATAAATGAACGAATAAATAAAAATAAATAAAATACATAGCTTCATTTTTTCTTTTAAAATGAATAATACTTAAATGTACTGCTAAGAACATGGTATCTTTAAGTTTAGAAATCAAAAATGTAAACCATTTGCAAAACATAAACAAACATATAACTAGCACATAGAAATGCAATATGGGTTAACATCTTCAACATCTAGGATATATTACCATCAACAGTGAAAGGAATGGATGTTTTGGTTTCTGGATCTAATAGATCATATGGTGATATGAAATATGTCAACTTCAAAGAGTATCCTATAAACAAACAGATTTTTTTAAACTTCTAATAAAATTGAAAAACTATAAATAACTAAGAAATGAGCAACATCTTACTCAGAGTGATCTTGACTTATATGAGACATAAATGAAAATATCTTATTCCACAGTGAAAAACTAGATACATACCACCTCTTCTTTGTTGCAATATGCCAACTGGACTTCGATGTACAAAATTACTTGGATCATTTATTGAGCTGCAAATAGAGAAAAAAAGCTAGTCAAAAATTTAAATATGGGAAATTTTCTTTCATCTTCATATAAATAATAGCAGATGATAAAGTAACCTGCGTGTTTCAACAATGAAACTTGTGCCGCGGCATGATAATTTGATAATATGTTTTGGCAACGTTTAACATGCAGGGAAATGCTTTATCGTGACAAGGCTGAACTCGATCCAGTGACTTAATTGTTTTACTGGTAAGACTGTCATTTTAGGAGAATAAAGAAACGTAAAAATGACCACTATCTACTGGAGTTAGTGTTTAATCATAAAGTAAAGAAATTACATAGAGAGGCCCCACAATACTAAAAAATTCAAGCCGGAAGTTGCACCGCTGTATCCCAAAATCCTTAGTTTCTTGCTAAATATTTTGAGATACATTTTGATTAAAAACATTCTACTGCTGAATCTCAAATGGTTCTTAATTTAATCTTAGATTTTGATGCAAGTTTATGAGGCACATTTTTAAAATCGCACCAAAATATGAATTAAAATGCAAACCAATCTGCTAGTCGATTTATGAGTCTCTTTGCGAGATTGGTGAAAACTATTCTAGCGAAGCGATCATGTTATCATTAACCCCGCTCATCATTGCACCGCTGTATCCCATAATTTCGGCTTCAATTTCATCTCATTTTTTCCCATAGACAGGACCTCTCTATGTAAATTTCTTTCCTCTATGTAATTAATCCACTTCAGTTAGGGTTGAACTGCCAAATTTAACTTAAACCACCAAAATATCACCAAACAGGCAATTGCTGTATTTAAATATACATAGATGCAAATTTTCACCCATCATACCATGACGGGCGACTTTCTAGTCACATGAAATAACAAGGAAAAAATTAAAGAGAATAAACTATCTTACAGTGTAGCCAGGACTGCATTTAGGAATTTAGGCTTTATTTAGTATTGCACGTAGAGTGACAAAAAAATCGTATTTTGTGACAATTATCAGTGGGATAACAGGTGGTTCAAGAAATGTAGGACTTTAAAATTGGGTCCTCCAGAATAGTTTCTTGTTTTAATGTTTTCAAGTTCATTAAGTTACATCCTGTGAAATGATTGTTCTTTACATAATATTTTGCTAAGTATAAAAGTTTTGTAACTTTTACTGATTTACACTGAATAATTTAGGATGGGAACAATAGATTTTAACTTGGCCCGAATCTGCATAACCGCAGACCTCGCATGGGGGGGGGGTACATTATTAAAGGGCGCAACGGCCCTAGAAATTGATTGAAAAAACTAGCACTAACACTTTACTTATAGCATTGCAAATATACACTGCTAGCCATTGTGAAGGAGATGTACAGGTTTTGTTGCAGAGGGCCCAAAATTTACAGCTCCAGATGTTATCACAACCCAAATGAAAAGGTATAAATTGAGATTTACTACCTTGGGAGAATGGAAGAGTAAGTTTATTTAACTCTTTAACAAGAGGTAAAAATAGTGTTGGGTGTCAACTAAATTTTCAAGAACTCAAATTTAGTTTAGATTACTTTCAGTTAGTTTAAAAGTCAGTTGTAGTTGACGAAAGTTATTTCAAACTCACTTGCTAAATCACCGAAAAATGATCGATTTAATCTCGGATTGATTAAATTAATTAGATCAATTTCAATCCTATTAAATTTGATTCAGTATAAATTCATATTGAAAGAATAAATGAATGGTGGTAAAAAAAAGACAAGAAAAACTGAAATATTTTTTGATGAATAAAAAATAAATAAATAAGGGAGCAAGTTAATACTATCTTGAACAACTGAATGAATAAAGAAAGGATTGGAAAAACTAATGATTGATTGATTGATAGATTAATCGAGTGACAAAAAATGAGAGCTTGCCCGAGTGAATGAAAGATAAAATAGGTGAACTATTGATTAAAACAGTGGTCAAATGAATGGTTGATTACTTGAACAAACGTGATTGAAATGATTGAGTAAATCAGCCCAACAATCAAACAATTATAAACTAGCAAAAGTAGCAAATTTAAAAAAATATTAATTGATAAAGTTTATTTAATGGAAATATACAACAGTTGCCCATGCTTAAAACAGGAAGAACAATAAAAGCAAGCTGATTTTCAACCGCTTGTAACATCAATCAAAGAAATCACTTAATGGGTGAGTGAAACTACTGAAATCACAATCTTAAAAAAAAAAAAAAAAAAAAATGCAAAGGAAGCAAGCACACTGTAACAAAAAGATAAAATACTTTACCTTTGCAACTGAGCCAGCATGCTGAGATCCACTTCTAAGGCTTGAAGTGCAAGATAAGCTTTAGATTTTTGTTTCCTAAGTGAAATAAGTAGATAAAAATGTAGCAACAATAAAATTTTTCAAAGCAAAATAATGTCCAGCTGCCCTTTTCAATATTCATTGTAATATTTCACATTAAGTAAATAATATCTATGGCAAAATAAACATCGATATCAGTATATTTTAAATTCATTTTTGTGTATCTGCACTACCAATATATATCACGATACATATCCGATATTTATTTTGAAAATATCATGATATTTTGGTATTTTTTTTTAACAACAGTATTTTCAATACAAAAATTATAAATCATAGTAATATTGTTTATTTATTATTAAAAAAAACAAAAAGTTATGTACTGTATTTTTGTGATGTATTAATACATTATTAATATACCAAAGTAATACAGGGTGTGTATTTTAAAGTAATGAGAATGTCCACAAAAAATAATTTATTAGAGATATTGCTACATAAGTTTAGTAGCCTTCAAAATATGCTCCTTGAGCATCAACACACTTCTGCAGGCTACGTTTCCACACTTTGTGCGCTCCCTGGCAGTCACCCACCAAAACATCCTTCTGAGCATGCATGCAAGTCTTTTTGACATCATCCAGGGTCCCCTGGCGGCACCCTTTGAGGCTTTGAGGGCAGTTTTCACTTTGGCAAAGAGGAAAAAGTTTGCTGGGGCAAGGTCAGGGCTGTAGGGACGCTGTGGAACTGTTACAATGCCATTTTTCGTCAAGTTCTCAGCAACCACGAAGCACGAGTTTGGCGCAAATCTTCCTCATCCCAAGATCCTCAATGATGATTTTGTGCACAACCATTTTATCCATTCCTAGCTGTTCTGCAATCATGCAAACACTTAAAAGTTGGTCCGTGTTCAGCAAATGTCGCACACGTTGCTCTTTTTCCGCGGTTGATAAGCGACCTGAACGGGTATATTCAGTAAGTTACCGCCCTATGGCCAGGGCTAAGGCAGAAATACATGAAATACACCGCCTGAACGAGGCTCCTCCTCCACGCTCTCCCGACCTCTAAAAACTTGAGTTTGGGATAAGCTTTCAATTCCGTACATTTGCTGAATCATTTCCAGCGTTGATGCAGCCAATTTGATTACGGTAACACTGTTCAATGCTTTGTTGCATTTTGAACTTTCACACACTTTTTTGAAGACGTTTACTCCACGGCTGATCCTGCCTCAACCAAAGCCAGCAGGCGACTGCCCAGCGGAGCGTTATCAAGGTCGAAGGGCCGATATCCGACTCGAACCGATCAGAGCACCCTCTGGTGTATAGACGTGTCAGGACAAAAATATTCTCATTACTTAAAATTTTCATTACACACCCTGTATATTTCTTTTTGTTTTATATTCATAAAAATATGAGTAATGTAAAAAATTTAATTCATATTAAAAGTGCCTAGTTAAATATTAAATGTTGGTCAGAAAAAGAAAGTGTCTTATGACTGTGCACCGACTAATGCATATTTTTTATTCCTGAACCATATAACTGTATAAAAGTAGTTAACAGAAGAAAAATGAGAAAAACAGCTAACACTAAATTAGCTCCATTAAAATTGATATAAATGTGAAATGAAATATTGGATATAAGTAATGAAAGAAACCTTAATTTTAAATATACAAATTGTAATAGTAATATAAGAAAATAAAGAGTGATTAGAAGATGCATTTACTATTTTGAAGACTTTAGTTCGTGCTGATTGAAAATATCGGATATAAATCAAAATATCAGATAGTTTCGAAAATATCATAATATTTTCGAACCCTGACCTGTACACATACTTTGAAAACATGTTCAAAGAATCAGCAATATAATTTTCAAGAATAAAATTACGTTTATAGGTTAGAATTAGGTAGGATAGTATAGGTTCGGTTATAGTTTGACACTTTTTCTATGCACATTAATTTGATATTCTAACTGTATTAATTTGCAACAAAAAAACTAGTAACTAAATGCAATACCCAGCAATCATCATTAAATTTAATCAATGATTTCAGAAAGGGTGTTAGTCCTATTGATTATCACAGGACTTACGCCTTTTCTCAAATGATCGGTTCAATTACTATTGTTATTTATTTATTTACAGAGCAACACTGTCTTTTGAAAGACATTTAAAAAAAAAACTTTTTAAGTAACAAAATTCAACTATACTTGTTCAAAACTGTTCCATTATCATTAAAAATCTTTCAGCAGAAAATATTATAAACAAAAATGAATATCTTTTACATTCCTATATCAATGTTATATTTAAAAATTAGTTATAAGAGAATTATAGCAATGTTTTAAATTTATTTTCAAATAATGCACACATTTAAAAAAATTTCAAGCATGTAAATCCTAAAATATGTTAAACATTAGAAATTTTAAAAACAGTAACAATATATACATAGTTTTATGCTAGTCACTGTCGGAATACTTTTGGTTATGGATAAAGTTTCAAAATTTTGAATAAATGTCAAGATCACTATTTTTAGCTGATTGCAATTATTTCTGTTTTGTAACATTGCTAGATGAGTAATGATGAAAGAAATCATAAAGTATAGCCAAGCTTTAATAGTAACAGAATAATCATAATATTTTTTGAAATATCAGCAAGTTGGAATCTGATTATGATATGATTAGATTATAAATATAGTCTATTTAATTAATAAAGCAGAATTTTATATCAAAATGCATCTCTAAATTTTTCTGTTCCCACAACATCACTAAAAGTGGAAAAACGTAAAATAGCAACTGCATTAGTTTGTGACAAAATTATAGCAAGTAAATGAAACTTAGAATACAAAATTACAATTTGAAAAAAAAAAAAGGACCTTACTTTTCAGTGTTCAACTGGTAAATAGAAGCTAAACCTTCCAAATGTTTTGTGAATTCTGTGAAATTTTCAGCCCTAATAATAAAACTTATTGCATTAGTTTTTTTTAAAAGAAGCTTATACATAAATATAAAATTAAAATAAACACATAATTCACTTTCAGATTTGTAATGCAACTTTTTTTATAACATTCAGAAAAATAAATTTAATAAAAAAGCTACGATAGAGCTAATAACTTAGTCTGAGATCTTTGAGCAACATAATTTATATTTTTTAATCTACAGTGGTGGATCCAGACTACCGATTTGGGAGAACTTTTTCAGAAATTATGTTAATCAAGAGGGAGGGGGAAATATGAAATTACTCATTAACTCATTAAAAAAGAAGTAACCATAACTTTGTGTCCGTTGCGTAGCTACGAGGGGGGGGGGGGGGGCTGCTGCTTCTTCAGGAATTGCAAGTTTTTGGAAAATACTAAGCAACATTTTTAGACTACAAATTTGAACATTTCCTAAAGGGAAAGGGGAGGATTCTCTGCCCCCCTTTTTTAAACTTTCAAAACTTTTATCTAAAACAGTGGCCCCACCCTGGCAGGTGATTGTCCCCGCAGGTGCGATTTGGCTCCTCAAGGGGTGATAAGTATTTAAAAGATCTTCAAATAGCTCAATTCATATTGTAAAAAAGGCACTTTTATTTATTTATTTTTTCTTTTTTTGGTTTAAGAATGATTGGATAAAACTGCTTTGTATATCGTACACATTTTATTTCAATAAAATTAGGCATTTATATTTTCAATCATATTGATGTTCACTTACTCCAACTTATGTCTTTTTCAAGTAAAATGGGGGGGGGGGGGGCTCAAAAAGGTTGGGAACTCAACTAAACCAGTAGGGTTTTTTTTAACTGCATTTGTTTTTGATACCAAAAGTTTTTAAATAAATAATATCATTAAAACAAAATTAGCACAGATAAATGAATTAATAATCAGCAACATCAATAAGGCATTTTCTTTTAATTGGATAAGATAAACACATTAATAACTAAATGAAGTTACTTACTTAAGCACTTTGACAAGTTCTGGACACGTCTAGAAGAAAATTAATTAAAAGAAGAAAAAATTAGTAATGAGGAATAGAAACAAACAATGTAAATAAATTATTACTTTATAAGATTAATAGTTTAAACAAAGTTAGTTATATGATTGTAGAAGATGACAGAGATTGACTTGCATTTGAACTCATAAGAGCTGAGCTCCTGTACCGCTTTTCAATTTTATAAAAATTTTAACATGTTAAACGAAATGAAAGCTAATTACAAACAGAAAGAAAATCAGAGGTTTTTAGAGTTTCCTTTGGGAGCACTACAATCTTTAGTTCTGTTTTTCTTTTGTTAGAAGTTAAGCCATTGGTATGCGGTGTAACAATAGTGAGAGATAAATTCACTTTAAAATATTACATAATGATTAACTAAATTCAGTGAATTCTGAGCCATTGACAGGGGAAGGTTGGGATGAGGCAGAGGGAATACATCCCCAAGTTGTTTAGAAATGGACAGCCTATTTAATTTTAGTGATGAAGAAGAAAACAAGCTGATGTGTGCATCACATGACTTCCTTTTACTCCAATTTAATGTCATTTCCCCATTATTGGCAGTTTTAATGTGATTCAATAGTTTACTCTCTAAATATCACCAACACAGTGGCCAAATTGAAACCAAATTTTGAAAAAAAAAAAAAAGACGCCAAATTCCTTGTTAAGTTTGCAACAAATTTTGGCGATCAAAAGACCAGCAATATATTGCCAAGTGTCTGCCAAATTATAACACCACATGAGTTTATATTGAAATTAACAATGACTTCCCACCAAAAAGGGGCAAAAGATCCCTTTAGAAACACCCGAATGCAACCAAAAGGGGAGGTACACAACTAGACTCCCCTAGGAGTCTACGCACCAAATTTCAACTTTCTAAGACATACCGTTCTTGAGTTATGTGACAAACATACGCACATACATACATACGTCACGAGAAAACTCGTTGTAATTAGCTCGGGAATCGTCAAAATAGATATTTCGAGTGTTTATATGTTTTCAGGCACTTATCCACGAGTGGTCGAGTCAAAAAAAAACTCAACATTCATTTGGGGTTGAGCAAAATGGAAATTAAGGCCGATTTTTGGGTGAAAATTATACAATACTTCCTTTTTTTGTAAAAGGAAGTAAAAATGAAAAACCTTCAGTCTTAAAAAATTGTAGTAATAATTCATATAAAAAAACAAATATATATATATATATATATATATATATATATATATATATATATATATATATATATATATATATATATATATGTCTTAATATATTAAAATCTGTGTGGACGTTTGTCACCATAAGGCTTTTAAATGGTTGGACCGATTTTGATCAAATTTTTTGTGTGTAATTAAGTTGTGGCAAGCATGGTTTCGAAGCACGATGGATCGAATTGGAAACGTTTTTGTTAATTTATTAATTAATTTAAATATTGGATGGTTATATCTCCCAAATGATTAATATTTATTTTAACCTATTGTTGAGCAAGAATTAAAATAAATATTTAACCCGTTGCCAAAGGATAATAAGAAAACCAGCTTTGCTTTTTGCAATGAAATTTTCTACTGTGGTATGGCAATTGAGAATAGATAAAACTTAGAGTGAAGCCTTCATTTCTTGAAAGCAAGGGTTTTAGGTCCAGTGATATATTTCAAAATAAAGTACTGGAAGAAATCGGGAAAACGCATAGTGTAAAGAAATATACATAGAGAGGCCCCGTCTATGGTAAAAAAGATATGAGACTGAAGCCGGAATTACGGGATACAGCGCTGCAATGATGAGCAGGGTTATGATAACTTGATCGCTTCGCGAGAAGTTTTCACTAATCTCGCAAAGGAACCAAATGAAGTAGCTGTCGGATTGGTTTGCATTTTAATTTATATTTTAATGCAATTTAAAAACATGCTTCAATAAATCTAAGTTTAAATTGACAACCAATTTAGATGCAGTTATGGAATGTTTTGAATCAAAATGTATCTCAAGATATTTAGCCAGAAGCTAAGGATCTTGGGAAATAGCGGTGCAACTTCCGGCTTCAATTTCTTAGTATAGCGGGGCCTCTCCATGTAATTTTTTTACTCTATGGGTAAACGTGTCTTCTTTCGTCGAAGTTGAATCATGTGGCCGGATCGGTGCTTTAGGTTTTCCTAACCAAATGATCAGAAAGTACCGTACCTCGCAAAATTTGTTTTCAAATCCATTTGAGTTTTGGCACCAATGTCAAGAAACGTAGTTCAGGATTATCAAACTAAACAGCACATTATTAAAGGAAAAGATGATGGAATTTAAAGACGAAACAAATTTTATTTTCGTCTAGATAAATTACAACAGGGTAGTTCTGTACACAAAAGATCAGTGCAGTGGAAGATTTTTATCTTTGGTGGAAAGAACAAATTAGGCTATATATGAAGTTTTAAAAGTTTTCGCTCAAAAGATCGCACAGCTAATCGGTCGGAGTTGGCTTCGCTCACTGATCGGCTGGATTACAGTAACGTGGTTGCTTGGCGACTTTGTCTATAAACAATAGAGTTGCGTGATCATTTGTTTACATTTTAAAGTTACTGTTAATGTAATTTATTGTATTTTTTGCTTACTTTGAGAAATATTTCAAATTGCAAAGAAATGGTTTTTGTTTTTAAAAACTTTTTAGTCAGTTTAGTTGAAGAATGTGTTTATTTTACATCGGAAGGGGGGGGGATGAGTGATTTTTGCTTATTCAGAGAAATGTTTTTACCCTTATCATTTTTTTAAATGATATCCTTTCGATTGTTTTATTCTTTTTCATATGGGGATGTTGCAGCGGGATTTCCCGTTTGTTCTAAATGGGTAGTTACATTTTTACACTTAATATCTGAGGACGCTTTTCATCCTTTGAGTATGGCTGAAGGAACAAACCATCAAGTACGGGAAAAAAAATAGTTAATAAAACTACTGCTGATAGTTTACTGAAATTTTTTAACTTTTCAATTTACAATGTTTGGACAGAACAACGTCGGTCGGGTACACTAGTGTATATATATATATATGTGTGTGTGTGTGTGTGTGTGTTTGTGTATGTTCTCTATACAAATCCAGTTTACGTCGGATCCCGACCAAATTTGGCAGGGAGGTACTTGTGCACCCAAGAAGGAACGTAGGGGGGTTTTCGAATGACAAAAAAGAATCAAACCGTAAGAATTTTATTTTAGAGACCAAAAATGGCATTAAATGGCTCTTTCTACTCGAAATAATTATCCAATCAGTTTGATTTTGGCACCATTGGAAAGCGCACCAAAACAAAAGTCAGATTTCGCTCAATTGTTTCGAATTTCGAAAAAAAAAGGCTTTAAAATCACCAGGAAAAATCAAAAAGCATCATTAAGCCTAATGGAATAGAATTTTTATACCAAAAATTTATCGTTTGCGTGATCTCATTTTAAATTTCACAATTCAGTAGGTTGCCACTTTTTTTTTCTTGACTGTGACTAAATGAAATTTTGTTCTTGTATTGAGATAAAAAAATTTCCTTTTGATTAGTATTTCTTTCTTTTTCTTTTAGATTTTATGTGTTGCGTTTAATTTATTCAAGAATTTTTGATTTGCCGTTTTTTCTTTAAAAAAGATTATTTTTATGGGAAATTTACAATATTTTTTTTTTTCTAATCCTGATTGTTGAACATGCATCACTTGACAGAACTTTTATTTTCGAGGTAAACCATGCAAAGCCAGGCAATGCAGCTAGTAAATGAATAAATGAGGAAAAAAGTTACAGAAAGTATTTTTCCCTGCAAAATTCAAAAAAACAAAATGCAATCTTAGAATAATACTTAGGAACATCCAATATTCTACATTATAATTTACATATCTGATGGTCGTCAAAATGTACACAACATTTTTTTTTCGTTTCGTACATTTTTAAAACCTCTTAGAAAAGAAGTTGAAAATCCTACTTTTTCTCTGTATTTAAGATACATTTGAAATACTTAAGGGGCTGCCAATTTCTTACTTTTTGATCTCGCGACAGCCCTGAGTGTCTTAACAGCCCATGGGAGCCAAGCCTACAGTACTCATCTCAGTTTCTGAGACTGCGACCGTCGCACTCAGCCTACGCGGACCCCCCCGGACGGTGGAACCTAAGGCTTCCAGCTAAGTGGTGGGGTGTGTGCGGAGAAAAGTTTCCGAGACTGAGGGCTCTGGAGTGAGAGGCAGATGCTCCGGTTAGGTGATCAACCGAAAGAGGAACTAACAGGGTTTAAACCCACCTGGTACTCATTTTATTGACCTACTAGCATTCCCGTACC
The DNA here is from genome assembly GCF_026930045.1 of Uloborus diversus. Lineage (NCBI taxonomy): Eukaryota > Metazoa > Arthropoda > Arachnida > Araneae > Uloboridae > Uloborus > Uloborus diversus. The sequence continues at coordinate 58,154,680 of NC_072732.1, read as the reverse complement.
CGGCATTGCTCGGGTAATGGAATTAGCAGGGGTTAACAGTGCTTGGTGAACAATCCCCTATAATAATTTACCCATAATTTTTTCTAATTTTGGGAGGATTCCGGGGCCCTTGAACTCCTTATATATATGCCCTTGTCCCTGTGACTTGTTAACGGTTATTGCAAAGCAAATTTTTACAGGCAACTGACTCTTCTAAATTCAAAAGAATAGTCCGCCTGTGATGATGTTCTTAAAAACTTCGTTTCTAGTTTTGAAAAAATGAAAGCAAAAGACAGAAACATTATTATTTTACTCGAGAAAAGCCTCGAAGAATCACGTGAGAAACAAAAACAATATCAAATTTAAAATTTGCTATCGACCAAAAGTTGAGAAGAAGTACTGAATAATGATTTGAATGGAGGAAAGTCTCCGAAAATAAGGAATTTAAATTTCAACAACAGGTTTTAATTTCACAGAAATTAAGGGGTTTTAATTAATTTCTCCTAAACTAATTGATATTTCGAAAAATCCTATCTTAGTGGATACTTTCGTAATCATGTGGACATGCCTGCCAAATTTCAAGTCAGAGGCTTCAGCGGTATTAGCTGTGCGTTGATATATATATATATATATATATATATATATATATATATATATATATATGTTATATCAGGACATTGATTTTTATATATTAAGAATGAAGGGTCGGAGGAAAGTAAAGGAGCGCAAAGTGCTACCGTTGAGCCACTGGGCTTTACATAATGATAAAGGTTATAGTAAGTAAAAAATTTGTTTTTAATAATATTTACATTTGAATTTTAGACTATCTTGAAATTTAAAATAATAATAATAATAAATTTCTTTAAAAGAAATCAGTGTTAAGGTTTTTTAGTAAATGAAAAAAAATTAAAGAAGTCAAGCATTTTCAGAAGACAAGATCCTACATATCCTAATTTCATAATCAACAAAGATAAGAAATATAAAGTTATTTAAAAACTAAACTTTGTGTGTCACATAATAAAAATCAATGACCAGCGTATTAAAACCAGAGGTTTGTCCTTTGTTTATTTTATTCATATGACACACTTTTTTAGAAAAATTGTTTGAAATATGAGTATTCTAAACTAATTTTGACATGATTTTGTATTACAGCATCGAATGATACAAAAATATTACCACAGGCTCTCCCTGATGAGCGATTTTCACATCTTTAACTGCACCAGTAGTTTCTAAGACTATTTCCACATAGAACATATCTGAGAATATGTAACACTCTGTGTTTGGTGTTCCTGATGAAAATTTCAAACTAGAAAAGAAAATTTACTTAAGTAAATTTGCTTACCTTTTTTATGAATCACAATGTGATTCTAATAAGTGAAACATTTTAAAAGAACAAAATACAGAAGAACCCCATACAGTATGGAGACTGGGGGGCACTTTATGCACTTTCATTATAACCGAGATAAATTGAAACTTGCATTTTACAGAATGTAGCTACAGATTGATAGAATACCACGAACTAAAACTCAAAATTTTAATTATAGCTTCTGGAGAGGAGACTCTTTTCAAGGAGGGCATCTTAGAAATTTTCGTGGGATCCCATCATCCCATCCTGAATTTCAATCTAGCTGCAACAATTCAGTGTAGTGCTAATAGGTGTAGAATTATAAGTCATGATAAATTTTATCAAAATTGTGTCACACATTTTACTGAAAGTAGATCTGAATGTAAAAAAAAAATGCACCAAAGAAGAGTAACTGCAACTTAAATACAGTCCAAGCTCTTTATAACGACTTCTGTCGTCCAAACAAAATCGGTCGTTAACCACAAATATACAAAATATTGCATGTTTTTTAGTCATACCTAAAAAATATTGGAGTAACCTTTCCACTTTCCAGTGACTTTCTTTTGAAAGATAATCAAAAAAACTAAAACTATTATAAATATTTGCATACACTAAATAATAACTATACACTAAAATTATACATACCTTTAAAAAATATATTTAACAATTGAATTCACTAAAAATTTCTGACAGAAATGAGTTGTTCTTTAATATAGAGATCATGATTTACTGTGTTGCTTTGTTTTGAGTTTTATTTCAAAATGTCTTGTCATTTTTCATATTTTTATATTGTAGAAGCTTTTTACTTTTCTACAAAATATATTTCAAAATACAGTCGAACCCTGATTTAACGAACCTCTATTTGACGAATTTTGTGATTTAGCGAACTTTACTTTTCCTCTAACTAAAATGAAGGCAAAACCCCCTATTTACCGAATAATAAACCCAGAAATAACAAATTATTTTAACAGCCGGATTTTTTTTTTGTTAAATTGAGTCAGAAAATATTGGATTGTTTTCCAAATATTACATCCATATTGTCCAAAGCAGAAAAAGACTTTTCTTGGAATCAGCAATTTTTGAAGGGCGAGGGGGCGATCAACGAATAGTGATTCTGATGCAGATAGCGATAGTGAAATCCTCATTAAAACTGTTACTTTTTCAAATGCTTTACATGGCCTAAAAACTGTAAAAACATATCTCATGCAGCAGGCTGCAAAAGATACAGTATTTTTCTCTGTCCATAGAGTCGAAAGAGAACTATTTTGAGTCGAGTATCAAGAAAATTGTCAAACATCTATTACTCGGTAGTTTAAAATTTCAAATTAACTAGCGTGTAATAAGTTGCTTATTTGGGGTTTTAGGTAAGGTAAATGCATTTTTAAAAAATGTTACACCCTGATATTACGAACAACCCTGATTCAAAGTACAACAATTTTGATTCTGGTGAATTCGTCAAATTGGGGTCCGACTGTATCGATTAATTGCCTGCACGGTTTCAATTCTTTACCCACTTTCATCATCAAATAACTTTATTTAAATTGAAATATTTTACTTTTAGAAATACAAAATTGTCGAATGAGTTTTCGAATAGACAATTAAGAATTGCAAATACAGTAGAGTCTCCAAAGTACGAGTTTCATAAATTCGAGGGTCTGCTTAATCTGAAATGCTTTCATTTATATTTTAAGTTATTTTTTTAGTTGCTAAAAAAAATGATTTTCATTAGAATCTGGAAATAGAAATCTTTTGCTTCTACAAAACTTATTTGATAACATACAGTAAATATAAATAAAAATTGAGAGATTGGTGTTAATGACACTCCCTAAATGGAACGAAATATTCATTGACCACAAAATATGGATTAAGAGATGCCTCAGAGAAAATAACTTGATTCGTTAATATTAACATTGGTTTGCCCCAAAGCATGTGTAAACGTGCCTTTTGGACAATAGCAGTCTAAAAACAAGGTTCACAACTTGATGCCATACGAATTATATATACAAAATTTAAACCATATGCAACTAACCGTTTTTGTGTAAGGCCGGATTGTTAGGCACAAATGCCTGTTAATAACCAACAGTAAATAATCCTATCTCATCACCTCACAACACCAATAGTAAAAGAATGTTTTTCCTTACTTATAATGTATTACCAATCATTCTGCATGACTGGGGTAAAAGATTCTTATCAGCACTCATTCACATTGGTCGAATCGACCGAATGTTTGGTTTCACTTTCGTCTACCTTTGGCGGGAACTCTGAAGTGGATGACGTCACATCGAAGCTTCTAGAAGGAATCTGATGGCACGTGTGCTTAACGATAGCAGTGACGAGTGTCCGTTCACGTGACTCGGATATGCTAATGACCCGGGGGATATTTAAACTGCTCGCGGCTTATGTTCTTTCTATTTGATCATCTCTCGTAGTAGTAGGCGGTCGCTAGATCGGTATTCGAACTTGCTTGTTCGTGCCGCTCACCCTTTATTGAAAATGATGAGCTAAAGTTAGCTTATTTCCAAATGGGTTCCTACGTCGAAGTTTTTAGTCGATAGTCATGCAGTTTGCGTTGCACTGTTAGTTATCTCATGCAGAAGTAGCATGTGGAGAGATTATGTTCTTAGTATTTATTTTTATCATTTACAGCGTGTTTTAACTATTTACATTATTGTTTAAATAAACATCATGAAAGTTAGAAATAGTTTGTTAGTCTTATTTCAGAACTCACTCTGTTAGTATCAAAGAAAATACTGGGGCGATATTATTAGATTAGAAATTCTCCCCAACACGGATACATACATTACATATGCGCGTGAGAACAGACCTTAAGACAAAACTCGTTAAAATTAATTCCGGTACAGTCAAAATACATATTTGGTTACCAACAAATTTGCATGCATAAAATACGAACCGACATCATGAAAAAGAAGTGAAAATTCCTTTTTAGGTAATCAAAAGTGAAATCATGCTGAAATTTGTGCATGAAAATAATAGTTCTTTTTCTTTGTATAAGGAAGTAAAAGGTGGTCCTCCTTATGTGGTCTGAATAATGCAAATTTTTAGTCTGAAGGAATGTTTTGGATAATCCAAGTCTTTAGTAACCCGAGGTGACGTGAGCCCTAATTACATCGGATTTTCGAGACTCTACTGTAAGTTCAAAATTAATTTTGGACTTTATATTGGAATGACTGGTCCATTTTGAACGTTCTAATTTGAGACAAAACAACATCACATCTGCAGAATAGGAAATGGGAATTTGTGGATCAGTCACTTGTGGATCAGTCAGAAGGGTCACAGTAATGGGAGGTCACTTATAGAGTGTTGCCTGTATTATGAAATCTCATTCAGGACAAAAGAGATAAATGCTCATTTTCCTGTAACTTGGAAGAGCTTGGAGTGCAGCAGATATCATATTTAAGAAAAATTAAATGAGGAAAACTTGTTAACTTTTTGCACAAAAGCAAATATGATTTTAAAATAGAATTCTGAGTAATTCTGAGGGGGGGGGGGGCATCAGCATTAATAACTGATTCTTTAACATATTAAGAGGTAAAACCAAGCCCTATGGAGCCATAAGAGAATTAAAGCTCATATATTGTAAACATAAAATTATTTTAAAAATGTTTTGGTAAATGATCAGACTTGAAAAACTTGGTCTATTTTACCACTTCAAACAAAGCAATATTTTATTTAAACTAACAATTATACTTTCAGTCAGTAAAACATTTTATTTCTATGCAATGAACTACAAAGTTAAAGAGAAAAGACAAAAATGGAATACTAACCCCTGTTGCCGTGTAATACTGTCCAATCTTTCAACCATGGATTGTAAAGATGTCACTGAAATAATAATAACAATATTTCTTTAAACTTGCTAAACTAGTTACTTTAGAACTTTTCAAAAACATATCACACAAATGTTTGGAGTAACAAAACTCTGATTCCTTAACAGTCAGTCATTAGGAGCTCTTTGAATTTTCACTACAGAGATAGAATCAAAACAAAACTCTACTATTGATAGTCACAACATTTTAATTCCATAAAAAGTAGGAGAAACTTCTCTGGTCAGAGATTGAATACTAAAGCAGGAGAGTTGGCGTCAGTGCTGCAGAGTCAGAAGGAAAATACTTCCAACTCTGGCTCATTAACTCCAAAATCAGTCTGACTCCACAGCCATGGTTGGCATGTCTACCATGGCCTTTCTTTTTTTTAATCAGCAAGCAATTTTTATACCATTTTTTAAGAAATTTTTCTACAGAAATAACTATTGAGGGATCAATTTTAGAATTTATCTTTACATATTACACTTCATCAATTTAAAGATCATTACCATTAACCAAAATAGTAGTAATTACAAACAAAGGTAAATAAATTTTAAGACTTGTTTGTAACATGATTTTTGGGTTTTCTTGCCTCAAACGAAGGTAAATAAATTTTAAGACTTGTTTGTAACATGATCTTAGGTTTTCTTGCCTAGATCTTATGAGCGTAATGTTCAGCATTGCAAAAATCCAATTGGCCCCCTTGATAAAGAGAAAGGAAAGAAAAAAGCCATAAAGAGCAATGCTTTTCAGCAAAACATTCCTCTTTTTTTTCAAGACATCATATTGTGCATGCATTTGAACATTATCAAAACAGCTTTCAATTTAGGATTTTTAATGCATAATAAAAGTATTTTTAAGTTTAGAAGACTGAAGTATGAAACTTAAAAGTAGAATCTCAGAAGTTTCTCCAGCTATATACAGTAAAACCTGTATATAACGATACTGTCTATAACAATAAACTTGTCTATAACGATATTTTCCTTGGTCCCAGCAAAATGTCAGCATGAATAATGGAACTGTCTATAACAATATTTTTTTAGGTCCCAACAGTATTGTTGTAGACAGTTTCTGAAAATCATTAATACAGTAAAACCTAAGATACCTTTTATAGATTTTTGCAATATATCAAGGACTTTTTGAAGTTGCGATCGTTCACCACTATTTACTAGATGTCGTTTCTCCTAAAAAATATTTAAATCCCATGAACAAAAGCATTTTATCTATACATTTACATCCATGCAACAACAACAAAATTTTAGGTTAATGAGTAGTTTTAAAACAAATTCTATATTACAACGGTAACAAAAAGTGAATCCAACACAATAACTCGATAAACTTTGGAGAGAAACTTAAATACTTTAGAGTTTCTCATTAATTGTCATTTAAATTTAAATGGATAAAAACTTTAATTTTTACACAAAAATGGTGTGGACAGCTAATTTGAAAATTTTAAAAAAGTAAAAATCTATAGAACAGCAGACTATCACCTTATTTATTTAGATTATGATTTTATCACATTTTATCATTTCTTTTTAAATATAAACTTTGAAAAATGTACAAATTATGCAAAAAGAAAAACCTTGCATAGAAAAAAATAAATAAAAACTTTAGTAAAAAGTTGCGAAGAAGCATTTAAATAGAATCATTTACTGTAATTGCAAGACGCAAAGATTTTGACATTTCCATCCAGGATTTGTATTGGCCAGCCTTCGAGCGAAGCCTTTCCATTAAATTTTCTAATGAACTTTCTTTTGCTGTTTCTGGACATGGTGAACCTGAGAAAATAAAGGCAGAAACTGTTAGATGACATATATATTTTAGTAAAAAATTACAATTAAAATTGAGATACCAAAGTTAGAACATCCAACAAAAATATGATCATTATAAATTGGCAAGAGTCAAAAGTTCTTGTTCAAGAAGCAACATGAGTGCTTTGTGAAAAAACATTTTGATTTTTACTTGTGGTTAAAGTAACTGCAAATTTTATTAAATACTTATCACATAATTAATATTATCACATAAATAGCAGTGTAAAAAGTGTTCTGAACTTAACTTCAGTTTATTCATTAATTTTACTTTTTGTTTTCACTTTCTTTTTGCTTTTATTTGAATTGTAGTTTCTTTTAGCAGAATATTCTGTTTTATTTCTTGCATCATCATGATATGGTATATAATCGATCTCAATAAATCTTCCTAAGTAACCATGCAAATTAGGTAGTATATGAAGTTTTGATTGAAAATATGCTTTTTCGACCATTTTGAAAATACAAAAGACTGAAAAATAATGATAATTAAAAAATTATAAAAAAGCTACTCAGACTTTTTCTATGTAATTTTAGAAAAACTTAGCGGTCTACCTTGTATATTTATGTACCTAATTGGAAAGCTACACAGATTTTTAAAAATAAATAAATAAATAAATAAAAACTATTTAGCAAACCTGCATTACCTTAAAAAGTATGAGCTTCTAAATTTATTAAATCTGTAATTTATCTATAAAGCTTTTGCAAGTTACTTTGCATTAATTAAGATTTTGCTCTTTGCAATAATATGTAAAATTTGTAAAAACATTTGGGGTAAAACAATGAAATTTTTCAAAAAAAAAAAAAAAATTTTTTGAAAAAAAGCACTTTTTTTTTTAAATCACTTGGTTTAAACCAGGGCTGGCAAGTTTCTGCCGGGGCGGTTAAAATCGGCATGGCAAAAACTACTTTCTGTCACATTTTCAGCAGAAACTGGCAAAAACTCTCAAAATGACAAACAAACAAAAAAAACTATTGACAGACAGTAGAAAATGCATGGAAAAAATAATTGTTAACCAAAGCACAGTTTAATTTACAGTATTATCATAATTCAGAATCAAATGTTACATTGTTTGGACCCTGCAGTTGCTTCTTGGAAAAGGTGGTTCCAAAAATCTAAATAGTTTCTCAATTTAATATGCACGAATGAGAAACTTTAGAATATTCTTGCAACAAAAGAGCTAGCAGGTAATGCATCAAGGAACAAGCAATATTCATGAAAATTTCAAATTATATATATTTTTAAACTGGTCCATCATGTAGTAACTAGGGCAGTGCTAAAAATTCGCCTGGAAAAATGAGTTTCGAGAAGTGGAGCCAATTTGTTTTGCAAAGCTGTGATATTAGGTACAAAATCTAGATTAATATTGGGAAGTAAAATTTGACTTTCTTCTTGAAGCACATGATAATTTCAATCACAAGCAACATAGATGAAGCTTACTTGCGAGCAAATTACAAACAGTAATGCCAGTTTAATTCTGTATGTCACTCCTCTATCCTAAGAACCCATATGATTTTTATCCTTTGTTAGATTAATCCAAATATTACAAGCATCAGCAATGGAAAAGCTCCCTTTCTGAACTAAATCAAGGGCACTAGCATAAAAATTGCAAGTTTGGCTCACTTAGAGCAGAGATACAGCCAATATGAGTGCATTCTACAAACTACAAAAATGCACCACTTTAGAATTCACAAGCAAAGCGTGATTTGCAGCACAAAATTCCCAAATGCAGATTCAAAACAAATTGATATGTCTTTACTAAATAAGGAACTTAATCAGGTTAAAAAAAAACTATCACACCACAAGAAATCTCTTCAAAAAGGCAAGTGGATTATTGTTCTGTTTGATGACCAATGATGGGCAGGAGAAATAGTTAATGAATATTTAAAGAAAGCTATTGAAATCAAATTTGTGTTTCAGATCGTCGGTTATAACAAATTCAAACCATTAAAAAAACCAGAAAAGGAAACAATCCCTGGTACAGGATATACTTAATGAAACTTCCAGGGGATCCACAGCACCCATCGATTCTGGAAGATTTTTCGGAACAATAAAGAAATAGCAGACTGTATTTCTTCAGTAAATAGTAATTACTATTTCTAGTAAAAAAATGAAATCTAAACCTCTCAGTTCCTTTTTTTTCCTTGTAAAACAACTGTAAATCTAAATCTTTAATTATTTTTTTGGAACAAATCTGATATACCCCCCTCTTGGCGACTTTTTCCTGTTGGCGCCAAAAAAGCGTCGCCAAGAAAACTATGTATGACGTCATATGTCATACATCGTTCTTAGCGATGCTTTTTTAGCGCCAACAGGAAAAATTCAAATTATGTCATTAATTATTTAATGAAATTAATGCATTAATTTTTTTCCGTTGTTTCTCCGGGATACGAGCCCTCGGTCTCATAGTACTTTCGTAATGAGACCCCTGCCTCGGTCTCATTACGAAAGTACTATGAGACCTCGGGCTCGCCAGGACCTCGGTCCGTTATCCCTCCGACTTTTAATATACATCACAGTCGGATATAAGTCACAGATCTCCTCCGTTCAGTATACAATAAAGTCACAGATTTTATGTGAAATTAACACCATTTTTGTGCTACAAAAATGCCAACCAGACCAAAATACAAACTACCAGAAACACACTAAAAACACAATAATTCAAAATATGTTCACTTACCTTTTTTACTTTTCTTTTACTTCCTCACGTGAGGCAGTGCACATATGTTCCGCTCTTAGGGAAATTATCCCATTTTTTATTATCATTACTTTACAAAAATATTTAAATTATGTTTGTTTTGACAAAAAAAATTCCAAAAAAAACAACCTTATTTTACTTGTATTTTGTACTCCACCCAATTAATTTCGCGAATTATTTCCAAAAACTTTACAAACATATCCTCAGTTTTGTATTCACAATTTTTTTTGTATAAATAATAAGCTAAATAAAATTTAAAATCCCCTAATCTATTATATGTTGGTAGAGTACTTTTAACGTGTCTCCATGTGGATTCAATTGTGTTAGTGTGACATTTAGTTTCTGGATCTACAAAATTAAGTTTATGGTTGACTGTTAAATGCTCATACCCCTCCTCCCCAATGTATCATATGCCCTCCAACAATCGGAGTGCACCGTCATGCCTGGTAGTATCCACTGCTTAATTGCCAAAAATAGAGTTTCCCTACCCCTATCCCCAACAGCAACCAAAAAAGTTTTCCAGGGTTCATACACTTTTGGTTAAAAAAAGTTCCCTGACTTTTCCAGGTTTTCCAGGTTGTTTTTTTAGAAAATTCCAGGTTACTCGCTTCATTAAAAATTTAAGTTTAAATAGTAATATTTTCAAAATAATTAAAATTGTTTAAAGTAGCAATGCAGAAGAACTGAAACTTCTCCCCTTAGATTAAAAAAAAAAAAAAAACTTAGATTTTTTTCCTTTGTTTTCTCTGTCAAAATTTTAAGTTTTTTTTAAACATTTTGTTCAAAATTATTTTAATTTGTTTACTATTTGTTGAAAACAGAGTACTTTCAACTTATTTTAGGGTTTTTTTGATGTCACGCGTAATATTATAGCGTTTTGCTGTAGTCCTGCAGCAACCTTTTAGCATCCGCTTTTGGTTTACAATACTTTTTATTTTCTTATAAGTAGGTTACACAAAACATATTGAGCAAAACGCAAAGCTAAATTTTAGTATAAATATGGTTAACTTGTTGCATCAATTGGCATACCATGTAATGCACAGTAACAAAAATCAACATCCGCCGATCATAGGCCAATGCCAATAATCTTTTTTTTTTTTTTTTTTCACATATTAAAGGACGCTTACATTAAAATTTCAAATTTTCTTTTCCAGAAAGTATTAGTTAATTTTCAAAAATTCACAACTTTTTGCACATTTTAATGTTATTTTCAATGTTACTCATTGATATAAACATCCAATTCTGTTTCTGGAAGTTTAAGTCTATTTCCATTGTGCAAACGATCAAATATTGCGACAAAGTGAAAAATTTAAAATAATATGTAGATTTTTGGATTTGTAGTATAAAAGTAGTAATAAATAATTAATAATCCTTAAAAGGATACAATAAAAGCAAAATAGTCAGTATTTAGCACATAAGAGTCTAAATCAATTAAAACAAAAAAATGTTATAAAGATTAAATTTTGCATTTTTCCAGAAAATAATTACAAATTATCCGGAAAAAAAAGGCACAATTTGTGTTGTTTTCAATAGTTTGCATTGCAATTAACATCCAATGCCGTTTTCGGGAACTTAGGCACTTAAAAAGTCTTGTGTACTTCCATCTTGGGAATGACCAAATATGGCGGCTATGCCCAAAAATAAGAAATAACTTTTTTAATTTGTCGCATGAAGACAATTAAACAATAATTAATCTTCATGAAACTACAATTCATTGAAAAGTTTTTATCACATTTGCGTCCGAGGCAGTGAGGATAAGATTAAGTTTTAAGAACAAAATTTTTTATTTCTCCAGAAAATTATTTTAAATAACAATAGAAAAACAATTTGAAGACCATTTTTTGTTATTTTCATCAGTTTTCAATTAAAGAAAACATCCAATTCTGCTTTGTTTTTAGAAACTTAGGCATTTTAGGATCGTATCTACATCTATCTTGTGAATGACCAAAGATGGCGACTGCGTTTCACACGTAGCTGAAATGATTTTCCGATCAAAAAAAAAAACTATTTTCCCCGATCGATCTTCCCATCTACAGGTTGTGCTTCCGAAGCAGTAAATTATCTTCTCTCCTTTTGAGTTTGTACATAATTGCTGTTCACCTGATTTTTTTTCCCTTGGGAACTACTGAGAGCCAAAAATGGCGGCTGCTGAAGATTTTTTGGGTCGCCACTTTTTTCATTGCTTTAAAATTGTTACAATTTTTTTTAAATACATCGATAAAAATGAAGATTAGATCTCATAAAACCAAATTCCCTGGGAAAAATTGGGAAAAGAAAAATTTTGGGGACACATTTGGAAAATTCCCTGACATTTTTGACTATGTCATTTTCCATGATAATTCCAAGTTTTCCCGGAGCGTACGAACCCTGAACCGAATAGAATGTTGTGGCAACCCATCTAAAACTTTAGGCAGTAGAAAGAAATGCGCTCCCCTCACTGACTCCATGCAAGAAAATCTTCGATCTTTTGGCGCATTTTTCGTTGTGAAAAAAAAAAAAAAAAACGTTCATTTCTCGATCGCAGTTTTTAAGTGCCAGCGTCGCTTTAGATAAAAATTTACAATTTTTTTCGTGAAATCACAATAAAAACGAAGACTAGATCTCATGGTAGTTAATTCCTTGGGGAAAAAAAATGGAAAAAAAATTTTTGGAGGACAAAATTTGAAAACTCCCTGACTTTTCCCTGACATTTTTGACAGTGTCATTTTCCCTGACAATTCCCGGTTTTCCCGGAATTCCCGGAGCGTACGAACCCTGTTTTCCCCGAACCCCGTTCAACCCCCCCAAAAACCCATTGTCCCTCAACTGCATGTCCCCGATTATATTTTCTTTTCCCAAATTTAGATTCATCAACTTCAATAACTTTCCCAACCCCCCCTATTTGTTCGGATTTTAATTCAATGTAATTTAATATTTCTTCATTAATATAATTTCGCCAATCGGCTAAAGTTTGTGATGAAAAAAAAATATTGACTTTCAATATCAGCAGTTTTGGTCCCAATTAAAATCTCATATGTTATCAAAAAAATCTCCTCTATTTTCAACTTGCTAGAACTAAACCATGACCCACTCCTGATTGTTGCTTCTTTTCCACAAACAACACCCCCAATAACCTTTCTACAAAAAAAAATTAACCCATCTGAACATTTTTTAGTTTTTTTAATTTTCATAACAGAATTACATCTAGAACATAACATTTCATTCTTAAGTAAACCAATTTCCCTTAAAAATTCTAAAAAAACCTCTTTATTTTCAATTAGTTTAAATATAAAAAATCTATTTAGGACTCCGGTACGTCCAAACGTTGGACGACCTGACGAAAAAGAAAAAGAAGATTCATTCAAAAATTTCAATTGATACTTTTCGACAACATCACAAACCGAACTCATAATTAAAATAGAAAATTCAACTAAATTAACATTAAAAAACAACAAGAAAAAGAATACTCTAAAAGCGGAACATATGAGCACCTACCTCCTACCACACAGACACGTGCAAAAAGAGACTTCGAGAAACTACTTTCCAGCGTTCAAGTTGCAAAACCAGGGTTGCCAAGTTATCGCCTTATTGGCGATTTTCGTATCGAGCGAAAAATTAAAATCTCGCCAAGAGGGGGGCATATCAGAGGAGAGCCATTTTTTTTATAGTGAAATATATTTAAATAAAAGAATTTTGGACACAAGTCAATTGGTACAATTTGTAGAGTCCCATAAATCATTTCACTATGTATATGAAGTTTCTTTCATCTAATCTTTCAATTTTTCATTTTAAAAATCAACTTTTTGTATTCTTCTATCTGTACCGTATCAGTGTTAAAAAAAAGTATTTGATATAATACATTATAAATATATTCAGAGGTTAATGGAGCTCAATTTTGATCAATTTTTTAACAAACTTTTATGCATAGAGTCAGCAGTATCACTTTTTTTGCTATATAACTACCTCATTTATGGTTTAATTAGCACTTTTTTTCCAGTTTCTTTATTGGTAGGGTTTTTAGACTAGTAAAAATAGAATTAACTTCTATATCTTTATGTAATAAATACTGATATTTAAACTTTGTGAAATAGAGAGCCCGTAACATTTACATACTGTGAAATAGCTCTTAAAACTTGAGAAAAACCATAATTTAATACTAGATCCTCAATAAAACCTAAAACAAAACATTCGTTTCAATATAGAAATAAATATGTAAAATATTTCCCATATTTACAGACTAACTCTGCAATTGTTGTGAAGAAACATCAATTGAGCAAAATTATCTCACGTGCAACAGTTCCTTCCAGAAATAAATGTGAGATAGGTATACAGTGGCTCCCAAAAGTCTTCGTACACCTACGACTTTCAACGAAATAGGCCTCTATCCATTGGTTAGAATTTATATTTCGGAATAGGTATTTAATTATAAGATCTATGATCAATTGTTAACAAAACTACATGAAAAGTTTTTTAAAAATATTAAAACTTAATTTTTTAAAAATCAAAAACCAAAAAGTGCCGGAAATTTTATCTCACAAAAGTCTTCGTACACTTTACAAAATGTCTATATATTATTGAATAATCTAATTTTTGATTAAGTTATTAATTAGTAGAATACCGTATAGTATTCATAACATCTTTTAAACCTCTGGGAATAGATTTCATTCTTTTTCTTTCTTTTTTTTGCGTAATTTCTGAGTAAGTGTTCAACCTCACTTCGAGTCTTATTGTTTCTAGCTCTATTTTCGTTTTAAAGCCGTATTTTCGTGATCTAGTCTCCAGATATCTCTAAAAACGTTACATTAATTTAAAATCTGGAGATTGAGGGGGTATTTTCTAAACTTTAGGACAATTTTCGAGGCACTAGACGCAAACGTTGAAAACCGTGTGCTTCTTATCGTTATGTTCATAAAAAACAAAGTTGTTTCCAATAACCAAATTTTTGGCTAAGAGTTCAAAATTGGTTTTTAAAATATTTAAAGGAACAGCATGATTCATTATTTCATCAAAAAATTACAAACTACCAAATCCTGATGCTGATATGCACCCTCACACTAGAACACCTCCACCGTCCTGATTAACGGATCCAACTAAGTTCTTAAGATTAAGTTCCCAATTTTTCTTCTACTTAAAGTTATGCAACAATTTAACCAAAAATGTTGAATTAATTTTTATCTGTAAGTAAGACGTGAATCTACAACGTTTCTAGCTTATTTATCATTGATTTTGCGACGAAAAGCGTAAGCTTTCTGTTTTTCGCACGACCAAGAAAATTTCTGCGGGAAGAGGTTCCATTTAATCCAGCTAATCAGAGAACTTGGAGAACAATTTTAGGCGAAAATTAAATGTAAAATGTTTCATTTAACTCTGCAGAAACTTTTACAGCTCTCAAATGTGTATTTTTCATAATTTTTTTTAACTTTAAATCTCCGATCACGTTTTGTCAGCTTTGCCGGTTGACCTTTTCTTACCTTGTTTTCGGTCCGATTCCTTTCTTTAAAGCATTTTATCAAGCACTTTACTATACAAACAAATAAATTAACGAATTTAGAGACATTTCAAACCAATTTACCGCTACCGTGGGAAAAAAATTCAATTTTTGAATGGTGTTTGCGGTTTTTTACGAATACCAGCCATTTTACAGTAATAAGCACAATATTAAGGAATAAATAAACAAAAAATTAAAGGCAAATGACTTATGAGGGTCAACACAATGCAAAAATATTAATAAAATGGCATATGATAATTTTAACTATGAATTTATTCGAAAATATTTGAGTGTACGATGAATTTTGAGGCGTGTTATTTCTCTGTCTCTTCATTTTCTGACCCATTTCAAAAAGAAGATCCGTCAATATTTAAAAAAAAAAACAATGGGTTGCATTTAGAATGACATGGAGATGATGTGAAAAAATATTGGACTTCATATTCGAATTCAGTTTCGAGTTATTTTGGTTTTACTAAAAAATTTCAAAGTGTACGAACACTTTTGGGAGCCACTGTATATGACTATTTCCCAAAATTTGTGATTTTTTTTTTTTAAATAAAAAAAAGTCAGATTTTTTTAATTTAAATCAGATTTTTTTTTAACTTTTAAAAATGTGTTGCTATCAAATACTTGATAATTATAAACATGGTATATTTCATACAATAGGTGACCCCATTTAGTTCACTTTTAAAATTAAGAAAAATTCTCTAACTATTCAATAAAATTTTAAAGATTTACAAGTACATTATAAGGCTTAAACAAGATGTGATTTTGTGTTATGCTTTGCTTAAAGATAAGGTTTCCATCATCATGTGCATTTTTAGTGTGAAATAACATGTTGAACAATTTTCATTTGTTCTAGAAACTTATTTTGTTGTAGAACTTTTCTAATCTATTATATTAGTCATGGTCTATAAGAAAAATTTGTTTTGAACTCTAATTTTGGAGTAAAAGCAATATTGCTAGATTGAAAATCTGTTAGACACACAGAAAGAGGTATCTATGTAGTTTTGTCTGTTGAAGTTAAGATAATACAGTGTAGTTAAATTTAGAGCAACACATTCTAAAAATGCAATATTAATTTATAAAAATAAAATCATCTGATTTTAATTAATGATTTTGTTAAAAAATACACTTGATTTAAATCAATGATTTTTTTTTTTAATCACTTGATTTAAATCAACAAACCCTGCTAATTCCTAACTATTAAAAAGGCTAATACTTAAATAAATGATGTGAAGATGACTGAATTAAACTTTCAGTGTTCAAAAGTTTTTATGGTAAAAATCTTAAATATAAGACAACTAATATACATAGTACAGACTACAGATGATATATTTGGCTGAAAATGAATGAGCTATATGGACGAAGAAATTATACAATGCACGAAAATATTAATAAATTAAGAATTCTTGAGAAACCTACATTTCTGTTCATAGATGGTAATTTATCAAATTCAAAAACTATTTTATTTCAAAACTATTATACCATTAAAACATTGGAAAAGATTGAATATAAAGTTCCAAACAGAAAAGAATGCACATTTGATCAAAATAAAGTGAAAAGAGAAGAAAAGGTAACATCACTAAATATCATCTAGATAAAAATATTAGCAATTCAAATTATATTAAACGATTGAGCACATGAACAAACGTAAACAAACAGACATGCGACAAAAATTGAAACGTGTAGAGCTTGGGTACGATAAAAATGATATAATTCCCTCACGATTTGGTAAAAAAACATGATCTAAAAAGTAAACTGTTCGAATTTTATTTAAAATTTGTAAAATATTTACCAACAACAGGAACGACAGGATCTGGACTTGAAGCTTCAGGCGCTGCCATACTAAAGTTCAAGTGACTGCAAAAATTTCAATGAACACAAAAGCGAATTGTATTTTACGCTAGTACGAGCAACTAGAAGGCATGGTGCTCCTCTGAGACGTCAAAACAAAAATAATGTAACAAAATATACTACATTAATGACAAATCCATTAGCAATATTAGCAGTAGACCATTTCGGAAGCAGATTTTATTCACTGTTGCCAATTTATAAACACTTAATTCCACGTGTGTGCAGAAGGAGGCGTTGGTGCAGAGAGATCTTTCGCGAGGGGGGGGGGGGGGGAGTGACTATCACGTGACTTGGAGTTGTCAACTTCCTCTTTTGTTAAAGTTTTTCACTGGATCTACTGGGATTTGCGATATTTTCATTAGAAACTATTCAAGTCAGAGTCATAAACGCAGGGTGACATAAGGGAGTAATGCCCTATCTTCTGGTAACTGATGCTCCACCTTTAAAATTACACGTAAAAAAGGGGGAGGGGGAAATTCGGGGAAAAGTCCACAAAGATCCAGACCGTCATTCGGGAAACATAATGAAATCAAGCATTTTAGTACGTATTTTTTACTTTTTTCCGTAAAATATGTACGGAACAGAAGCCTTGGCCCCCCCCTCCCCCCCCCCGACCATGGAAAACTGAAACGGCGGGCCTGCAAAAGGTCCTCCATTACCATAAAACAGCTGTTCTGAATCAGTTCAGATCTAGCAATTGCCTCATTCTGAAACCATCAGGAACTAAGTCCTCTCTCTCTGTACAGGGTTCGTTATAAAAGTAATGTGCATTTCCTGGGAAAAAATAGATTTATTGATCTTACTTGTACAAATAATTAAAATTCTTCAAAATAATGTCTTCTGCACCTGTACACTTGCGGAGACGTGTTTGCTACGCATCAGGTACCCTGAAACTCCTCGACGAGAATGTCTCTCAGGAACGTTGAAGCATGGTTTTGGATGTTTTCCATGGGCGGAGTTAAGGAGGGCTTAAGGGGGCTAAGCCCCCTAAATGAAAAAGTGCAGACAAGGTTTGAAAGCCTCTTTCTACACATTTTTTTTTTCGAAAAAATAAAAAAATTTCTTTGCACCTTTCTTAACATCACCAAACAGAACTTAAACGTCAGACAGAACTTCAACGATTCAAGTTAATGGTCAACACAGGGAGAGGTCAAATAGTTACCAAAAAATGGTTTCTCCCCAGTTTCGCCGACATTTAAAATGGCCTCCCCCCCCCTTTAATGTATCAAAAGAGGAGATGAAAACTGAAAATCAAGGGAGGAGGGGGGGGATGAAATGTCGGCGAAACTGGGAAGACACCAAAAAATCACACAACATAAATCAGGAAAACGTTCAGGAGTTGAAAAGAAGTTAGTTTGGGTAATTCTCAAAAATTCCAATTCGAGTGAGGTCAACAATTCTTAAATAAAGTCAACTATTTCCCTTATAATCCCCATCCCCGTCAAATGGTGTCTAGCGCTACAACTGTTATCTAAATTATTGCATAGCTTCTTACCGGAGAAATCGTCCCAAAATAGGGTCAACAGTCACTACAAATCCAAATTCTAATAATGTCCCTTTAGAGTGAGAACATCAAACCTTCAAAATCCCCCACGTGAAGGAAATCAACGGTTTCTTATCAACATAAACAGTCCTGATTAAAATACCAAAAACGTTCAGAGTAAAAATGCCATTAAAATCAGAGTAAGCATAACAGTTTTTTTTTTTTTTTAAGTTCCTATTTAAATGAGGACAATAGTACAAAAAACGTCTCATTTCGGATAGAGAAACATTCCCTAAAGTCTCTATTAGAATGGTGATATCAGCGTTTTCAGATAACGTCTCCCTCTGAAGATATCCTTCATGATTAATTCCAAAAATCTTCACCGGTACAGGTCCGATAGCATAAAAAACAAATTAAAAAAAAAAGAACAATAATCTCTATTGTCGCTACTAAAGTAGGGATATTAATTCTAAAAAATCCTAATTAGCACCAATTAATCCTTAAAAATACACATAAAAAATAATAAAAATAAACAAAATTAAAAGTTTCATTAAAATTTTAAAAAATTCGCCAATACGCTAACGTAGTCGCCTGGTGAGTCTGGAGATATAAAATGGATTTGGTGGATTAATTTACATTTTAATAGCAGTTTTAATGTTATTTGAGCGTGTTGTTACACTAATTTGGTGGATTAATTTTAACTGCAATACCATATACATAGTAAAGTAAGACAAAACAACGTTAGACGAAGCACAAATTTGCAAATTACAGCAGACACGTGTTTCGGCGTTATAGGGAACGCCTTTTTCAATGCAGAAAATAATGAGCTTATGGATGAAAAGACATCCGACAAATTTCATCCATAAGCTCATTATTTTCTGCATTGAAAAGGGCGTTCCCTGTAACGATGAAACACGTGTCTGCTGTAATTTGCAAATTTGTGCTTCGTCTAACGATGTTTTGTCTTACTTTACTGTTCAGCACAAAGGTATTTATTTATCTCATATACATAGTATTTAATGATATTTTTACCAAAATTAGTTTGGTGAAGGTTTTACATTTTAATGCAAATTGTATAATGGCTATAGCGCCAAGATTTTTGAGCACTCGTCCCAACCGTGTTATCATAACTCTGTCTATTGAATAAGTTTAAAATGTCATTTTGTTTTTTTGCAATTAAATTCATTTTCTTCAACGAATGCAATCTAATTCATTATCTATTTTTGCAATTAAAAGCAGCGTAAAAATGTATAATAATCCAAATCCATTATTTATCGGAAAAAGGACCACAGTGCCATACATTCGCCAGAGCATGGGCGTCGCGGCCGGGGGGGTCCAAGGGGTCCGGACCCCCCCCCCCAATATTTGAGGACCGGACCCCCTCAATATTTGAAAATCGGACCCCATCGATAATTGTCAAGATGAAATTCATTATTTTGGGGAAATTATTTTTGCTTTGAAGATTTTAAACAGCTGCATAATACATAATTTACCATGTTTAATTCATGTCAAATAAAACGAAATGAACATCGAAAAAAATGAACTAAAAAAAAAACAAAAACAAAATAGGTGATGTGTATAGTGAACGGAAAGTCGGAAAGTGAACTCCAATGACAAACCATTGCGCTGCTCTCTGCGCATACTAGCTTCAGTGGAGGATGCTAGAAAGGGGACACCTTCTCCCGAGTGCAATATGTCAACCATCCATAGTCGTTTCCCCAGCTTGAAAGTCATTCCAGAGTATTTATATTTGTTGCTATTTAAGGGGAAACAACGGGACAACTTTGAGATACTGAAACAAGATGGACACCCCCCCCCCTTCTTCTTTTTTTACGACTCTGTGCTAATAAGTCAACAGAAGTCAGACCCGGGATCTGAGTTTCTGCCCCTTTCTTTCTTATCTCGTTTCTCGGCTCTTCCAGGTTTCTGTTTCGAGTTTTGCAGTGTTCGTTTCTCCGATTCGATTAAATTTATAGCGACCCCGATGTTACCCAAACAAAATGAGACACCAGACCTCTTTGGCGGTTTTTTGCAGCTGGCACCCTGCCCCTGGCCAAAGGATGCACAAAAATTTAGAAGACCACTTAGCTGGTCAAAGGTTAAGTTTGGGGTAGGAAGGGAAAGGACGTGTCATGTGTTTGACATTATTCAACACGTGGCTTCTAAGTACCTTACCGAAGCGCGGTTTCTCAAATGTGTTTGCGGCATCTCAAATTTGACCAAAAAAAAGCTTTACGTTACAAAAAAAAAAAAAAAAAAAAAAAATAGGAGGAGTCTAAAAATTAACGTGCAATTTCAAAAGCAAATCGTAAGCCAGCATAACGATGGATACTGTGATGTCACTTCCGGTAGAATAACGAAAAAAGAAACGCAAGATGATCAGAAAAAAAAAAAGAAAAGAAAAAAAAAACAGAAATAAAAGGAGCTTCCCTATTGAGAAACGTTCCGACAAAAATAAAGATGATTTCATGTGGTCTTTTGGTCTCCTTGAGAGTAGGTGACCTGAAGAGCGCTCCTATATTGGTAAAAATACCTTTTTTTTTACATATTTGATTACGGCTATATGGAGAGGTGGCTTGAAATGGGAAAATGTAGCAATCCTTCTACATCAAATGAACCTGAGCAATTTTTAACTGCTGAATCATCATCAACATCCACGGAACCATCTTCAAAAAGTCAAAAGACCGTGATAGGTAATTACCATTCTGTTTAGTGTAATACATGTAGGAGCTCCCCGATTTTACACTATTCAGATGGGGTTACTTCTCGATTTTCCGAATGAAATTTTTAATTACCCACATCACTACATCTAATGAGAATATCTTTTTAATGCAATATTTCACAAAAAAACTACTCAAAATTTGAAGACTCATCAGACAAAATTTTCTGGGAAATTAAAGTTTATGAAAGTTTACAGTGACCTATCGAGTAGCCCCTGAATGCCTGCTACAATCTAACCACGGATTGTATGGAATTTTCAAACGTCCAGACAAGACTAATCTATCTGAATGAGGGGGAAAAGTAAAAATTTGATGCCGGTATTCCGCTCATTTGAAGGAGACTCTGCTTCTGCATCGCTAAAAAATAATAGATTCGTCCATTTCCGGCTGTAAAACGGATGTTTGTCTTTCCATACAATCCGTGGTCAGACAGTAATCAGGTATGCTTTACAGACAATATTTTGACAATATGAGTCTTATCGGAGCTAATGCGTTCAACTTTTTTTTTTTTTAATGTTTCATCTTTTATAAATTTTAATGGATTAAATAATACCCCTTTTAGTTATTAACGCTTAACAGAAAATTATCCATTAATAATCCTGCTTTACTAAACAAATTTTATTGAAATAACCATTTTAAAACTTATTGTCACGTGTCAGAAAAAAGCAGTTCATTTCTCTATCTCTTTCCCATCGTCCGCTGATCAGAATTCAATTATACACCAAATGCTGTTTGTTCTCTGCCAGTACTTTTCAATCTCTGGGGTGTCCCTCTCAAGGCAGGCCTGTCTATTAAAGAGGATCGATCAAGAGGGGCACTTTCCCTGCTGACTTTGAGAAATCAGAAATTAATGTATTTACATGGGCATGGTTTTTGGTTTCATATGCATTGAGTGTATGGAGGATTCAACAAAAAAGCAAAATTTTAGTACATTTGTTACAAAAAACTCAAAAAAATTAAGAGAATACTTTAAAAGGTTGCGTTATTAAAATATGATATTATGAGAGTTTAATTATTTGTGTCTTATTTTATTTTTGTAGTTGTGTTTTTCGTAGGTTCGTGAATGCCATAACGATGAATTATATACTTTAATTTTTTAATTAAAAAACATCAAACTAAACTCCTTCGAATCCAACTTGTGCCAAGAACTTAGAGCTGCAGGGTTTATCACTATGTAATATAAAAATTTAATTATACAGTTGTCGCGGCTTATATGAGTCACATTTTGTTCTAAACAGCTTTGATTCCATAAAGCGGCTGATTCAATAAAGCTGGATTTCGTTTCTGATGATTTCATTCATTAAGAATCGTTAATTCAATTGTCCACCGTTTCAAAATGTTGAAAATTTGGTGCGGCTACTCTTGGTGTGCCGCCCTTCGTCGTATAAAGCTGAAAGAAGCTTCAGTGCGCTGAGAAAGCTGAAATTGCATCTAAGGTCGACTATGAAACAAAAGCGGTTGAATCATGTTGCTTTATGTTACGTTCACAAAAACATCTTGGACGGAATTGATCACGAAAAAATAGCACGGATATTCGTATCCCATGTGCAGTCTAGAAAAAATGTATTCGTTGGTATTTAATTTTTTTTCTCATTGTGTAATTATGTAAATCAAAATGTACCCGTTTAAAAGTATTGTATTAAATGCAAACCCATTTCTATTTGATGTCAAGTTTTTGTCTTATATATATATATATATATATATATATATATATATATATATATATATATATATATATATATATATATATATATATATATATATATATATATATATATATATATATATATATATATGTATATATATACGAATTTTTCTTAATGCAACTTGAAAATAACAGAGTCAGAATGGTCCCCCCTAATAAATTTCAGCTGACGACGCCAATGCGCCAGAGACTTGCCAAGTTTCTAAAACTGCGTAAAATGTTTGCTTAATCTACATTCATAAGATATTGTAACGGATTCGGTGCGACTTCCACTTTCTTGAAATGAAGACACAGTTCTTGATAAAAACACAGGAGATTTATTTACACTATATACAGGAAAGATCTTCAACAACTGCTAAATTATTCATCAGCAATTAAGCAATTATCACACAACACCGTAAACTCACCGTTTACACACGTATTTACGTCCAAATACGAAAATAACACAGCGAAATGCCTCGCTATAAACAGAGCAAAAATGCACTCAGTTCGAAAATCTCAATCGAAACTAACTGTTTATCCATCGCTAACGGCTTAAATACACCGAAAAGAATTTTCTCAAATATTCCACACGCTTCTCGAAATGCGTTGACCGTTATCAAATTTTATCAATAAACAAAACGGGAATAGGGGTCGTATATTTTAGCCATATGAAAAAAAGGGGTTGTATATTCATTACGGGAAACTATTTACAGGTTACGTTCCTACAATAATTACTATTTACAGAATTTGTAACATTGCCCCCTTCCTAAGGACTGCACGTCCCGGGCAGTACAATCCCCAGAAAGGGTGCCAAACTTCTATCACAAGTTTACAAATATACACATTAATTAATAACTAACAGATACAGAAAACACAATAATAACAAGAAATATTACTAAACATTAAAAGCAAAAATTATCTACAACTTTTATGTTATCAACCATGGTTGTTTACGTAATACTCATGAACTATGGCCATAGTATGGGGCTAACCGATCATAATGTACAACCCCAGGTTTTGCATTAGGTGATTTTTGAATCCTCACTACGACGTCATTTAGTCGGTTAAGGACTTTGTAGGGTCCATCCCAATGCGACTGCAATTTGGGTGAAAGACCTTTCCGTCGGATGGGATTCCATAACCAAACCTTGTCGCCTTCGTTGAATTCATGTCCAGTAGACCTTGTGTCGTATCTGGTCTTCATCTTCTCCGCCGCGATGTTGATTCGCTCTCGTGCGAAGTTATGAACGTCTTCCAACCGGGCCTGGAGATCCTGGATGTACTCCTCAGGCGATGAAGGCGCATCCGGAGGACGACCGAAGACGAGATCACAAGGTAGCCGAAGCTCTCGTCCGAAGAGCATCTGAGATGGGGCATATCCGGTAGTCTCGTGGACAGCACTTCGGTAGGCCAGCAGGAACAAAGGTAGCTTCTTGTCCCAATCCTGTTGATTTCTGGATACCATAAGCGAGAGATTGTTCAGGATTGTGCGGTTAAATCTCTCCACCATGCCGTCCGATTGTGGGTGTAGTGGTGTTGTCCTAGTTTTCTCAAATCCGAAAATTTGACATAGGTCTTTAAACACAGCAGAGATGAAATTCCTCCCTTGATCGGAATGAATCTGCAAAGGTGTTCCATATCTCGAGATCCAGTGTTGGACCAGAGTCTCTGCTACGGTGGTAGCCTCTTGATCTGGAATGGGATATGCTTCCGGCCATTTGGTGAAGTAGTCGATGGAAACAAGAATGTATTTGTTCCCATCAGCAGTTCTTGGTAGAGGACCCAGGATGTCAATCCCAATTCGTTCGAAAGGAGCTCCAACGTTGTACAGATGTAGCTTCCCTCTGCTTCTCTTCTTCGGTCCTTTACGAGCAGCACAGGCGTCACAAGAATGGCACCACTTCTCCACGTCATCCTTCGCCTTGCTCCAGAAGAAGCGCTCCCGAACTTTATTGAGGGTTTTCAAGACACCAAAATGTCCTCCAGTCGCACTACTATGTATTTCTTTCAGAACATCTGAAATCCTTGATCGGGGAAGTAGTAACTGCCACCTAGATGTTTTGCCGTCGTCAGATTCCCATTTCCGGTACAGTACGCCGTTCCGTAAATGGAGCGAGTTCCATAAAGCCCAGTATCTTTTTGTTGCAGGACTGAAGATGGAAACGTCCTGCCAGCTAGGGCGCCGACTGTCACTTTCCATGAACTCCAAAATTGGTTTTATGTCGGGGTCTTCAAGCTGATCATTTCGAACTTGGTCGTCACTCCATGGATCAGGTTCTGATGATATTGGAGTCACTGTCACCTGATAGGCGGTAGGGCTAGTCGTTCCATACTGTTTCTCGATTCGGGAACAATAATTGCAGTTCTCAGGACAGGGTCTCCTTGATAAAGCGTCAGCATTACCGTGAGATAACCCTTTTCGATGCTTGATCTCCATGTCATATTCCTGGAGCCGCTGTATCCATCTGGCTATCTGGCCTTCCGGATTGTTGAAGTTCAAAAGCCAAGTTAATGAGGCATGATCTGTCCGAAGCAGAAATTTTCGGCCGTAGAGGTAATGATGGAAGTGTTCTACAGCTTTCACTATGGCCAGTAACTCCTTTCTGGTGACGCAGTAATTTCGCTCCGACTTTGATAAGCATTTGCTCCAGTAAGCGATGACATGTTCATTTCCGTCAATTTCTTGGGATAAAACAGCTCCGATGCCCTCGTTGCTCGCATCAGTGTCCAGGATGAAGGATTTTTCAGGCTGAGGATAGGCGAGGATAGGCGTTGATGTTAAAGCCTCCTTCAGTCGTAGAAATGCATCTTCGCATTCTTTGGACCATTCGAACTTTTGCTTGCTCTCCGTCAGCTTATGCAAAGGTCGTGCAATGTTGGAAAAACCCTTTACAAACTTCCTGTAGTAGGTGCAGAGCCCCAGGAAACTTCGCAGCTGATGGATGTTTTCGGGACGACTCCAACTCCTGACCGCAGATACCTTCTCTGGATCGGTTTGTACACCCTCAGAAGAGATGATGTGACCAAGGTAGTTCACTTCCCGGCGGAACAAATTACATTTGGACGGGCTTAACTTCAGATTGGCTTCCTTAAGCTTTTGCAGCACCTTCCTAAGATTTGCCAGATGTTCTTCGAAGCTGCGTCCCACGATGATGATATCGTCTAAGTAGACCAGACAGGATTCGTAGGAAAGTCCTCTTAACACTGTCTCCATAAGACGTTCGAACGTAGCTGGTGCATTGCAGAGGCCGAAGGGCATCACTTTAAACTGCCATAAGCCTTGTCCAGTTGTAAACGCTGTCTTCTCTCGGTCATCAGGGTGTATCTCAACCTGCCAGTAGCCGCTCTTCAAGTCCAGGGTCGAAAACCACTTGTGTCCGGAAAGAGTGTCTAAGGTGTCGTCTATCCGTGGAAGAGGGTAACTGTCTTTCTTGGTGATTTCATTCAGTCGTCGGTAATCGACACAAAATCTGGTGGAGCCATCTTTCTTTCGGACCAAGACGATGGGAGAGGCCCAAGGACTGGATGACGGTTCGATTACATCATTCTCCTTCATCTCTTTCAGGAGGGTCTCAACCTCTTCCTTCTTGGCGAACGGTAGTCGTCTTGGATGCTGTTTAATAGGGGGGTGTTCTCCAGTGTAGATCCTATGCTGCGTTAAATTCGTCCGGCCCACATCCTCCGATGTAGATGAAAACAGATGCTTGAAGTCGTCCACCAATTGTTCCGCAGCAGTTCTTTGATCCTTCGATAAGGGTGCACTCCCAATTAACTTCGATGTCAAGGACTCAGAAGACACAGTCTCGGGGGAATTGATTCTTCTAATGATGCAGTTTACGGGAGTACAAGTTGCTAACACTTCGCCTTTCCGGATATTCCTTGGCCTTTCACTCATGTTGGCGACTCTCACAGGAATTACATCCTTGGAAAGGTCCACAAGCGTAGATGCTACCAGTACTCCTTTTAGGCTATTGCTTAGGTTAGGGTATTCAATGAGTCCAAATCGAAAACTATTGCTTTCTTCAAGGGAGCCAGGTATTAATGATTCTGACCTTGAGGGAATCGATAAATCTGTTCGGGCTATTATTTGATGAGCGGATTTTACATCACTTTCTGCGGGGAAAACAGCTATGTCTTCTCTCATCGAGTGCAGCTCATTAGTCTTGAAGTCGAGAGTGAAGTCATATTTCTTTAAAAAGTCCAATCCGAGAATGAAGGGGTCCGTGATATTAGCGACGAATGCCGTATGATGGTAGGTGGCATTCCCAAACACTATTTCCAAGTCCACTTTACCGTCAATCTCAATTTTGTCACCTGTCACAGTCTGGAGACTTACGCGTGGCGAGGTCCACAGCAGTTTCAATCCAAATTCACGAGCCACATCTGTCCTAATGATTGTCACATTGGCTCCAGTGTCGACAATCAGTCTGCAGGGGTTCCCATTTACATGTGCGTAAATGAAAAGTCCATCACTGCCACTACTAGAAGAGGAAATCTGCAGAGCTCTAGTGGTGGTGATTTCCTTCCCTCGCGTAGCTTGGCGAGCCGGACAACTCCTTCGCAGGTGTCCTTCACTACCGCATTTCCAGCACTTCTGCTCTTGTTTCTTTTGGGCTGTTATGCTGCTCAGATGTCTTGTCAAGTCACCGAGTTGTCTCTCAAGTTCAGCGAGGTGGGACGACCTGGAATCAGACTCATCAGCTTCCTGAGTCCGGATTAGATGGCGATCCACACGGGTTGCTTCTTGGGCGGCCTCGTATCTCATCGCATACATCAAAGCGGATTTCAAGTCGTTTACATTCGCCATCCGGAGGGCCTTCTGGATCTCAGGATTCCGAACTCCGTCGATGAAGTAGTTGAGTGCCAGGTTGTCCCGAACATCCGCAGGACAGTCGCAAAAAGCAAGATGAGACAGTCTCTCGACGTCCGCCGCTAGCTCTTGCAGGGTTTCCCCGGTTTTCTGGAAACGGGACTTCAACTGGAGTCGGCTGAACTCTTTCTGGCATTTCTCACCGAAGCGAAGCTCCAACGCAGATGTGAGGGCGGCGAAATCCAGGCGCTGGCTGTCCGGAAGGGTCTGAAGAATGTCCGCTGCGTCACCTCTCAGGGATGCTGCAAGATGACAGGCCTTGGTAGCAGAGTCCCATCCGTTCGCTTCCGCCACTATCATGAATTGAGTTTTGTAAACCTGCCACGAAGTTTTCCCATCAAATGTGGCAAGTTTAATGGACGGTCGAGCAACCGATGTGGGAGCGCCAAACTGTACAGAGCTGCTTTCCGCGGTCGCCAATCTCCTTTCCACGTCCTTAAAGATCTCTTCTTTAAGTAGATGAAATCTTCTATCTTCATCTTCAAATTTATTTTCTACAGCATTGAATCGGCTTTCAACGGTATCAAATTTTTCTTCAATTGCATCAACTCGATGCTCTATGTCATTAAATTTATTTTCCATCACAGTCTTTACCGAAATAAGGTCATTTTTAATTTCTTCTTGGTTAGACGTTAAGTCCTTTTTCAGCACCGTTAAGTCCTTTTTCAGCACCGTTAAATCGCTTTTTAACTGGTCTTGATTTGCCAACATACTTGCAGTCAGATCACTTTTTAATTGTTCTTGATTAGCCGCCATATCATTTTTTAATTGTTCTTGATTTGCAGTAAAACTTGCAGTCAAGTCACTTTTTAATTGTTCTTGATTAGCCGCCATATCACTCTTCACAGAGTTGATTGCATCAAGCAGTTGTTTTAATTGTTCATCCATTGCGCGAGTAATCACCATACAAATAAAGTCCAAATTTAAAAAGTCTTTATGAAAATAATGTCCAAAGTCACACTTACTCCAAGAAAGTCCAGAAGTAGCCCCACGTTGGGCGCCAAATTGTAACGGATTCGGTGCGACTTCCACTTTCTTGAAATGAAGACACAGTTCTTGATAAAAACACAGGAGATTTATTTACACTATATACAGGAAAGATCTTCAACAACTGCTAAATTATTCATCAGCAATTAAGCAATTATCACACAACACCGTAAACTCACCGTTTACACACGTATTTACGTCCAAATACGAAAATAACACAGCGAAATGCCTCGCTATAAACAGAGCAAAAATGCACTCAGTTCGAAAATCTCAATCGAAACTAACTGTTTATCCATCGCTAACGGCTTAAATACACCGAAAAGAATTTTCTCAAATATTCCACACGCTTCTCGAAATGCGTTGACCGTTATCAAATTTTATCAATAAACAAAACGGGAATAGGGGTCGTATATTTTAGCCATATGAAAAAAAGGGGTTGTATATTCATTACGGGAAACTATTTACAGGTTACGTTCCTACAATAATTACTATTTACAGAATTTGTAACAATATGAATTTTAATTCCGAACAGAAGATGCTACAAAGAAAATGTTTTGCATGTATTTGGCCTTTCCTTATAAAAAATAAATATTTTTTCGCCGGTAACTGGGGTAGGGGGGCAGAATTCTATTTAATAACTTTCTTTATTTAGTTACCAGATTGTTGTACATAACAAAAATACTCGGCGTTGCCTGGGTGTGTAATAATTGCGAGAAACAATATAGTTACTTTTATTCGTTTTCTTCTGTAACTGAAATTAGAGCCGCTATATAGACAGGCCGACGCATCAGCTTATGTTTAGCCATTTTGGATCGGATTTTTCATTGTTGCACTGCCTGGGTTACCACAGCAAAGTTTCGGATTTGCCCAAATTTGACGAAGATAAAATTTTATTTTATAAACAATTCACGTGCCGCTAATAATTGCTTAGTGAACAATCACCAACGCAATAACTCGCCAGAAAAGACAACCACTCAAACACGCGCTCCGATCCAAAAAGGCTGATCTTAAGCTGATGCGTCGGCTCGTATAGATAGGGGCCTTAACTGAAATAACTCAAAACACACCGCTTTGACATGATTAAAAATCGAGCTTTTTCCTTACCTATAAAAGTAAAATGGCAATAAATACGAAGGACAAAATAGCACCCTTTTAAAAACGAAAAAATGACATTTAAGAATATACAAATTTGAGGAATTTTCAAAATATGAATTTAAACTTCACTTGTTTAAAACGTTTACCTTTTTTTTAACATATTCTAAAATCGTCTTCATATTGCTATTAAAGTACAAACTTAAAAAATGTAGCCGCTCATAATCCGTTACTGCGATTTAAAATGTTACGAATTTGCGGTAATCGTTTTGGGCTACTTTCGATATGTCTCACTCTCACTACTTTGTAAAACTGTGTGTTGCTAATTTTATCGAAGAGATAGTGTCGCCAAATACTGAGATACTTCTGGTGACCATAAAATAATGCTGTCCGAAATGTTTCCAAAATAAGTAGTAAAGTTTGGCAATTGTGTTTTAAATTGTGCGCAAACTTGTGCTGTTTATGGATTTGATTAATTTAGTTGGCGGATCATTTTACATGTTAACGAATGATAGAAAGAAAGAAATATTAAAGAAATGGCGATATTTTGGTTACATGGGGAAAACCGAAAAACAGCATTCGCGTAGTTTTCAGCTCCAAAACAGCGACAATTGAAAAAATTTCCACATGCCTTAGCTATTGAAATGATTCCGCAAAAAAAGTTTGGCGGGATTCCTGCTGGTCGATCAAACACCCAGTCAACACAAATAAATTTTAAAAAATATATATATATATTAATTGCCTCAAAGTTGCGTAAAACTGGCAGCCAAATCCATGTATTACTTGCCTATCTTGTGCTAAAAATCTTACTTTAAAATTTAACTTGAGAAAAGCCTTGAATAGTCAGACGAAAAGCAAAAATAGTCAACAATACAACAACTGTCGCTATCGACAGGGAGTTGAGATGATACCGTAAATACTATATTGTGTTAAGGAAAGCCTTCGAACATGGAACTGAAAAGCTCATAACTCATTTTTTATTCTACTTAGAAGTTTGGAACAGAAATCATCTTCAGCAGAAAAATCAGAGCATTCGATGGACATATAATGTTAATATGTGCAAGTATTTTTTCATCCTCATATTAGAGAATTTAAATGAAAAATGGGTTTTATCGCCCCTATGGGGGTTTTGCCCCCCCACCCCTCCATAACGGGGTGAAAACTACCCTATGTGTTATTCTGATGCATAAACTATATTATTGTAAAGTTTCACCAAAATCCATTCAGTAGTTTTTGCGTGAAAGAGTAACAAACATCCATACATCCATACAGACAAACTTCCGCATATATAATAGTAGTAAGATTCTACATTGCTACTGGTGACATTATTATTGTTTTTTTTAAAGTGACAACACTATCAGTCTGCGTCATTTTTCAAAAAAGTGAGGTTATTCTTGTTTTGGTTAGCATTGAGAAGTATGAGCTGTTTCTGTGAGGTCATATTCAAAATTCTAGAAATATTGTAATGAAAGTTTTGGTGTCTGCTGTTGTCAATACGCAAGTAACATTTATTAATGAAGCTTTTTTACTGAAGTTTGTCGTTGAAGTTTAATATTAGACTCATATTATAACGTAATATTGTCAAAACAGATATTTTAAGAATGGGCAAGGCTTCAAACATTTCCCGTAGAAAATATCTTACTAATATTATATATGCGAAAGTTTGTCTGTATGGATGTATGGATGTATGGATGTATGGATGTTTGTTACTCTTTCACGCAAAAACTACTGAACGGATTTTGATGAAACTTTACAATAATATAGCTTATGCATCAGAATAACACATAGGGTAGTTTTCGTCCCGTTATGGGGGGCAAAACCCCCTTAGGGGGGCAATAAAACACAATTTTTGTATAAATTCTCTAATATTGGGATGAAAAAATACTTGCACATATTTACATTATATGTCCATCGAAAGCTCTGATTTTTCTGCTGAAGATGGCACCTGTTCGAAATTTCTAAGTAGAATAAAAAACGAGTTATGAGCTTTTTAGATCCATGTTCGAAGGCTTCCCTCAACTCAATACAGTATTTAGTGTATCATCTCAACTCCCTGTCGATGGCGACAATTGTTGTATTGTTGACTTTCTTTGCTTTTCGTGATTGTTCAAGGCTTTTCTCACGTCAAATCTTGAAGTAAGATTTTGCACAAGATTGGCAAATAATACATGATTTGGCTGATGATTTTCCATTTAAACGGAACTTTAATGTAATTAATGGTTTTTATTATTATTTATGCTGATTGAACACTTACTCATTATCCAAACAACCAGCAGATCGCCAAAATTTTTGCAGAAAGATTTCCGTAGCTGATGCATTTGGCAGTTTTTTCAACGTCGCTGTTTTTGAAGCCGAAGACTACGTCATAATGTTTCTCAGCTTTCACCATGTAAACAAAATATCGCCAATCAAAGAATTCTCAAAAGACTTTTTTTACTGTGTTAAATAATCCAGCAACTAAATTAGGCAAATCCATAAACAGCACAAAAACTTCCATTAATTTTCCTTTTTGCACAATTTCAAACAATCACCAAATTTTATTACTTATTTTGGTAACATTTCGGATGAAACTGTTTAGCGCCATTTTATGGTGACCAAAAACATCTCAGCATCTGGCGACGATATCTCTGTAACGAAAATTAATATCATATCGTTTTACAAAGTAAGGAAAGAATGGGGGAGCATCATCGGAGGTACCCCGAAACTTTAACTACAACTGTCCAGCATTCCTTTTAGGTTATTGCTTAGGTTAGGGTATTCAATGAGTCCAAATCGAAAACTATTGCTTTCTTCAATGGAGCCAGGTATTAATGATTCTGACCTTGAGGGAATCGATAAATCTGTTTGGGCTATTATTTGATGAGCGGATTTTACATCATTTTCAGCGTTGAAGATAGCTATGTCTTCTCTCATCGAGTGCAGTTCATTAGTCTTGAAGTCCAGGGTGAAGGCATCCCCAAACACTATTTCCAAGTCCACTTTACCTTCAATCTCGATTTTGTCACCTGTCACAGTCTGGAGAATTACGCGTGGCGATGTCCACAACAGTTTCAATCCAAATTCACGAGCCACATCTGTCCTAATGATTGTCACATTGGCTCCAGTGTCGACAATCAGTCTGCAGGGATTCCCATTTACATGTGCGTAAATGAAAAGTCCATTACTGCCGCTGCTAGAAGAGGAAATCTGCAGAGCTCTGGTGGTGGTGATTTGCTTCCCTCGCGTAGCTTGGCGAGCCGGACAACTCCTTCGCAGGTGCCCTTCACTACCGCATTTCCAGCACTTCTGCTCTTGTTTCTTTTGGGATGTTATGCTGTTCAGATGTCTTGCCAAGTCACCGAGTTGTCTCTCAAGTTCATCGAGGTGGGATGACCTGGAATCAGACTCATCAGCTTCCTGAGTCCGGATTAGATGGCGATCCACACGGGTTGCTTCTTGGGCGGCCTCGTATCTTATCGCATACACCAAAGCGGATTTCAGGTCGTTTACATTCGCCATCCGGAGGGCCTTCTGGATCTCAGGATTCCGAACTCCGTCGATGAAGTAGTTGAGTGCCAGGTTGTCTCGAACATCCGCAGGACAGTCGCAAAAAGCAAGATGAGACAGTCTCTCGACGTCCGCCGCAAGCTCTTGCAGGGTTTCCCCGGTTTTCTGGAAACGGGACTTCAACTGGACTTTCTTTCTTCGATGAGAAGTGCTGAAATCTTTCTGGCACTTCTCATCGAAGCGAAGCTCCAACGCAGATGTGAGGGCGGCGAAATCCAGGCGTTGGCTGTCCGGAAGGGTCTGAAGAATGTCTGCTGCGTCACCTCTCAGGGATGCTGCAAGATGGCAGGCCTTGGTAGCAGAGTCCCATCCGTTCGCTTTCGCCACTATCATGAATTGAGTTTTGTAAACCTGCCACGAAATTTTCCCATCGAATGTGGCAAGTTTAATGGACGGTCGAGTAACCGATGTGGGAGCGCCAAACTGTAGAGAGCTGCTTTCCGCGGTCGCCAATCTCCTTTCCATGTCCTTAATTATTTCTTCCTTAAATGAAGTAAATTTCTTGTCTTCTTCTTCCAACTTATTTTCCACATTGGCGATGCGCTCTTCCACAGTATCAAATTTTTCTTCCAGAGCATCGACTTTATCTGCCATGGCGGTTAGTTGATTCTCCATTATGGTTTTCATCGACGTTAAGTCACTTTTCATTTCATCTTGACTTGTAGTAATTTTAGTAGTTAAATCACTATTTAACTGTTCTTGGTTAGTCGCTAATTCAGTTTTTAATTGTTCTTGATTTGCAGTAAAACTTGCAGTCAAATCACTTTTCAATTGTTCTTGATTAGCCGCTATATCACTCTTCACAGAGGTGATTGCGTCAAGAAGTTGTTTTAATTGTTCATCCATTGCGCGAGTAATCACCAGAAAAATAAAGTCCAAATTTAAAAAGTCTTTATGAAATAAATGTCCAAAGTCACACTTACTCCAAGAAAGTCCTGAAGTAGCCCCACGTTGGGCGCCAATTGTAACGGATCCGGCGCGACTTCCAACTTTCTTGAAAAGACGACACAGTTCTTGATTAAAAATACAGGAAATTTATTTACACTATGTACAGGAAAGATCGTCAACAACTGCTAAATTAATCATCAGCAATTAAGCAAATATCACACAACACCGTAAACTCATCGGTTACACACGTATTTACTTCCAAATACGAAAAACAACACAGCGAAATGCCTCGCAATAAACAGAGCTAATACACTCTCAGTTCGAATTCTCAATCGAAACTAAACTTTTTATCCAGCGTAACGGCTTATATACATACCGAAAAGAGAGCTCTCAAATATTCCACAAGATTCGAAACGCTTCTCGAAATGCGTAGACCGTTATCAAATTTTATCAATGAAAAAAAAGAAATAGGAGTCGTATACTTCAGCCGAATGTATAGGGGCTGTATATTTATTACGAGAAACTATTTACAGGTTACGTTACTACAATAATTACTATTTACAGAATTTGTAACAATATAAATATCAGAAGCATCTCAGAATTAAAAAAAAGAAAATTGTGGTTCGAGGTTTATTTCTTCAAAAAGGGAGCTTAAACTAGGAAATACGGGAATTTGAGTATGTCACTAATAATTTGGCCACCCACTGTAAATAAATAGTGTAACGGATTCGGTGTGACTTCCACTTTCTTGAAATGAAGACACAGTTCTTGATAAAAACACAGGAAATTTATTTACACTATGTACAGGAAAGATCTTCAACAACTGCTAAATTATTCATCAGCAATTAAGCAATTATCACACAACACCGTAAACTCAACGTTTACACACGTATTTACTTCCAAATACGAAAACAACACAGCGAAATGCCTCGCAATAAACAGAGCAAAAAATGCTCTCAGTTCGAAATATCAATCGAAACTAACTCTTTATCCAGCGTAACCGTTTATATAACACCGAAAAGAAATTTCTCAAATATTCCACACGCTTCTGTAAAGTAGTAGACCGTTATCAAATTTTATCAATGAACAAAAAGGAAATAGGGGTCGTATACTTTAGCCATATGAAAAAGGGGTTGTACATTACGGGAAACTATTTACAGGTTACGTTCCTACAATAATTACTATTTACAGGATTTGTAACATTGCCCCCTTCCCAAGGACTGCACGTCCCGTGCAGTACAATCCCCAGAAAGGGTGCCAAACTTCTATCACAAGTTTACAAATATACACATTAATTAATAACTAACAGATACAGAAAACACAATAATAACAAGAAATATTACTAAACATTAAAAGCAAAAATTATCTACAACTTTTATGTTATCAACCATGGTTGTTTACGTAATACTCATGAACTATAGCCATAGTATGGGGCTGACCGATCATAATGTACAACCCTAGGTTTTGCATTAGGTGATTTTTGGATCCTCACTACGACGTCATTCAGTCGGTTAAGGACTTTGTAGGGTCCATCCCAATGCGACTGCAATTTGGGTGAAAGACCTTTCCGTCGGATGGGATTCCATAACCAAACTTTGTCGCCTTCGTTGAATTCATGTCCAGTAGACCTTGTGTCGTATCGGGTCTTCATTTTCTCCGCCGCGATGTTGATTCGCTCTCGTGCGAAGTTATGAACGTCTTCCAACCGGGCCTGGAGATCCTGGATGTACTCCTCAGGCGATGAAGGCGCATCCGGAGGACGACCGAAGACGAGATCATAAGGTAGCCGAAGCTCTCGTCCGAAGAGCATCTGAGATGGGGCAAATCCGGTAGTCTCGTGGACAGCACTGCGGTAGGCCAGCAGGAACAAAGGTAGCTTCTTGTCCCAATCCTGTTGATTTCTGGATACCATAAGTGAGAGATTATTCAGGATTGTGCGGTTAAATCTCTCCACCATGCCGTCCGATTGTGGGTGTAGTGGTGTTGTCCTAGTTTTCTCAATTCCGAAAATTTGACATAGGCCCTTAAACACAGCAGAGATGAAATTCCTCCCTTGATCGGAATGAATCTGCAAAGGCGTTCCGTATCTCGAGATCCAATGTTGGACTAGAGTCTCTGCTACGGTGGTAGCTTCTTGATCTGGAATGGGATATGCTTCCGGTCATTTGGTGAAGTAGTCGATGGAAACAAGAATGTATTTGTTCCCATCAGCAGTTCTTGGTAGAGGACCCAGGATGTCGATCCCAATTCGTTCGAAAGGAGCTCCAACGTTGTACAGATGTAGCTTCCCTCTGCTTCTCTTCTTCGGTCCTTTACGAGCAGCACAGGCGTCACAAGAATGGCACCACTTCTCCACGTCATCCTTCGCCTTGCTCCAAAAGAAGCGCTCCCGAACTTTATTGAGGGTTTTCAAGACACCAAAATGTCCTCCAGTCGCACTGCTATGTATTTCTTTCAGAACATCTGAAATCCTTGATCGGGGAAGTAGTAACTGCCACCTAGATGTTTTGCCGTCGTCAGATTCCCATTTCCGGTGTAGCACGCCGTTCCGTAAATGGAGTGAGTTCCATAAAGCCCAGTATCTTTTTGTTGCAGGACTGAAGATGGAAACGTCCTGCCAGCTAGGGCGTCGACTGTCACTTTCCATGAACTCTAAAATTGGTTTTATGTCGGAATCTTCAAGTTGATCTTTTCGAACTTGGTCATCACTCCATGGATCAGGTTCTGATGATGTTGGAGTCACTGTCACCTGATAGGCGGTAGGGCTAGTCGTTCCATACTGTTTCTCGATTCGGGAACAATAGTGGCAGTTCTCAGGACAGGGTCTCCTTGATAAAGCGTCTGCATTGCCGTGAGACAACCCTTTTCGGTGCTTGATCTCCATGTCATATTCCTGGAGCCGCTGTATCCATCTGGCTATCTGGCCTTCTGGATTCCTGAAGTTCAAAAGCCAAGTTAACGAGGCATGATCTGTCCGTAGCAGAAATTTTCGGCCGTAGAGGTAATGATGGAAGTGTTCTACAGCTTTCACTATGGCCAGTAACTCCTTTCTGGTGACGCAGTAATTTCGTTCCGACTTTGATAAGCATTTGCTCCAGTAAGCGATGACATGTTCATTTCCGTCAATTTCTTGGGATAAAACAGCTCCGATGCCCTCGTTGCTCGCATCAGTGTCCAGGATGAAGGATTTTTCAGGCTGAGGATAGGCGAGGATAGGCGTTGATGTTAAAGCCTCCTTCAGTCGTAGAAATGCATCTTCGCATTCTTTGGACCATTCAAACTTTTGCTTGCTCTCCGTCAGCTTATGCAAAGGTCGTGCAATGTTGGAAAAACCCTTCACAAACTTCCTGTAGTACGTGCAGAGCCCCAGGAAACTTCGCAGCTGATGGATGTTTTCGGGACGACTCCAACTCTTGACCGCGGATACCTTTTCTGGATCGGTTTGTACACCCTCAGAAGAGATGATGTGACCAAGATAGTTCACTTCCCGGCGGAACAAATTACATTTGGACGGGCTTAACTTCAGATTGGCTTCCTTAAGCTTTTGCAGCACCTTCCTAAGATTTGCCAGATGTTCTTCGAAACTGCGTCCCACGATGATGATATCGTCTAAATAGACCAGACAGGATTCGTAGGAAAGTCCTCTTAACACTGTCTCCATAAGACGCTCGAACGTAGCTGGTGCATTGCAGAGGCCGAAGGGCATCACTTTAAACTGCCATAAGCCTTGTCCAGTTGTAAACGCTGTCTTCTCTCGGTCATCAGGGTGTATTTCAACCTGCCAGTAGCCGCTCTTCAAGTCGAGGGTCGAAAACCACTTGTGTCCGGAAAGAGTGTCCAAGGTGTCGTCTATCCGTGGAAGAGGGTAACTGTCTTTCTTGGTGATTTCATTCAGCCGTCGGTAATCAACACAAAATCTGGTGGAGTCATCTTTCTTTCGGACCAAGACGATGGGAGAGGCCCAAGGACTGGATGAGGGTTCGATTACATCATTCTCCTTCATCTCTTTCAGGAGGGTCTCAACCTCTTCCTTCTTGGCGAACGGTAGTCGTCTTGGATGCTGTTTAATAGGGAGGTGTTCTCCAGTGTAAATCCTATGCTGCGTTAAATTCGTACGGCCAACATCCTCCGATTTAGATGAAAACAGATGCTTGAAGTCGTCCACCAATTATTCCGCAGCAGTTCTTTGATCTTTCGATAATGGCGCACTCCCAATTAACTTCGACGTCAAGGACTCAGAAGACACAGTCTCAGGGGAATTGATTCTTCTAATGATGCAGTTTACTGGAGTACAAGTTGCCAACATTTCACCTTTTCGGATATTCCTTGGCCTTTCACTCACGTTGGCGACTCTCACAGGAATTACATCCTTAGAAAGGTCCACAAGCGTAGATGCTACCAGCACTCCTTTTAAGCTATTGCTTAGGTTAGGGTATTCAATGAGTCCAAATCGAAAACTATTGGTTTCTTCAATGGAGCCAGGTATTAATGATTCTGACCTTGAGGGAATCGATAAATCTGTTTGGGCTATTATTTGATGAGCGGATTTTACATCACTTTCTGCAGGGAAAACGGCTATGTCTTCTCTCATCGAGTGCAGCTCATTAGTCTTGAAGTCGAGAGTGAAGTCATATTTCTTCAAAAAGTCCAATCCAAGAATGAAGGGGTCCGTGATATCAGCGACGAATGCCGTATGATGGTAGGTGGCATTCCCAAACACTATTTCCAAGTCCACTTTACCGTCAATCTCAATGTTGTCACCTGTCACAGTCTGGAGACTTACGCGTGGCGATGTCCACAGCAGTTTCAATCCAAATTCACGAGCCACATCTGTCCTAACGATTGTCACATTGGCTCCAGTGTCGACAATCAGTTTGCAAGGATTCCCATTTACATGGGCGTAAATGAAAAGTCCATCACTGCCACTACTAGAAGAGGAAATCTGCAGAGCTCTGGTGGTGGTGATTTCCTTCCCTCGTGTAGCTTGGCGAGCCGGACAACTCCTTCGCAGGTGTCCTTCACTACCGCATTTCCAGCACTTCTGCTCTTGTTTCTTTTGGGCTGTTATGCTGCTCAGATGTCTTGCCAAGTCACCGAGTTGTCTCTCGAGTTCAGCGAGGTGGGACGACCTGGAATCAGACTCATCAGCTTCCAGAGTTCGGATGGGATGGCGATCCACACGGGTTGCTTGCTGGGCGGCCTCCAACTTCATCGCATACACAACAGCAGAATTCAGGTCTTTGACATCCGCCATCCGTAGAGCTTTCTGGATTTCCGGATCTCGAACCCCGTCGATGTAATAGTTGAGTGCCAGGTTGTCTCGAACATCCGCAGGACAGTCGCAAAAAGCAAGATGAGACAGTCTCTCGATGTCCGCCGCTAGCTCTTGCAGGGTTTCCCCGGTTTTCTGGAAACGGGACTTCAACTGGAGTCGGCTGAAATCTTTCTGGCACTTCTCACCGAAGCGAAGCTCCAACGCAGATGTGAGGGCGGCGAAATCCAGGCGCTGGCTGTCCGGAAGGGTCTGAAGAATGTCCGCTGCGTCACCTCTCAGGGATGCTGCAAGATGGCAGGCCTTGGTAGCAGAGTCCCATCCGTTCGCTTCCGCCACTATCATGAATTGGGTTTTGTACACCTGCCACGAACTTTTCCCATCAAATGTGGCCAGTTTAATGGACGGTCGAGCAACAGATGTGGGAGCGCCAAACTATACAGAACTGCTTTCCGCGGTCGCCAATCTCCGTTCCATGTCTTTAATTATTTCTTCCTTAAATGAAGTAAATTTCTTGTCTTCTTCTTCCAACTTATTTTCCACACTGGCGATACGCTCTTCCACAGTATCAAATTTTTCTTCCAGAGCATCAACTTTATCTCCCATGGCGGTTAGTTTATTCTCCATCATGGTTTTCATCGACGTTAGGTCACTTTTTATTTCATTTTGTCTTGTAGTAATTTTAGCAGTTAAATCACTATTTAACTGTTCCTGGTTAGTCGCCAATTCATTTTTTAATTGTTCTTGGTTAGTCGCCATATCATTTTTTACAGAGTTGATTGCGTCAAGAAGTTGTTTTAATTGTTCATCCATTGCGCGAGTAATCACCATAAAAATAAAGTCCAAATTCAAAAAGCCTTTATGAAAAAAATGTCCAAAGTCACATTTACTGCAAGAAAGTCCTGAAGTAGCCCCACGTTGGGCGCCAATTGTAACGGATTCGGTGCGACTTCCACTTTCTTGAAATGAAGACACAGTTCTTGATAAAAACACAGGAAATTTATTTACACTATGTACAGGAAAGATCTTCAACAACTGCTAAATTATTCATCAGCAATTAAGCAATTATCACACAACACCGTAAACTCAACGTTTACACACGTATTTACTTCCAAATACGAAAACAACACAGCGAAATGCCTCGCAATAAACAGATCAAAAAATGCTCTCAGTTCGAAATATCAATCGAAACTAACTCTTTATCCAGCGTAACCGTTTATATAACACCGAAAAGAAATTTCTCAAATATTCCACACGCTTCTGTAAAGTAGTAGACCGTTATCAAATTTTATCAATGAACAAAAAGGAAATAGGGGTCGTATACTTTAGCCATATGAAAAAGGGGTTGTATATTCATTACGGGAAACTATTTACAGGTTACGTTCCTACAATAATTACTATTTACAGGATTTGTAACAATAGATTGCTTTATGTTTTTCCGT
Organism: Uloborus diversus; assembly: GCF_026930045.1. NCBI lineage: Eukaryota > Metazoa > Arthropoda > Arachnida > Araneae > Uloboridae > Uloborus > Uloborus diversus. The sequence continues at coordinate 58,113,720 of NC_072732.1, read as the reverse complement.
ATACGTATTTGAGTTTAGAATGCGACTACAGTCTGACTGATGATATAAAGGAATATTTTAATTAATTAATTGCGTGTTAAAAATTATTGAATATTATTGTGTAAATATTAATATTGATGCTCATTGCATACTTATCGGAAATATACACTGGCGTAAGAAATTAAGAGAATATTTAGATTTGGTCAATTATTTCCAGACTACTGGACCGATTTTAATGAAATTTGGTATGTACATACATTGAAACAATACAAAACAAATAACCATCTAAAATTTAAAATACACACGCATGATTATAAATAGCACTCGTTAGAGTCGGATGGTATAAAACAGCGGTTGCAAAATTGAACAAAAAAAAATGAGTTAGTGGAGGATATGGTTCCCTCTAACAGACATATAGGTGTGACTCCATACTTGAAATGAAGCGGTTTATAGGATTCTGGGTCAATTATTTCCACTCGTTTAACAACGCTGTGCTCAGGCTATGGAGGGTCCCCGGAGGGCTGTTGCGAGTTGCTGTTGCCTTCCCAAGAGTGCTCTATAGGATTGGAGTCTAGAAATCTGCTTGGCCAATCCATCCAGTGAATATCATCCCCTTCAGAAAATTCGTGGACCAGAAGAGCTCTTTGTGGCCTTGTGTTAATACCCATTAAAATTAACTTGGGGCTAACAGCGCTCCTCAAGAGGTGAGCATAGGACCCCAAGACCGCATCCCTATACCTCACAACTGTCACAGAGACTCTCTCAAAGACATGGAGGGGTGTGCAGCCATCCAACATGATGCCTGCCCTGACCGTCAAATCCCTTCCTCCATAATGGTCGATTTCGCGAATATTGGAGGGCAGGTAGCGGGTCTCGGTTCAGCATAAAGGACTATATTGTCCTACATTCATATGGATGGAACCCGCTACCTACCTTCCAATATCCGCGACAGCGCCGTGTCCAAGGGGAAGGTTTCAGGGGTTAAACCCCTCCCATGGAGAAAAATAATAAGTCAAACGCAGAAAATGTATATTTGACTTAAATCCAACTTTAATGTGAAAGTTTGAGTTCAGCGCTTTTTTTTTCTCTTAATTTTCTCTCCGAAGTTTTTCTGCAAATTACAACTGCTAAAGCTTTACCAACTGAAATAATGATTTGTAAAACTACGGTGGAGGAACCGCTGAATGATCTACCAATGCAAAGCATTAATATTGCTTATTGTATAAAGGTTATGATGAATTTGGCATTGTGATTGTGTTTGGTTATGTAATTTGCATCTGAAAAAAGCTCTTTCTTGTTTAGTTTATTAAGCATTATTTCAGATCATAACTACTTGATATAAATTCTATATTATTAAAGAACTTGTGGAGAGTTTGCAATACAGTCGAGTCCCTACTTACGCGAGGGATACGTTCCCAGACCCGTCGCGTAAGTCGAAATTTCGCGTTGTAGTAAAGGGTATGTTTACGACTTTTTGATAAACACAATTATTTTATACACTTGTAAGCACTCTTCACACTGCTTTAAAACATTTCTTAAGTATATATGTCAACGTTTTCCACATAAATAACTGATATTATATTACATTTAATAAAAACCTACGTTATTCAATTTTTTACGACTGTTATGATGCACAAAATCACTGATCAATGGGAGAGTGAGAGAAAGTGCAATGCTGTATGTACAATACGCAATAATAGTAATAACGAAATGCAACACTATTACACTACTGTACAGTAGATAAAAAAGTAATACTTGCTATAACTAGAGTCCCTAACTAAAAAAACAGAACATGATGATGGTTGGTGCTGTGAAGCTCATCCGTTTGATATAAATGTTCTCCTACATACAAGGCCCGACTAACTGAAAGTAAGGCCCAAGGCCCACAATGTTTTCTATCACTTTAAATCAATCGAAATAATGTTAAAATAATATGTTTAACATTTATTTAAAAGATGATATTTTTTTTTCATAAAAATATACATGATTTTTTAATGTCATGCATAATTTTTTACAAAATATGGGACTTCTTAGGAAGATGAGACCCCAGGCCCAGGCCTAGTTGGCCTGTGCGTTAATCAGGGCCTGCCTACATATCGAGGATCTTCACTTTTTCTTTAATTTTAAGAAACTTTCCTAGCTTAAGATGAAACAGCACGCTTAGATACTTTTATGTTAAATTAACTTTCACATTTAGAGTGGAAAATACGGAGTGGTTATTTGTATACAGTAACAAAGCGATGATTCGAATACGGCGTGGGAGCCTACCCACTGCAGTGATTCATCCATTCACGAAACCAATATTTAGTAGCCAGTATCGAAGACGATACTTACGTACGCCCAGCGATTCCTTAACGAAAATCTTCGTGTTGCAGGCGAGGAATTCATGTTAGCTCGAAAAATCGTTACTCGTGAAAAACTCGCGCTACAACCGTTTCGCGTAAGTCGAATCGCGTTGTAGCGCCAGTCGACTGTACTCATTGCAATATACCACTTAGTAAACATATTTAATCAAAAAGAAGCAAACGATGTTTGATTAAAGTGATTCTGTAAAATGAAGGAATACTTTAATCACTTACTTGTGCAGGCCAAATTATCCTTCAACGCGGGGGGGGGGGGGTACAGCAGTCCTTTCAGGTGTATAAACGCCATACTGGGATCGACAATCATGGGCACCCATAAGCAAAATTGTAAGGAGGGGGCTCAAATATTTTCCCCATGGTTTAGCAGGATATTTTCCCCATGGAAACCTGTTTCAGGACAGATTAGAGTCATTAAAATTTGACATTTTGAATATATTATTCATTAATGGCTGTAGAAGAATTTTTTTTACATTTTTGCAAAGAAAAAAGTACTAAAAGCAAGGAAGTTCAAATTTCTAACGGGGGCTGCCCCCTATATGGGCGCCCTTGCCGACAATTTATCGTAAATTTAAAGGTTGTAAAGGGTTGAACCCTCACCCCCACTGGTTAGATTAAAATCCCTCCCTTTATGAAAACCTGAACACAGACCTAATCTGCGAAATCTACCATTGTAGCGCTGGTCGACTGTACAGAACCGTACACTAAACTCGACACGAGTTGTTGAGAGAATTTTTTTTCAGACAAAATTGCAAGAAGTTTTTGTAGAAATCAGGACGCAAAGTTCAACAATTGGAACCACAAGAGATTTTTTTTTTTAATGCAAAAAAATTTTAATCATTATCCCAGTGTACATGCTGAGTTTGCATTTACAACATTTTGAGTTAATATCCTTCCTACTCTCCACAGAAATACTATCCTATAACTATCACTTCCAAATTATGTACGCCGCGCCGTTATAAAAAAATGCAAAATAAACTTTGTGCTATTGGGGGAAAAGTTAACAAACACTTAAAAACTCCCGTAACTTTTCAAAGTTCCCTTTCCCAAAAAACGCAGTTTGTACTCGGTTTAAAATCAAGTATTTTTCCCTCAACTCTGTAAATCTATATAGTTAAAGCAAATGATAAATATAAACATAAAATGGAAACAATGTCAATGAAAAAAGCTACAAAATGTGAGGGTGTAAATTTTTAAATTATAAAACAGAGATTTTTAATTAATTTACTGCAAAAAAATTAAATTTAGATTTAACACAGGAGAAGCTACAGTTGAGACGCTTGACTTCTGAAAAAGACGGTTTCCTTTAATTTTAATTTTATGGTATTTTTGAGCCAAACGCAAATTGATTTGGAAACGAAGATTTTTTAGTGTTCATTTTTTGATATCCCCCAGGCTGTATCCAAAGTGAGAAGTCTTTCACGTCGCTAAGCTCCAATGGCAGGTATTTTTGGTAGATCTGAAAATCAAAATTTAATTATCAATAATTTTATCATTGTGAAATTAGAAACAAGTCAATTGAGAAGTAACTGAAAGTAGTAAATACGTTATGACAGGAAGTTTCAGAAAATTGAGTGAGAATTACAAATTTTAAAAACCTAAAAACTGAATAAACTAATGTTTTACTTTTCGTTTTTGACAAACTTCACGTCTTCTTGACTGCTGCTTGGTGTTTAAAAGCACATATCTATACGTCTTTGGCCTGGGTACTGTCTTTTAGAAAGGGGGGGGGGGTTAAGTAACACGTTCTTAAAAATATACAGGGTGTTTATAAAGTTCTTCACTGATAAAGAAAAATTATTTAAAAAAAACTATTTCACCTTATTCACTTCTATGTTAAGCACCTTTAGTAATTCTGAGAAAATCTAGACGATATTCAATTTTGCAAAAGGCAATAGCGCAGCCATAATTTACCTTCTGAGGGATGGGGTTTGATCACAACAGTCACATGTACATAAACCATTCTGCTCTGTATTCAGATCGGAGCTAATTGCTATTGATGTGGCTCTTAAAGCCATCATTCCTGTAACTTCTTCTGCAGACTTATGGATTTTATCAGACAGCCGCAGTGCCATCCAGCACTTAAATATCTGGTCAGGAGTTGGTGAAAAGACCTCTGTCTCAATCCTTTCTTCTTCTAAAGAGCTTACCCAACGGCAAGAGATATTCTTTCAATGGATCCCATCTCACATTGATATATATGACAATGAAATTGCAGATACTTTGGCCAAAGAAGGTGCTTCTGAAGTGCCAGTGACAAGTAATACTTTGACCTTCACAGAGATCTGCTCCAAAATAAAAAAAACTCAAATCAGCACCTGTGGAAGACTCCTTCGACTCACTCATGGTATACTAGGCAGGCTCCGGGTGGTGCTTTTAACATCAAGGTGGACAGAGCTTCCCAGTCTGCTTTTTGTAGACTTGCAAGTGGTCATATCAAGAGCCTTTCTTTTGATAAGAGGCAAAAATTATATTTGATGTGTCCCAAATGCAACTTACAACAGGCCTCTCCAGAACATCTGTTGAACTGCCCGGGCCTTATCAGGGAGGACATTTAGTCTAGTCCTTTTCTGGTGTTTGACTATTTGAAGGTTTTTGGACTCGTAGACCTGGTCTAGCCTTGCGGCTAGATCAGGAGGAATAAGACAACAACTATGTAACCCATATTAGAAGAGCGATATGTATTAAAACCAAGGGTTCTAAAGGGCTGACCTCTTATACTGCAGTTCCCAAACTGTTGTTTAAAAGAATTCTACTGTTCAGGGCTTTCCGAAGGAGGAGGAAGATGAACGGTCGAATGAGCCAGGGAATCAAAATAAGAGATACTCTGTGAAGTGAGCTCTTGCTGAATAGCAATTAAATTCCAAAATTTTACATATTGTTCTCTTTCGATATAGTTTTTAAAATATTAACACATATAAGCTGCAAGGGGACTTAAAGTTGCTGGCAAAATCATTTCCAGTCTGTCATCGGTGCAGTTGGACCACAAGACACAATCCATGCCACGTAAAAAAACCACACCGCATAAACTCAAAAAGTATTAATTACAGACTTAATTCTTATCGTTTACTATATGATACCCTTCAGAATGCGTGTACAATTATGTAATAACCAGCTTCGTTGGCACGGTTTACCTCGAAAATAACAGTTGTGTCAAGTAATGCCTTTTAAAAAATCAGGTCGTTTTACAGATATTCGGATGAACCTCTCTATGGAGGGTTTCGTTCCCATAGGGGATAAAAAAAACCCTATGTGAATTCCTGAGTATCAAAGTATTTCTTGAATAAATTTGGTGAAGAGCCGATGCAAACTGTGGATTTGAATTGAGAAAACCCCCTACTTTTTTTTTTTTTTTTTTTTTTTGTTCCCCATATGCGGACGAAAATCCTCCTCTGTGAATTCTTGAGCATCAAAGGACCTCTGTGCCAAATTTGAAAAAAATACGACTTAAACTGTGGATTTCCCCCTATGCTCATAGATATATCATTGATCTACCTATTCATGATTAAATAGATTCATACATTAAGAAGACAGGAAAAAAAGTATAGATGTTGACAATATGAACTTACTTGAACAAAGCTATCTATTTCGTCTTTAGACCTGAAATCTTTTTTCAGTATGGGTTTCAAACTCTTACGAGCATAGATAACAGCTGCTTCTTTCATACGTTGCTTGAAATCAGCTAGGGCTTCATATGACTGGAATTATACAAGCAGCAATTTAGTAGAGGAGTAATCTGCAGGAGGTATGAATTTAAAACATACAGTTGATAATAAATAGAACGTGGAGGTCATTTTGACGTGACGGCTATTGGGAAGCATCAATTAGGAGTATAAAATTTTTTTGAAAAAGCACTATTTTATTTTAAATAATGAGAACTGCATTAAAAACTTTAAAGAGAGAAACTTCTTGGAAAAACATATCAAAATATTTAAAATTAGAAAATAAATATCATAACATAAACTAAGGGAAAAAACTGCATTCGGGTGTTTAGTAGGCAATATATCACACTGTTCTCAATTCATTCTGAAACGGCAAATTAAGTTAAAACTAAGGAAGTTACCTGTTCTAGATCACATAGTCATATCAAACTAAAACATCAGTAACGTTTTACTCTGTTTTCTTCAAACTTAGCACATAAATTTGTACACATTTAAAATCTCATTTATATTTCAGCTGGTATACAGTTATATTTACTGGAGTTCTGGAGAAATCTAATTTTTCTTCACTTCTTTGACTGCAAACACGTGGCTAATCGTAAGTGAAATCAGGGTCTTTTGCTCTAGGGGGAACTAAAATTATGTCTATATCTTAATTCTGATAAAACATCGATTTTTATTCTGTGTTCGGTCGAACTGCTTTCAATTGGAGACAAAACTAATTAAACAATGTACTCCGAGTCCGAGATGTTGCGCAGGTTCTAGTAAAATTTGTTGCCCCTCTCACACAAAAATCCGCACTTTTTCAAAGAAGTGGTTTCAGTAAAAAAGGAGGGAAAAAAGAAACTTAACATATTTTGGTGCCCCTAAAACTGTGGTGCCCAGGTCAGCACTACCGTGCGTTAATCCGACCCGGAATGTACTTACTAAGAATTTACGTACATTCAATGTTACGAATTACGAGCTATTCAATGCTAAGAAGCAATGCTCAGAATTAAGTTACATTCAAGTAAGCATTTAAGTAATAGCTTGTACTTCATCATATATGGCGAAATGTACCCTATCACTGCATTGTTTACAAACTCCAAATGGAAAATGTAACATACATCAAGACATCTTGGACTATGGAAGTTCCACATAAAATTATTTTATTTCATTGATTCATATAACTATATTTTGACACCAAAACAAAAGGGGGCACACAGTCACGGAAGAAAACAACGAAGAACTGAACAAAGTTTATTTTACATACATACTTTGTTCATTATAAAGTCTTTATGCTCCACTGTGCATCGCTTCCTCATGTCTTTCAACATCTTAGCAGGCATTTTCATCTCTGGCAAAGGAATTCTTCCATAGTGCATTTGACTGCAAATTTCATCTTCCTCAGATTCAAAACTCCAAGGCTCGCCCAGTTCGCGCTTTGGTTTAATCGGCTTGATAGGCCTAGATATCTTCTTTTTCGTTTTGGAGATATCTGATGTTGGACATAAAACAAGAAATGATGTTGAACGATTTCAATTTGCAGTTTAACTTAACTTTTAACATACATCCTTTTCCATTATTTTTTTTTCTTTTTTTTTTGTTTTTTGATACCTCAACAGTTGTAATACATCAAATGTAACATCTTATGAACATGAAAACTATACCACTTACTTGACTCAACGTCTGATTGCTGACCATCAGTGAGTTCTTTATATAACTTAGTTTTCTTGAAGCGAGGTACAAAAGGAACTGGGCTAGCATACGGCGAAGCAGTTAACTTGTACAACGGAGCCAAATTTTTTCGAGCTCTTAGCTGCTTCTCTTCCATTTGCCTCTCGGTTAGACCTGGTATAAACATTTTTCAGAAGTAGAATTACATTTTAATCTTAAATCAAATGAATGCTCAGTAATTTTTGAAGTGAAACTTTTTATTCGCTTCGAAATTCTGATCGGTGGACTTTTATGTGACGGAAGTGACGTAGCAAAGTTTTGTGTGACGAAAAGTCGCACACACGATCTTCTCACTGCTTCGTTAACCGTGGTTGCGTTAAGCATAGCTGTTGGTTATCCACCAACAGAGCATCCGTTGAAATTCTTATGTATAACCAACGCATTTCGAGTATTGTTTATTATTCTCGCTGTTTATAATTCATTTTCTTCATCAAACCATTTAATTTTGTTGTGAATATGCCTGAAACGTCTGCAGATCGATTAGAGCTTTCTTAAAGACATACAAGACCGAAGTCACAAAAAAAAAGTGATGAGTTTTTTATTATTATAAGTTCCTGATGAGTTTTTTATTATTATAATATTGTTGTTGTTTTTAACAGAAGTTTACTCGCCAATCCACGAAAAAGTCTTAGTTTTATACCGCAACAGTAGCAGCTGATACATTTTACTAAAAATAATGATTTTAAAAGGTAATGAACAAGATGTTTTACTTAAGAAATCACACACGTTCGTGATTTCTTAATCAACGAAGTTTAGTTAATTGCCTGTTTAAAGTTTAAAGTATTAGTTTCAATTAAATATGTTAGCTGTCACGTGTGGGAGAAAATGGCAGCTTCTCCGTGGAATTGTCCTTACGCATTATCCTGTGAAGATAGTTGATATATTTTGCAACTAGCCGCCTGCGGCGACCAGCTGGTCCGCCTTTTTACGCCATTTGCCTTTTTGCTCCAGGGTTGTCGCCTTCGGCGGCTGCTTAGACAATTTAGCGACGGTATTAATCAATGTGTTTCTCTATATATCAATATTATCATTCGCCTTTTTACGCCGATGTTGCCGCCTTCGGCGGCTGCTTAAACAAATTTCGTGGCGGTATCAATCAATCTATATTTATCTATATCATTCGTAGTTTGAATAAAATATATTCTATATCTATCTTTAGTTCCATCGTTTGGAATATTTTTAAAGGAGGAGGAGGGGAGGCACAAACGACGTACTCTTCATGCAAATTTTGTAGAAAAATAACAAAAAGCACTTCCACTTTTATGTGAAAACATTGTTCTTTTAAAGTCATGGTGTGTGTGTGGGGGGGGGGGGGACTGACACCCCGTTGAAATTCCTTAAATGACGGGCATGCTTCTTTCTTGCTGTCCATCTACTATATCGACCTTTATATTTGTCTATATATCAAGCTATACGATTTAGACATATCTACCTCCTGACAGTACAATCTTTTTTTTTTTTTAAATAAGTATTAATTCGAAAACAAAAACATTTTTTGTCCACTCAACCTCTATCTATCTCTGTATCTACCTAACCTAACCGCCAATCCGTAACAAAAACTAGATCATGCAAAAGATCACGGGCTTTATTTATTTAATCAAAATAGCCCGCAAAAAAAAAAAAAAAGGCTCTATGTTCCCCGTAGTGTTCAAAAATTAGCGCTTGCAAAAAGATAAAAAACGAAAAAAAAAAGGTGAAGAGAAGGCAAACGATTTCAGTTGGATCACGTGATGAGTTAAGTTCGGAACTCATCCGGCAAGCGAACAGCTCGCGTTGTATTCTGCCATTAAAAAAATGGTAAAAAAAAAACTATTGCGTATTTTTAAAAACTTTTTTCTTCTGAAGAGGGCAGAATGTTTTTACTATTACCAACTAAACTTTTAGAATTGAGGGTTCAATACTTTTTGCAGGATGGGTTTCGAAAAAAATTAAACCCAGAAAAAAATGCAAAATGAAGGTTTTTTCAAAAATTCATAAAAAATACAAAAATTGCTCTATCTTCAAAATTTTTTCATTTATCATATTTAGAATTAAATTTCCTACACTATAGTACAAAAACATGTGTGTGGTGCGATTGGTTCGGGGTCTGTGAGGTAAAAAGTACTAAAAAGTGCAAAAAAACACATAAAACATTAAATAACTTTTTTTCTAATTAAAATATCAAAAATCGAAGCCCGAGGTGCACAACTTCAGCAAAAACTACACCTGTATACCAAATTTCATCTTTCTAGGCCTTACCGTTTTCCCGGGATGCGCGCCACACACACACAAACATCTTATTTTATTATATGTATAGATGGAGTAGTCCAAATGAAGTATGTCTTAGAATTTAGTAACAACAAAGGTCATTCGTTTTTGTTTCTCCAGATCTTACAGTTGTAAGCAAACAATTTCACTGAAATGAAGTTTTACCTTGGAGTCGGGTGGTCTCGAGATGGTGGTGCAGCACTGTGGATTTCCTCCGTGTGTTTTGGAAGTAGAATCTTTCAATCTCTTCAGGGCTCGCAATCAGCACGAAATATGAAATGGCGGACAGCAAGCGACATTGGCGAGCAGTTACCACCTTTGATGATAACTTTTTATCAATGTCGTCTGAATTAGAAAAAAAAACTAAATAAATAAAATCTTGTTTCATAGTTTAAAAAGAATTCATCTTCCATTTCAAAATTGTTTCCATGATTAAATACGTCCTTAAATTCAAACTTCATTATTTTACTTACAGGGTCTTCGATGATTCATGAACAATTATTTATAAAGAGTGTATTTTAAACATAATCATGATGAAATAAAACTGGTGTTTCTTCTGCCACTGATATATAATTATTTAAATTGTTAGAAAAAAAAATCTTTTACAGTCTGACCACTAATTAATGGAATTGGCAAATGTTCAGTTAAGACGAGTCTATCTGAATAGGGGGGGGGGGGTAAAAGTTTGATGCACGTGTTCCGCTCATTTGAACATTGACTCTGCTTAATTTAGACACTAACATACATTTGGAAAAGCTGGCATTTCTGGAAACTAATAGACGAGTCCATTTCCGCCTGTAAATCGGAAGTTCGCCTTTCCGTTTTCGGTGGTCAGACTGTGCTGCCATAAAGCCCTAAATACGAGTCGATCTTTGTTATTTTCACACTTATCGAACTTGTTGTCCTTTTAGGAGTGAATAGTATTTAATTAGAGCTGTGCTTTGGTCTTGTTGGTCTTGATTCAGTCGGGGTTTTTTTCGAAGTTAAAAGCTACATTACTCTTGAAAATTCAAGACATGGTATTCTGCTTCTGATTTTCTTTACGAAAATTTAGAAGGCTGCAGTTCGAGCAATTAGTAAAAATTGATCTAGTTTTTACCATAAACTTAACTCGAATTTACGGGCTACGCTACGACGCAAAGTTGGTAAGCTATGTTCACGTGTCAAGAGCTGCAATCTAACCAACAACGCCAGTAATATATTCCGAGCAAAAAAGGAGTTCAGTGATTGACCTTAATTAGCGTATTTTCGCCGACTATTTAGACTTTTATCGCAACTAAGAACTATCTATTTGTGATAGGGCGCCCCAGAGAATCTTTCTTTTTTAATTAACATACTTTCCCATAAGTTGAATAAATACCTTTGTGCATAAAAACTAAACTAGGAAACAACAACGTCAAATAGCACAAATTGAAGATTACTGCAGACACTGTTTCGGCGTTACAAGGAAACCCTTTTTCAATGCAAAACAATCAGCTTATGGATGAAAAGACATCCGACAGGACGCTTTGGTTGGATGTCTTTTCATCCATAAGATCATTTCTTGTACTTGCCCATCTTTACAGGGTCATTTTATAAGACTTACACAAGAATTTTATAAAAATTAATCTCCTTATACAGTCGCCTCAGAGCAACACTAAGACGTCTAATCCCAGGAATAATACTAAGATATCCCACTGTTGCCCTGAGGCGACGATATATTTATTTTTCAATTTCATGTGATGTTTATAATTCAACTTCTGAATGTTTTGGAACGGCTTGGGTGAAGCACTACTTTTAGTTTGCTTTATTTTAGATCACTGGAGTGTAAATATTTCACGGCCTGACTAATTTTGGAGTGACCCATGGAAAAAGATGTACGAAAGATTAGGAAATTCAGCTAGTGGTTTACTCAACAAAAGGTTTGAAAACGTCTGCTTCAAAAAAAAAAAAAAAGTAATTATTGAAAAGACGTATGACATTGGAAATGATTTTGATTACGAAAAAGTTTTATTAGTAAATTTTATAATATAGGTAAACAGTTCTAACCAGGATCCTCTTCAGTGGGTGCATGATCTTTGTACGCCAGAAGGAAAAGAAATTTTCCGAAATCCAACTCTTCGAATTCGTTCTTCTCCATACTGTCCAGGACTTCCATCACTTCAGTTGCGGTAATAGAAGGCTCAAAATCGTTCAAGGCTTCAGAAAAGCTTTTCAAATTAAAGGGCCCTTCTCTGCCAACTTCTACATAATGCATTATGTCTTTGAAAAGACAGTGCTGCAATGATCATAACATATCTTTGTTTTTATTCAATGCAATCGATATTTTTAACGAATTTTTTTAAATATGAATGTGAAATCTAACCTGAGCGGTCGTAAGAGCAGTGTACCATTTTGGTTTCATTGGGCCAAAAGCTCGTTGAGCAATATGTCTTGCAAAAAGGCTTGAAAATATGGGATGTCTTGGTTCTGAAGTAGTGAAGAATATACAGTATTGTGGCAATTAATTGGGAAACGCATTTTATTTTTCAAAAAAAATCAGTTTTATTCAAGTTTTTCATGAATGCATTTGAAACTAATAATTAATATGACTTTCTCGAGACTTAATAACATCACAGACACGTTTTGGCATGGAATGTACTAGACTGGCACATATAGTTTTAATTTCAACATCATTATACCATATGTCAATAACAGATGAAATTAGCTTTATGAAGACGTATTTCAACGATAGCCCACAAATTTTCAATCGGGTTTAAGTTCGGGAAGTTTCCAGGCCAATCCAATACAGTAAGTTTGTTTTTGGAGCTGAAATTAAAAATTTGCTTCGATGTGTGACATCGCGCCGTCTTGTTGAAAAACGTAATCTCTGTTCGGCCAAAGTTTAAACATGGTTGGATGCACATTTTGGGTCAATATCGATTCTTAGCTGGCAGTGTTAATTATTCCTTCTACGCGGAATAAGGGATTATGTCCCTGAAACGCAGAAACAACCCCAAAACATCTTTTTTGGGTGGATACTTGGGTTCTTGACTAATGGGATGCGGACGAAGAGGTTTTCCGCTGCTCCTTCTTATGAGCTTGAATCTAAATCCCTGAACCACAAAAAATAAAACCTTTACCCGGTCCTCTTCAGTCCATATTTTATATTTCCGTGCCCATTCTAACCTTTTTTTCTTCATACGAGGCGTGAGAAGCTGCTTCTTGTACGGTCGACGTGCTTTCCGCCCACGTTCTAAAAACCTGTCTCTCACTGTTGAAGTACCAATGTCAATACCAGCTGCCACCATGGACTTGGACAGATCAAAACTAGTCAATCGAGGATTCATAACACTCATTCGATGTAAACTTTTGTCGTCACGTGCCGAAGTTGATCTTTTTCGGCCGTATTTTCCAATACGGTGGGTTCCAGCATTTCCTGTTGTCTTAAACCGCTGCTTTATCCTCCCGACACTTGATTTACTCACTCCACATATTTTGCCTATTTCTTCTAATATTTTAGAAGTGTTTTCTCTAAGTGCAATCAACTTAGCACGTGTTTCAGGGCTGATATCCATGACTCTAATTACTCCCACAACAAGCAAGCAACTAACACTGCCAACTTCTAGCCACTTGGCGAAAGAATTTATATGCCTGCTACTTACCTGATGCGTACAAACAACTACTAGTTTGAAAATAACTGCCATTTGAACTCTGAGCTGAATTTGAGTGCTTATTCGTTCGCTTACGTGTGAACAAAGCCAAAAAAAAAAAAAAAAAAAAGACATTTCCCAGTTATTTGCCACAATACTGTATTTAGTTAAACATGGAAATGCATAGTAAAAGAATGTTACATTTGATTTGGTAGTTGTTTATCTTAGCCTTCTATTCCAAAAGAAACGACCTATTATATATTGCTATTTTCAGTTTAAGATAAAATAAATATTTAACAACTATTTAAAAGTTACTAATACTGCTAAGTTAAATTTTACTATCATTTTAGAAAATTATAGCTGCTCAATAGTCTAATTTTTGTTTAGTGCTCCTCTGAGTAACTTGAAACTAAAAAATCATATTCATGTATACATAAAGTTGAACAACACACAGGATATTTTTTATGTATTAGATTACTTCTTCTCTTACATAGGGTGTTCAAGCTACCTTTGATCTAAAATCAGGACAGTAAAGAAGAAGAAGAAGAAGAAAACAACTTATCTCAAAACACTTTACAAGAAAACTTTACTTATTACAGAAAACCAACAAAACGTTATATTCAAACGTATTTGGTATTAAACAATATCTTATAGAGTAAATTTTCGTCGACCAAATTGTTTTTACACATTTTGCTGCACGATAAAGAGGCTAAAGGTGCGACATCGATGGCAAAACATCGATATTAGAAAGTAAAACATCGATGATATTGATACATCGACCAAAAAACATCGATGTTTTAAAACATCGATTCTTTTATCAATGTATAACATACATTTTTGAATATACTACACTAATTTAAGCAATAAGAAAGAATACGTACCCGACGAATGTATTGAAAATACAGAACATCAAATCATGAATATAATTTAATAAGAATAATTTCGCAGAAACTAAAAGTAAATTTATATCAAAAAAGAATCTAAGAAAAAATGTATCATAGCACTTACCGTCAGTTGAATGATGAGAAAAAGTTGTGCTAATTATTTTAAGAATACAAAATTAATTCTGACACTTATTTTTAAGAGCAAGAAATATGTGTTGTACTGTTAGTTCATAATTAAACACAAATTGTAAGTAATAGAGGGACGACTTGTTTGGGGAAGTCGATAAGTAACCCCGAATATTGGTGTTGACAGTTTGGAGAAAAAGAAGCAGCGCATTTCTCTTTTCGCAGACTATCCCAACAGTCACAGAAACATCTCTTTCCGATGGAACAGAAGTTGTCATCCCTATCAAATATTTTAAAGCAACCCCCTTTACCAGCTCTGAATTTTTAAAGTTATGATTTTCACCGTAGTAGCGTATAGGATTTTCCTTTAGTTTAGAAACTGGAGCCTTGAAATACACTGCAAGTTCTGATACCAGACTACCATCGTCAGTTTCTTCTAATAACTTTGACCTCTTTCTCACTCTCTAGTTAATATTCTACTATCTTGTAGTGATCTTCCCAAAAATCATCCCTCAAGAAAAATTGATCTTATAAAATTAGTGCAATTTTTTTTTTTGGCAATTCCATAAGTAAACTTAATTACCTAGCGAGAAAATTGAAGCAAATTTTATGATAATTTTCAATTAAAATGCAAAAACATCAGCATCGAAAAAACATCGATGGTCCAAAAACATCGAAAGTAAAACATTGATGTTAAAAACATGGATGTTTTAACAAAAACATCGATGTTTCCAAAACATCGACATCGATGTCGCACCCCTAATAAGGAGTGATATATTTTAATTTAAAGCAGCAACTTTCCGGTTTTAACGTGCAATTGATTTCGTTCAATGAGTGTACAACGTTCAATTGAGTATATATGCCAATGTATTAAATCAATTGATTATAATACAGTGGAGTACCGAAAAGTACCTTGCCACATTAGTTTAGACAGTTTTTTTTATGGTGGGCACCTTATTTTTTCTTAGGGTGGCCACCTTAGGAACATGCATACGGTCCCAATTAGCACGAAGTAAAATTGCATTTTAAAAAAAATCGATTAGAGTTAAGTTGAATTAAAGGGAGTGGTTAAAGAGAAGGATATAGTATTTCAGAAATCGTATATTACCTGAAAGCTCTAAGATTTTAAACGCTTGAAAATTAAAATACATTCTTACCAGTAAATTAGAGTTATTCCTCCTCAAAAGGGAAATTACCATACAATGGGCGACTGGTAATATCTTCAAGTGCATTCATTTGCATTGCAGATGTAGGTTTCACTGGGCAGTACCGTCATTTTCTTTTTAAAAATAAAATCAATGCTGCTATCTGCGACTAGACTGCCTTAAGAACACTGACCACGTTTGGCTCACCTACCTTATTATAAAACGTAGGATATTATGCTAGCTAAAAAAAAAAGCTTTCTTGTTTGATTAGCAAAAATGATTTTTTTTTTTTTTTATGAATAAACTTGACCAGAGTAGTCGTCAACTTTTATATTGTTCAAATACTCTTTAAATCCAGATTGTTAGATCTTTTTAATTTTATTTTGCAGGTTTCTCTTTAAGTTTTAAATGAGCGAAAGTTCGCGTGAATGTCAATTTGCACAGGTTCGTGTATCTTTTCTTGAAAATCTATTAAAGATACAATTATGAAATTTTTTCTGCACCTTAAGTAGACTCTTTTCTCTATATTGAAGTAAAAAACAGAAAGAAAGCTTAGTTTTTAAAAAAAATTCTAATATGTAAGTCACTATTTTTTTCAAAAAATGCCATTTTGCAACACAAAATCAGCTCTATTAAAAATTATTTTTCGAACACGAGAAAAAATTTACTTCAGTATATGCGATTAGATGTATAGAATAGGTGGTAAAACTTTAAAAGCCTAACATAATTTAGTTTCTAACTACCAAACGGCACGAACTTGAAGGTCATGGATTTGAACAAAATTCTAGGTATAGGTCCATTCCCACTAGGTATGAGCACAGGTTAAGTGGTTTGACTGCATATGCTCTAGTTCGGCTACAACGGGGGTCCAAAGTTGTTACTTTGTACCCAGGATGCAATGAAGTTTCCTTTAAAATTACCATTTTTATCCTTTTTTCTGCTACTGTACTGCAGTATGAGCTATTTGCATGTTTACCTTTGAATTAATTATGATAGATACTAATTTTTAATAAGCGGTTCTCAAATTTTAATTTGCTGCTACTTTTAATTTCAATAACTTGAATGCCAAAATAACATAGTTACAGGATATCTATAGTTTGCAAATGAAACTAATTATTTTCGCTTTATATTAATCGTCAGCTAGTAAAAAGTATTTATCCGTTTGCTAATAAAAACATTCACTTTAGCTGGATATTTATCGTCTGCTGTCAAAGATATCCCACATTGATAAGCAAATGGAAGAGGAGAAGGCACTGATTTGTTGCACATGGCACAAAAAAAAAAAAAAAAAAAAAAAAAATGTTTCTACTTTTCAAATAACTTAGATAGTGGCCATAAATAAATACGTGTTCTTCCTCATACTCAATTTACTAGCAAAAGATGACAAAGGTGTTGGGAGATCGAACATAGTGGCGAAGTCTGAAATTCCAATGGAAAAGCCATTGCATTTCTGGGGCCAAACTAGCAACTTTGGACCCTCGTTGCAGCCAAACCAGGGCCTATGCAGCCAAACCGCTTTATCTGCACTCATACCAAGAGGGAATGGACCTATAGCTGGAATTTTGTCCTAATCCATGACCCTCAAGGTCGTGCCGTTTGGTCGTAAGAAAAAGGAACATTTAGTTTAAAAAATATCATTCCGAGATATCGCAATTTAAAGGGGAAAATCATACCTCATTAAAATAGGTTTACATTTTTTACTTTCTTCTATATCTAATACATAGAAGAAAGTATTGGATTCGTGCAAATTTTCAAATTCCGAATTTTGACGGATTCGGACGTTTTGAGGTGTGCTGAGTCCATTTCGACTATTTTTGGAAAATTTCTGTCTGTCTGTGTGTGTGTATGTGTGTGTGTATGTATGTGTGTGTGTATGTATGTGTGTGTATGTGTGTGTGTGTCACGTCTGTGTGTGACCAGTTTTTTGTGGCTGCTCTACAGCAAAAACTACCGCATGAAATCGAACGAAATTTGGTACACATATGTGCCCCTATGTGAACTTGTGCCCATTGGTTTTTGGCGCAAATTCCTCCAAGGGGGGTGGAGCAATGGGACGTTTTTTGAGTTACGCGTGCTTGCTATTCCTCAGGAAGTAACTGGCGGAATCAGACAAAATTTGGTCCATATGTTGCCATTAACAGGAACAGGTGCTGATTCAATTTTGGTGCCAATAACTCAAACGGGGGTTGAGCTATAGAACGTTTTTTGTCGTCAATTGTGACTGCTGTATCTCAAGAAATAATGAACAGAATGAAAGAAAAATTTATCGTCAAGTAGTCCTTAGTGGGTATAAGAGCTGATTTTATTTTGGTGTCAACAGCTAACTAGTATGTTGTGGCCATCACGAAACTTTCTTCTATATTTTTCTTTTTTTTTTCTGATCCCTCCCCATGCTTGACGGGGAAGCAATATTCCCAACAAAAACAAAATGACACATGCAAAAACTTGACCACCATCCCAATGTCTGAATTATTGCAAAAGCAAAGCAAAGAGCGAAAATTGAAAGTTATTTTAAAAGCCTTGCTTGAATTAATTACAAATATTTTATTTGTTAACAAACATAAGATGGCAACAGTTAAACATTTTAAATCATTGAGATAATATTTCCGATCATTTCCAAACAATTAAAAACACGAGAAATTCGCAGACGACAATCTATTACGATTTATCTTTCTTATTGTTGCATTAATAAAGCTATTTTTATTCAAAAAAAAAAAAATCAACACCTCTTGGAGCGATTGGCGTCAAAATTGAACCAAAGCCTGTTTACGTATGGATTCACATATATTCCAAATTTCAACCAGAACGTAGCATTACTTCTTGAGATAGGGTACTCACAATGGAAAAAAGGAACGAACGATTGCGCTACCCCCCTTTTTAGCTGTTGACACCAAAATAAAATCAGCTCTTATACCCACTAAGGGCTACTTGCCGATAAATTTTTCTTTCATTCCGTTCATTATTTCTTGAGATACAGCAGTCACAATTGACGACAAAAAAAACGTTCTATAGCTCAACCCCCGTTTGAGTTATTGATACCAAAATTGAATCAGCACCTGTTCCTGTTAATGGGAACATATGGACCAAATTTTGTTTGATTCCGCCAGTTACTTCCTGAGGAATAGCAAGCACGCGTAACTCAAAAAACGTCCCATTGCTCCACCCCCCTTGGAGGAATTCGCGCCAAAAACTAATGGGCACAAGTTCACATACGGGCACATATGTGTACCAAATTTTGTTCGATTTCATGCGGTAGTTTTTGCTGTAGAGCGGCCACAAAAAACTGGTCACACACAGACGTGACACACATACATACACACACACATACATACATACATACACACACACACACACAGACAGACAGACATTTTCCAAAAATAGTCGAAATGAACTCAGCACACCTCAAAACGTTCAAATCCGTCAAAATTCGAAATTCGAAAATTTGCATGAATCCAATACTTTCTTCTATATATTAGATATAGAAGAAAGTAAAAAGGGGGGTAGCGCAATCGCCCGTTCTTTTTTTCCATTGTGAGTGCCCTATCTCAAGAAGTAATGCTACGTTCTGGTTGAAATTTGGAATATATGTGAATCCATATGTAAACAGGCTTTGGTTCAATTTTGACGCCAATCGCTCCAAGAGGTATTGATTTTTACTTTCTTCTATATCTAATATATAGAAGAAAGTATTGGATTCGTGCAAATTTTCGAATTTCGAATTTTGACGGATTCGAACGTTTTGAGGTGTGCTGAGTCCATTTCGACCATTTTTGAAAAATGTCTGTCTGTCTGTGTGTGTGTATGTATGTGTGTGTGTGTGTGTGTGTGTATGTATGTGTGTCACGTCTGTGTGTGACCAGTTTTTTGTGGCCGCTCTACAACAAAAACTACCGCATGAAATCGAACGAAATTTAGTACACATATGTGCCCCTATGTGAACTTGTGCCCATTAGTTTTTGGCGCGAATTCCTCCAAGGGGGGTGGAGCAATGGGACGTTTTTCGAGTTACGCGTGCTTGCTATTCCTCAGGAAGTTACTGGCGGAATCAAACAAAATTTGGTCCATATGTTGGTATTAACAGGAACAGGTGCTGATTCAATTTTGGTGTCAATAACTCAAACGGGGGTTGAGCTATAGAACGTTTTTTTTCGTCAATTGTGACTGCTGTATCTCAAGAAATAATGAACGGAATGAAAGAAAAATTTATCGGCAAGTAGCCCTTAGTGGGTATAAGAACTGATTTTATTTTTGTGTCAACAGCTAAAAAGGAGGTAGCGCAATCACCCGTTCTTTTTTTTCCATTTTGAGTGCCCTATCTCAAGAAGTAATGCTACGTTCTGGTTGAAATTTGGAATATATGTGAATCCATATGTAAACAGGCTTTGGTTCTATTTTGACGCCGATCGCTCCAAGAGGTGTTGATTTTTTTTTTTTTTTTTTTTTTTTTGCGAATAAAAAATATTTTTATTAATGCAACAATAAGAAAGATAAATCGTAATAGATTGTCGTCTGCGTATTTCTCGTGATTTTAATTGTATGGAAATGATAGGAAATATTATCTCAATGATTTAAAATTTTGAACTGTTGCCATCTTATGTTTGTTAACAAATAAAATATTTAATTCATTCAAGCAAGGCTTTTAAAATAACTTTCAATTTTCGCTCTTTGCTTTGCTTTTGCAATAATTCAGACATTGGGATAGTCGTCAAGTTTTTGCATGTGTCATTTTGTTTTTGTTGGGAATATTGCTTCCTCGTCAAGCATGGGGAGGGATCAGAAAAAAAAATATATATATAGAAGAAAGTTTCGTGATGGCCACAACATACTAGTTTTTTTTTGAATAAAAATAGCTTTATTAATGCAACAATAAGAAAGATAAATCATAATAGATTGTCGTGTGCGTATTTCTCGTGATTTTAATTGTATGGAAAAGATCGGAAATATTATCTCAATGATTTAAAATTTTTAACTGTTGCCATCTTATGTTTGTTAACAAAGAAAATATTTGTAATTAATTCAAGCAAGGCTTTTAAAATAACTTTCAATTTTCGCTCTTTGCTTTGCTTTTGCAATAATTCAGACATTAGGATGGTAGTCAAGTTTTTGCATGTGTAATTTTGTTTTTGTTGGGAATATTGCTTCCTTGTCAAGCATGGGGAGGGATCAGAAAAAAAAAAAAAGAAAAATATAGAAGAAAGTTTCGTGATGGCCACAACATACTAGTTTAAAACTTATTTTAATTTACTTCCAATATGAGCACGATCAAGAAGTTTGTATCATTAAAAATGTATTGAAATGTAGTTTCAAAATATATAAAAATCAAAAAATTTGAAGTTTTGAAAGTATTTAGGGTACTGACTCCCCTTCAGCTTTTTAATAGCATTTTTCAATTTAATTTCACAAAAGCAAACTCTTTCTTGCTGTCTGGTAAAAAAAAAATTAAAAATTAATTTGAATTTTGGCATTTGGAATTCAAATTATATTTTTCGCAATCACGAGTGTGTATGTAGGCGTTTGTGTCTGTGTGCAGGTATGAATGTGTGGGTAGTTGTGTGTATGCGTGTTTGTGGTAGGGGGGGGAAGTGTATGTGTGTGTAGGCATATGTGTTTGTCTGTGTGCAGGCATGAGTGTGTATGTGTAGGTGTCTATATTTATGCGTGTGTGTGTATGTATTTGTGTATGTGTGTAGGTGTATGTATGTGTGTGTATGTCTTTGTTTGTACGTGCGTGTATGTATGCGTGTAAGTGTAGGATATTGACGCAACCTGGAGATGGGTTTCGCTAGAGGAGCAGCATCGTAAGGAACCGGTCGACGGTGATGCTGCAGAGGGTGCTGGCGGGAAAATAAAATGATAGCATATCAAAACAGTCAAATGAAAGCAAAAAGCAATCGTGATTGCTCAAAAAAAAAAAAAAATCACTATTTAAACAGGGGTGCCTATTCCTCCAGGGGTGTTGGCACACCCCTGAAATCCTATGCAGAAGCACAGCTAAACGAGAGCTCCTTTCCAAAATGAGAACAAGAACTCTCTTTCAAATTACCTTCCCCCCTCCCTTTAAATTTCAGTGGCGCTGTCAGCGCCATGGATCCCTTCGTAGTTATCCCTGATTTTAATAAAAGAAAAATTTAATACCTGAGTATTTTGGCCTTCGGAAAATCCGATTGTAACGACGGAAGTCTTTTTTCTTATCTTCATCCTATATTTCCGAACAAGAAAAATCAGTTTATGATATTCTTAATAATATACGCATATTGTTTCGATGTATAAACTTTATAAGTCACCTTCCAATTTATTGCTAAGAATTCAATAAAAGAGTGCATCAAAATATCTTTTGACTGAGCCCTTTGTAGATATCAGGCATTATCTGGATGAATTACTGTAGATTGCCTAATATCAATTAGTTGGAGCAGTGGTTCTCAACCTTTTCACTAACGAGGTCTTCTTGGTTCCCTTCCGAATCCTAAGCGGACCACAAACGATAGAAGTAATATTTTCACAACAATTATACTGGGTGAAATCAAATAAATCTAAGAGTTTCCTTCAGAAATTTAATTATAAATGTAATAAAATAATAGTTTAAAAAACTAAAAAAAAAAACACACTTTTGTAGCAAAATGAGCTAAAAACTAATCTTTGGATGATAAGTATGTAAAGTAATTGACCAAACACTTAATTTTAAAGTAATGCAAAAAACCGTGGGTTGCTGTCTATTTACATTTTTTGCATGGACAACAAATGTAAGAAATTCAAGACAACTGATAAGAAGCCCTCACGCTTTTTTTTTTTTTGTATTACATAAAAATTAAGTGTTTGGTCAATTACTTTATATACTTATCATCGAAAGATCATTTTTTACTTTTTAGTTCATTTTGCTACAAAAGCGTGTTTTTTTTTTTTTTTTAGTTTTTAACACTATTATTTTCTTTTTCTTTTACATCTTTTTTTGTTTTGTTTAACTTGTTTTACGAAAAAATAATATTCATTTCAATATAATTCGAAATTCTTTTATATTCATGAAATCCCCCCCCCCTCCCAAAAAAAAGGTAACCAAAAGTATCAGGCAGCATTAGAAACGCAGTTTCTCGAAAAAAAAACATTCAACTGCGCCGATAAATTGCATGGCGAGTAATTAGGTAATCCAGCTAATCCATCACTGTTAAATCTACAGGATGCATTCGGCACCTTTCACGGGAGAAACGCTTGTTCACCAGCGGCACCCAATACGAAGCCGAAATGGCACCTCTAAATAGGGTGAAAAACAGGCACTTTTAAAAAATAGCAGCCGGAGTGAAAAAAAGCAACCTTCGGAGAGAGAAATGGCACCCCTTACTATAGATCCTCCCTCTCCCTCCCCCGCATTGTGTGCGTTTTTGAAGACAGTTGTGTATTTTTTATTTTTTTTAAGTTTTATTTTGATTCATGATATTCTACGTTTTGGACATTTTTCACATTGAACTCGGTACTGGAAATGATTAAAACTTGTAATTACAGCATTTGATCATATTTCAGAGTTTTCAACATAGTTAAGAAGTGCTCATAGCTTTAATTCATTTGATCGTGCTCTAATTCAGTATTTCTCAACCTCTTTTGACCCACGGGCGCGGTAAAAGCAAATGTAAAACTTTGCGGACCAATGAAATCTTTATCGTTTTTTTAACAATTCATAAAATAAATAATATTAATAATGATAACTCTGGGGCCGTCAAAAACATGTGAAAAAATTCTACATTCTGATGATTTTTTTTTTTTTTTTTTTTACAAAAAGTAATGTTAAAAATGAACGAGCTGATGTGGGCATCACAGGACTTTCTTTTACTCCAATTTAAAGATAATAAGGCCTCGGAGTGAGCAAAAAAACACGTTAAATACTTTCATTCCAAGTCTGTTGCGAACCGAAGCAAAGAAAACGCTTTGTACAGATAAATTTTCCCAATATTGGCAGTTTTAAATTGATTCAATGGTTAACTGTTTAAATATCGCTAAATTGAAACCTGGTTTAAAAAAAAACCCGTCAAATTCGTACATACATACGTACGTCACGCGAAAACTCGTTGTAATTAACTCGGGGATCGTCAAAATGGATTCTTCAGGTGTCTATACGTTCCTAGGCATGTATCCACGTGTGATCGGGTTGAAAAAAACGAGCTGATGTGTGCATCACATGACTGCCTTTTACTCCAATTTAATGTCATTTTCCCATTATTGGCGATTTTAATGTGATTCAATAGTTTACTCTCTAAATATCACCAAGAGTGTCCAAATCGAAACCTCATTTAAAAAAAAATCGCCAAATTTGTCGCCAAGTTGGCGACAAAACTTGGCGACCAAAAGACTGGCGATATATCGCCAAGTGTCTGCCAAATTATACTTGTTTACATCGAAATTAACAATGATTTCCCTCCAAAAAGGGGCAAAAGACCCCCTTAGAAACATCCGAATGCAATCAAAAGGGAAGGTGCACAGCTAGACCCCACTAGGAGTCCACGTACCAAATTTAAACTTTCTAGGACATACCGTTTTTGAGTTATGCGAGATACATACACACTTGAACAAAAGGTAAAAGGAATTGTATGTAAAAACATTTTGTATATTGGTGACATAAACATTGATACTTTACAGAATATCACGACAACAAATGATTATATTAATACTATGTAGACTATGGGTTTCAAGCAATATGTTGATATACCAACTAGGTGTAATGACCTAAGCTCATCCTGTGACCTAAGCTCATCCTGTATTGATCATGTCTTTTATAAATGTAATTACAGAATAGATAGAGCAGTAACAGCTGCAGTACATAAAACAACAATAACCGATCACTATGCATTACTAGTAAAAATTGATAACAAAAAATTATTAGAAAAACATTTGAAACGTAATCGGAGTAGCAAGCAAATAATTAAAACATTCATCGATTATAGAACTTTTGAACAGGATATTAAAGAAATTAATTTCTCTAGCTTAATAGATGAAAACATGGAGATAAATGAGATTTATAACACTTTTATCAGTAAAATTAAGGAATTCATGGAAAAAAACAAGAAGATAAAAAAAGCTAATAAATTAAAAAAAACAATGGATTACACAAGAGTTGGTAAATATGATCAATAAAAAAGAAAAATTATATAAAAAAACAAAACAATTTCCTTATAATAAGGAATATAAAAATAATTATAAAGAATACAATAAACAATTAAAAAAGTTGATTAAAAAAGAAAAAGAGGATTTTTTTCACAAAAAATTTGTCCATGCTGGAAAAGATGGAAGAAAACAATGGAATATTATTAAAGATATTACAGGGATTAAGAATAAGAATTCCATCGATGTAGATAATAGCAATGAACTAGTTGAAAAATTTAATGACTTTTTATAAATTGTTGTGTGGAAATAAACGGCGATAAAGCATCAAACTATGATAATAACATAACACACCAAACAAATTCTATGTATATTTACCCAATGGAAATAAGTAAGGTTAAAAATATTATTGATAATATGCAAAATGACAAAACACCGGGACATGACGGAATTACAAGTAATGCACTTAAGATAATTGCTAATTATCATATAGAAATTGTGACAAAAATCATCAATATTAGTCTACAAAGAGGGGAATTCATAGAAGATCTAAAAAAAGCAATAATTACACCGATACACAAATCAGGTGCTAAAGATGACTGTAATAATTTCAGACCTATCTCAGTTCTACCAATATTCTCAAAATTATTGGAAAAATGTTATAGCTCTCAGTTGATGAATTTCTTAGAAAAATATGATTTTTTCCATAACGCACAATACGGATTTAGGCAAAACAGAAATACTGAAAAAGCTGTATTAAAATTAGCAGGTGAAATTTATGCGAACATTAACGAAAACTATGAAACTTCAGCAGTATTCTTGGATTTACGTAAAACATTTGACAGTGTAAGCATAAAGATTTTGATAAAAAAGTTATACAATGTTGGAATAAGAGGAATACCTTACAAATGGATATTATCCTATCTCACGGACAGAAAACAAGCAACAAAACTAAATAACTGTATAAGCAAATATAAAACAACAAAAAAGGGAGTCCCTCAGGGATCAATTTTAGGTTACTTTTTTTAATATATATTAATGACATATCATACATTAAATTATACGGTACAATTACTCTATATGCAGATGATACAGCATTAACATATTCTGCAAAGAGCATTAATGATATAAAAAACCAAATGGAACTTGATTTAACTGCTATAAATAAATGGTTAACTGACAATATGTTATCTCTTAATATAAATAAAACAAAATACATAAAGTTTGATTTAAAAAAGAATGGAATTAATAAAATTGATTTAGGCATAAAATATCACGAACCAACATGTGACTGCACAAATAACTGTAACTGCCCTACCATAGAAAGAGTCGAAAATATAAATTATTTAGGTATAACTTTTAGTGAAAATTTAAAATGGAAATGCCATACTGATAAACTTGTGAAGAAATTAAGAAGTAGAATACTTTGGCTCTATCTATTGAGAAATATAGTTGGGAAAAAGTTTCTTAGATGTTTATTTTATGCTTGGATTAACTCAATAATTACGTATGGTATTTGTGCATGGGGAGGTGATTATGAAACAAATCTTACCAATTTAAATAGAACTTATGCAAAAATTTTGAAAATAATTTATGGATCTAAACAAGAACTTAATAAAAACGATACTATTTTACAAAAGTCAGAGAAAATCTATAATATCAGAGAAATATATGCACAGAGAATATTGTATTTTTTGCATAACAACAATAACTGGTTTGAAATTAATGAAAAACAATATAATACTCGAATTTCAGGTAAACAATATAAAGTTATAAAACCAAATAAAACTATTATTAAAAAGCAATTGTTTTACTTGGCACTGCGGCTGTT
Organism: Uloborus diversus; assembly: GCF_026930045.1. Taxonomy (NCBI): domain Eukaryota; kingdom Metazoa; phylum Arthropoda; class Arachnida; order Araneae; family Uloboridae; genus Uloborus; species Uloborus diversus. Next base: position 58,087,078 of record NC_072732.1, on the reverse strand, counting down.
TAATGAACTAACGGAAGATGTTAGGAATGAGAAGAACTTTAAAAAATATAAACAAGGGGTCAATGAATATATACAAAATAATGACATTCTATCAACAATTAACTTTTAGCTGATAAAATATACTGACTTGCCAACCGGGGGGGGGATTTTGTATTGTAATTTTTATACTATTGAATGTTTCAATGCGAGTTATTGTTTTTTTTTTCTGGAGTCAAACAGTCCAATAATTGTTCTGTGTAAAATTTTTACTACTTGTGTAAAATTAATTTGTAAATATTTCTGTTAATACATATTTGTGTTTGTACTCCATACTAAACCAATTAAAAAACACTGCGGACAGTGCCTTTGGCGCTATTTAGTGTTGAATTTAATACTAACTCGTGTTGAACTATAGTCAAGATTTTCTTAATGTTTTGTTATGAAGTTTGTAATTTATGTTTAATAATTTGTAAGTTTTTTAATTTTACTTTTTTAATTTTGCTTACTGTTATGTATGTGTATTTTGTTTGTTAATAAATTTTATCTTTTATCTTTATCTTTACATACACACATGCGCACATTCGCACATACATACGTACATACAGACGTCACGAAAAAACTCGTTGTAATTAACTCATGGATCATCAAAATGGATATTTCGGGTGTCTGTACGTTCCTAGACCACGTGTGGTAGAGTCAAAAAAAAAAAAAAACATTCATTCGGGGGTGAGCAAAATAGAAATTAAGGCCGATTTTTGAGTGAAAATATTTTTGCGAATACAATACCTTTTTTTGTAAAAGGAAGTAATAAAACAATAAATATCTACCCCTTTACTTGGTATCAAAGATCTGTCACAAATATGTTATAATTTAAAGAAGAGTAATTATTTAAATAATGTGAGAAATTATACATTTACTAAAACATGACCCATACCGAAAATGAAGTATAGCTATACTTATGGATTATTTACATGAAGAGCCGAAAACATTCCGGGATATTACAGTTACGGAAAAACAAAATCGTTTCATAAACGTTAATAAGAGTAACAAAATGCACATAAAGTTTTTCGACAGTTAAAAAATCAAAAGAAATGTCTAAAGCTATCGAGACATTAATCGCTAACAGGGGAAATGATTCAACACTTGAATGAAGCAAAAAAAAAAAAAAAAAAAGCTAGACTGAGAGAGATTTGTTTTTTTCCCTAGCCTATTCTGTTATAATCTACGAAGCACAAGAATCATTTTTATTAAGGTTCTCAGTTGTTGATTATTGATAATCTTATTGCCGGTGGTTTTTTTTTTTTTTTTTGTGATTAAATGTTGCTTATCGAGTACTCAAGAAAATAATGATAGATATTTTTAGTAGCGTTTTGAATGATGGAAATTTCACGATAGTAACGGTAAACTGACGCTAAACGACAATAACGGTAACTGAAAAGCAATAAATGCACTTTTAAACACTTTTAACTATGTTTGAAAGCCCTAAAAGCTACAAAGTGATCAAAAAATTGTACTTACTTGTAATTTTGGATGATTAATCCTTGAAAAGTTGTGTTTTAATCCAATAGTGTACTACGTTCAATGTCAACCATCATTTGTCCGCCACATTGAAGTGGTTGAATGTATGTCTAAGGCAAAAGCGCATGCGCAGCGAGTCTTTCTGCGATTGCATGCTGTTTTGGCTCCTCAGCTCTATTTCCTGGCCAGCATGGCACCTTCAGGCACCATGCTTTCACCTTAGAGGGAATATATTCACTCGTCTGGAACCCCTGGTTATAACGGTGATCTCAGTCATCGATGTATGTGTGCGGAAATCACATTTATGTTACTTCAAAAATTTGATGTAAATTTTAATAAAAGTATTGCTCAACAGTGGCCTGATCAACAATGAATTGTCAATTGAACGCTCACCTAAACTGTGGCATGAAATTAGTTAAAAAAAATTATAATTCATGTTATAATTCGCAACTCCAGAGCTCGAATACGCTACCTAGCGGTGATTAACAATACCAAAGAAAAAGGTAAAACATTCCATTCCACGTGTATTTTTTGGGGTAAAAAACAGGCTCCAGACAGTTTGTAGTGTAATTTAATTTCAGAAGAATAGAAAAGAAAGCTTCCCACGAACACGATGAAAAATTACTACCATTCACTAAGCGTCAAAACAAGTTATAAACTACTTCAATTGTTTGTTTTACCTTTTTCGTCCACCATTAGACAGTCGCAGCAGCGCCCCCTATAGTTTATTGGTGTTGCGAATTGCCTTGGAACATTGAAACAAACTTTATATGATGCAAAAAAAAATTAAAGGTTTTATATATATTTTTTAAATTATTTTCGCGAGCATTTTTTAACTTTTTAAAAAAAATTTTCTTTTTCACTATGTTGGATTTATGCTGAAATATTGACTAAAATTGGAAGAAACTTACAATTAATAGTTAATTAATTAATTTGATTATAGAATATTGCATTGTCATCGGGTCTGAGGTCGCGTGCCAAATTTCAAAAGAATCCGATCGTAAAAAGTGGGCGAAATTTGGGTTGCAAGATTCCGTTACAAGATACATACATACATAAATACATACATACATACAGTTGAAGCTGATAAAAGCGTGTTAAAAGTTACGTAAATTGATTTTCACTAGTAATTCGCTGACCACAAATTGAGAACCGCTGATCTAGAGCATCTACTGAATCTTTTAAGTCACTGTAAATAGTTTATTTATTATGGTTTTGCTGTAATATTGCAGTTGGAGCTTAAAAATATTGCTTTTGTTTCTGAAACGAAAAATGGATACCTGAGGAACATGGGCGTATCCAGTGGGGGCCAAGGGAGGCAACTGTCTCACTTTCAAAATAGAAAGTATTTCAAATAAAGCCAAAAAACATACACAAATGCATTATTCCGTTATGTTTCCAAATTCCGGGGGAGGAGTTGGGTACACCTGATTGAGCAAATGACTGGTCTGCCCCACCTTTCATTTTGCGTTAGAATGGCCCTGAGCAGTGGTTGGAAGTAGCGCGCGACAAGTAGCGACGCTACTGTAGTAGCTACATTTTTTAGTAGTTTGCAGTGTAACGCACTACTTTTTTTTTAAGTAGTGTAGTGAGTAGTTCGATGCAAAAAAAAAGTAGTTTGTAGCGATTTCTGGAAACTACTTTTAAATAAACTTTTTAAAAAAAGGATCAAGGTTCAGACGAATTTGACTGGCGCAAATTTTACACAAATACATCAGCGCATGAATGAGAAATAAGACTAATAAAAATACGAGCTAACCTTAGGCATATCATATCGACGCCATATACGTTCTAGTTCTATCCGTTCTATCTCCAAGTCCAAGACACTATTATCATTAAATTAGCGTAAAAGGAAGTCGTGTGATGCGCATCTCAGCTCGTTTTCAATCATGGATAGTATATAAATTTAATTCATAGCTAAATAAAAGTTATATTTCATTGGAGATATCGTAATTGATGAGGATAATCGGTTCTTGGTTTGTTTTTTAAATACAAATTTAAACCACGTTTCATTCTCAAGGCCCGACTAATTAAAATTCAGGCCCCAGGCCCACAATAATTTGGAGGCCCCATGACGACTTTAAAGCGTAATGCAGTGGCTGATTTACGAGTTTGAGACTCGTCGAAGTGCATTTTTGATGGCCTCTTTGTAAATCATTTATCATGTGCATTTATGAATCCAGGAGGCACCTCATAATTTTGACATATTAAATTCCCTATTGGCAGAATGAATAAAAGTTTTCCATTAAAGAATTTTTTTTTCATTAACAAAAGTCATTACTTTTTATTATTATTTTAAAAATACATGTATTTTTCGCATAATTATAATGTTCATTAGGTAATTTTTGGGGCCTCTTAAGAAAACAGGTCCCCGCCCAAGGCCTAGTTGGCCTGTGCGGTAATCAGGCCCTGTTCGTTCTCATGTATTGGAGAGAGAAAGTTTATTAGTCGTTATGGATGGTCTAGGACTAGGAAGATTGGGCGCCGGGAACATTGGGCATATTGGGCGCTGGAAAAGTTGGGCGCCGTCAATTAGACACACAGTTTTTGGACACCAAAAATGTTGATCAGTGCCCAAAACCAGGGCGCCCAATATTCCCGGCGCCCAATGTTACTGACGCCCAATATGCCCGGCGCCCAATGTTCCCGGCACTGTGCCCAATATCCCCGTCTCCCAATGTTCTCTGCGCCCAATCTTCCCATTTCGGTTATGGAAATGTTACTCTTTGCTTAAGTCTAGAAGGAGGACCGTCATCTGGAATTTTACTGGGGAGGGCAAAGTGTGCATATTCAGCGCAAATTTAATAGGAAAGCAACAAAAACCACGCCTACTTATATGCAAAACACTAATTTTTCGAAACCGGGGGGGGGGGGACATATGGCCCGTCCTGATCCCCTAAAGGATGGGCCTTTCTAAAAGACGCGCGCACAGTCGCTCTGTGCTTCGCTGTGGATCGGAGCCAGGATTTTAGAGTACTTTTACGACGGAAACAAAAATTTGGACTTCAATGCCCATATTTGAGGATAAAAGGGTGCTGCAGATTATAGAAGTTATAGGGTCTTTAACACAAAAAAAAATGGACCTTAAACAACAAAATTTTTTCGTTACACACAAGCAAAGCAGCTATTTAACGAGAGAAAGTAAAAACAATCCCATTAAAATTCTTTAACAAATTAAAAAATATATACGTTGATGAACTTACTTTTTCTGATTTTTCTTCTCCATCAGTTAATTCATCTTTCGTTTTCATTCCTCCTTTTCTAGTATCTTCGTCTTTAATATCTTTCGATTTTTCATAAGAAGACTAAAAAATGAAACAAAATAGTAGAAATTATTTTAAAACCGAACAAAACCAATAGAAAGAGCATGTATAAAATGCTTACGGGCACCTATTCTTAAAAAAGAAAAAAATTATACCTGTGAATTTTAAAGGAGTTTTTAAAATGAACTTTTAGGCGTCAGATGGTGTTTTTGAATGTTAAAATATCTCTCGTCTTATAAGAAGGATCTTGTATTAAACACTAACATTTCTTTCTTGTATAGATTTGGACATGAAAACAGTTTTCTCAGTTTCATTTTCCAGTTTTAATTTTAATTTTCAATTTGCGTAAAAAGTCTATCTCCAATTTATAAATATCCGAATATTTTTTTTAAATTTATGAACTTTTTTCCATTCGTTAATACTCGATCGCTTTGAAAACTTTTCACCATTTAGATTTTTTTCTCATTATTTAAGTATAGTATCATGTGTATGTAACTAAATAGCTATTAACAGTGAAATGACTCAAAAAAATTACGTTTTTTCAGCAACTGAGACACATTTTATGACAGCTTCAAAAGGGATTTTATATTTAGGCGTTACGAATTCTACAAAAATCTCATGCAAAACGCTTCTCCATATGTGTTTTCTCCTTTGTTTTGCTACCTTTACATTTGAGTAGAAAGTGTTGATGATCAAATGCATGCATTTAAAAGGTTTTAGGTTTTCGGTATAGAATTGATTTCCTATTTACAAGTCATACACTTTTCTCATTAATTAAGTTTAAAAATAGTTGAAAATTGAACGCAACATCAAATTGGTGATCAAACTAGTCTATTGGTCTACAGAACAAGCAACTGTTACTCGGTATTCTACCTCTGAGAGACAGAAAGAAAATTTCAATGCTCCTTAGAAGAGCCTATCGCAGAAATGAAATGAGTCGGTCAGATGTAAATGTAAAACATTCATGAAAGTGAAAAAAAATCGTAAATAATGTAGCAAACATTTCTATTAATAGTTATTGTTATACCCAAAACCTTTTGACGTGAAGCTGCAGTTTTGAACGCACTTTGATTTAAAACAAAGTATTACTGATGGGGAAACGATACACGAGGGGGACCCAAAAGAAACCGGACGAATGGTACGATGCCAATCCTAGATGTTGTAGAGTGTTCTCCAGCTAGATGGCTCAAGTAGAGACCTTCACAAACCAGCTGTGCAAGTGGTGTCAGTTTAATTGATAATGTCTGATCGTAGTGTTGGTTTTCTCAGGTGTTGTTGCTTTCCGCCTGCGAAGTCGTTATGGCAAATTTGAAAGAACAAACTGTAAACTTGCTTCCTGTTTGAAAAGTCGGCAACGGAATAGCTTACCAAATGTTTCAACAAGCTTTCAAGAACGATGCTGTGAGCCGTACGCAATTTTTGGAGTGGTTTGGGCGCTTTAAAAGTGGTAGAATGAGTGTTGAAGATCATGCTCGTTCTGAGCGCCCTTCAACGTCTCGAAATGATGAAAACGTTGAAAAAATCAGCCAAAAAATCAATGAGAGTCGTCGTTTTACGATTGACGATACATTGGAAGAAACAAGAATGAGTTGGTGCTCGCGCGGGCGATCAGAAGAATGGTTCCTTCATCATGATAACGCTCCCGTACACTTAGCCTTCACTATTAACCGCTACTTGGCCTCTCAGGGGTGGCCAGTCGTTCCTCGACCCCCGTATTCGGCTGACCTAGCCCCCTGTGATCTTTTTCTGTTCATTAGGATGAAAAGAATTCTGAAATCGAAGAGTTTTGATGATGTAGAGACTGTAAAAACTACTTCGCAACAGGCACTGAACATGGTCAAAGCTAAAGAGTTCCAGGGGAGCTTCTAACCGTGGAAAAAAAAGAATTAACAAGTGTATTTCATCGAAGGGTGAACACTTTGAAAGAGACAAAAGAAATTTTGTGAATAAACTAATCCTTATATATTATTTCTGTAGCCTGTTTTTGGTTTCTACGCCAGATTTTCCTCAATTCTTGATCGATTTCTTTGATTTACGCCTTATTTTAAAACTTATGGTGCTGGCTACTGACGAAAAATAGACCGACGGTCTAAAAATTGTTTTTTTCAGCCGAAAAACCTGTTTTAAAGAACCAGAATGAGGTTTTCGGTTAAACTTATAACTTTAAATTGCGCTATGACCGACCGAGCTGAATAGCTTGATCGGCAGAGCGTTCTCTTCGTAATCAGGAGAATACGTGTTCGGGCCCACGTCCGGACAATCTGCAACAAAAAATTAGCGAAATATCGCACATTACATGAACACTTAATTAAGTGAATAACCACTATGAAGGAATAGAATAAATGAGAAGGAAACGCTCCTTGCTGATATGAAAACTTGAAGCGACTTTGTGCTAAATTACTTCGGAATTGAACGTTTTTTTTTTTTTAAGCTTTGGTTCTGGTAAGAAAATTAAAGCATAATGTAAGCGAAAATATAAGTAACAGGTTTAAGATTTCAGACTACAATAGAGCTGTTTTTTGTTCAGAAAAAAATAATAAATCGTATATTGAAATATATATTCTTCTAATGAGTTTTTGACTCTTTGTACAAATAAAAAAATTACTACCTCAATTTGAAGGGTAGTATATATATTTTTTCTTCTTTTTGCAAAAAAAAAAAAAAAACAAATAGCTTATCACATTTGTACTACATTCGAAAAGCTACGCTTAAAAAAGAGCATAGTTCAATTTATTTTGTATTTTAACCGTGCTGTTAAATGATGAACACGTGCTGCCATCTAAGTCATAACGGTTCAAGCAGCCTGCGGTAACAAATTGTAAAAATTTTCAAGAATAAAAAAATGTTTCTTCAATATCTTATCTTATATGTTATTCCCTTCTCATTTTAAAACTTATCAGGCTGGCTAATGAAGAAAAACAGACTTACGGTCGAAAAATCAAGTTTTCGAAAACGCCCCTTGCTGTTTCAAAACCTTGATGCTGCCTGTAGTTCTTATGCATTTTTTAAAAGCCAAAATCTAATGCAGTTTTCCATTTTTTACGTCGCTTTCGGCCAAAAAAAATAGCCTGTGTGTGTGTTCATATTTTAATAAAGCTTAAAAGCACTGGACTTAGTTGTTCGGTTAAATTGATAAGTTTTTTTCGGTAGAGCGTTCGGCTATAAACTATCTGAACTTCGGACAAGTTTGGGCTGTCCGAAAGAATATCAAATTTATATTAGTATTACGCATTACATGTACGCATAACATAGAAACGTAATAAAATAAATGCAGTGGGAATTCTACTTGGTGTTTCGACTCCTTTATGCAGGCTACAGTTATCATTCGGATAAGTTGACTGTTAATCGAAGAGTGTTCTTCCTTTTTTTAAGCTTTGACTAAATCCAGATCACTCAGCATAATGTAAGCATAAAAAAGTATTAACTTTACCTAAAGGGAATCCTTTTTGTGCAGAAAAACATTTTCATTGTATGCTGAAATGTAGATGTTTCTAATAGCAGTGTTCGACCTTTTGTACAAATGAAAAAATACTACGCCAAATTAAAACTACGAGTTTCACCCAGTAAACCTTTAATTTTTTATTCGCGCGAATACGATATAAAGCTTTAAAATTATTATCAACTTCATTAGCAAGAAATCATTTTCTACTCCTCTGCTTTCTGCTGAAAAAAAAAAAATACATTTTGTCTACGTTCGAAAACTTACACTTAAAAAAAGGACTCAGTTCAACTGGTTTTGGTTTTGAATTTTAAGTGTTCGATTAAAAGAGAAACATGTGCGGGCATTTGAGCCGTAACTCATAAAGCAACCTTCTATGTGAAATAGTTCAATATTCAAAGATAAAAGCACTTATTTTCAATCTAATTTATTACTTCTCTAGAATCTTCGTTTCAATCGCTACGTGAGATCTTCGTCATTCTTTAATCAAATTCCATGCTTTTCGAATAATTTTAAATCGTATCATGCTGGTTAATGACAAAACATAGAAGCATGATCTTATTATTATTATTTTTTATTTATTTATTTATTTATTTTTTTTTTTTTTTTTTCTTTTTTGGCAAAAAGCTTTTTTGCTGTTTTTTACTATGCATTCCTTCAATGAATAGCTTTCGAAAAGAAAGGCGCAATTGCTACGTTCGTTGAGGTGTCGGGCTGTTAATTAGAATGGCGCCAATTCGAATCCGTGCCAATAAATATCTCTTCAATATTTCTTTTTTTTTTCCCCCGTCAGATGCTCACATGGGCAGGACTGTATTTGCCACAACCTGTTTTTTAACATGCACAATTATTGCTTTTTCACGAGTCACTACTCAGCCACACTTTTAATGATATTTATGTTTGAATTGAAAATATGTACGACCAAAAGGTGAGCGATGATCAAATTATCACAACGTTGTATTTAACGAGGTTTTGTTACTGATGTCATTAAAATACATGCCTTCTCTTTTGGGCTTACTTTTTTTTCGGTTCTTCTTCATAATGTTCTTCCTTTGAAATTCTTAAAGAGCGAAATACCTTATGAAACGATTCGAAGCACAGTGCGGAGTTCCGCACGGGTCGACTAGTATATAAATATTTTAGAACAAAAATCCGGTTACTTTTGGGTCCCCCCTCGTAGAGATACAGATACACTCAAGAATCGCTCAGAAAAATACACATCAGAGACAGATGCCAAAATTTTGCTTAAAAAAGGCAATTTTATAGATTCTGTAGTCATCGTGTACCCTTTGTATTATAGATATCATACATAAATTGTTATACATAAAGCTACGTAACTTCGATAAAGTATTTTTACGGACTGTATAGAAGAGTTACATAATCCATAGACTTAGACTTCAGAGCACATTGCCCACAGAACAAAGTAAACTTTGCCTGAAAGAATCCGTTGGCTGGTGAAATGAATTTTAGCGTCCAAAAAGAAAACGGGCACAGCTAAAGTGACCAGAGAAGCCTATGAGCATCTTGTTCTCATATCATAACGTAATACTAGGAGAGAGTCAGATGAACAAAAAAATCTAGATAATGGTAGTAATTTCGAAGCTAATTTTACGAAGGAGGCAATATGTAGTCTCAAATGGTGTCATAAGCGTACACATCCTCAGAGCAGGAATTAGTAAATGGAGGGAGCAAGTCCAATCAATGACTTAGCAAAAGGTGACCCAAAGACCCCAAGTCACGTGACTCTACAACGACGAATGGTTGGCACGTTTTTAGGGAAACAGTCAAAGGAAACCTGATTTCTTCCAATGCTTTGCTTTCAAATCTGTCACGTGACTTGGGGTGTTGACTTCACAAATGAAAGTCTTTATTCCCTCCATTTTATCTCTTCTCAATGGTATAAACTGATCAAACTGTGCATAGAACTATTCTTTCACATTCTTCACCTTTGAAGGTCCGTCTAGAGCAGAGCTTCGCAACCGATGTGCCGCAGTATTTTCGTAATTATATGTAAAAAAAAGAGCTTTAATGTAATTTATTTTAAAGTTATGACCGAGAATAGCGTTTGTATCGTTCGTAATTTCTCAACTCACCCTGTCGATCATGTGCAATAAGACATACCCAAGAAGAGGAGAGGCGGGGATTTGCTGCCCCACCTCTTTTAAACTTCTTGTGATCCTATTACTTTCAAATTTTGAAAAGGGATTCTAATTTCCACGAAATCAACTAATTATACAGACTTTTTTTATAAATCTTTCGCAAACGGGAGTATTGCCCCCTCTCCCACTTTATACTTTGTGAAGAACTGGGGGCACTCCTCAGTTCTTCACAAAGTTTGTTTCACAGTCCCTTCCCCAGTCCATCACTCCCTACTTCTTCATACAGCGATTCGCTGGCTTTCATATAGTAAGGTACTAACAAGAATTTTCGAATTGAGGGATGAGGTACGACAGTTTTTGATTTTATAAAACGAAATGCAGTACGTCAGTTTGTTGCAAAACAAATATTGGCTGGCAAAATTAGCGTACATGGCTGACCTTTTTAAACACCTTTACGAAATGAATCGGAAAATGCAAGGACAAGGAGAGAATTTTGGTTATACATGTACGGACAAGCTAAACGGGTTCAAATCAAAAATTCAGCTGTGGAGAGAAGTAGATTGTAACTCATTGGACATGTTCAAACAGACCGTCATCATGGTATGTGAAGGAAATGGTATGGAAGAAAAGCTGCTGAATGTGGTGGCAGAGCATTTAGTCATACTTCAGGACAAGTTTAAGCACTATTTCAAGAATACTGACATAGAACAGTAAGACTGGATTCGCGATCCATTCTCTTCATCTGCGGGTGCATTAGCTAAAGACCTTTCTTTGAAGGCACGAGAAGATTTTATGGACCTCAAGAGCGACTGTACTCTTCAACTTAAGTTGAGCGAGGTGCTTCTGGACGAAGTTTGGTTCCTGGTTAAAAATGAGTATCCTACCATCTCTTGTCTTGCTATTGATGTGCTGTTACCATTTTAAACTACATATCTTTGCGAACTCAGCTTTTCAATCCTCACACTTATAAAAAAAAAAAAAAAACAGCTAGATATCATCTCTAAAGAGCATGATCAAGAACTTCGTGTTCAGCATAGAGCTGAACATCAAACGGCTTGCTCCTCAAGGCAGGCTCAAGTGTCTCATTAGTGTCAAACGGAAGTTAGGTGCTTGGTTTGAATTTCTTGCTTGCTTCTTTCTTGAAACATTATTTGATAAATCGTTTAACTGTAGTGTGCACTTTAATGACATGTTTGACAGAAATGCTTTGAAACACATAAAGCATAATTTTCTGTTAAGTCTGATATGGGTAGTTTTATTGTTTACCTCAATACACATTCGAAACATTTCTACTTTCTAAATAAATTTAAATGCACTACGTTAGTTATAATTGTTTTATTCATATGAAAAAAGTCCCCCCCCCCCCCCCAACATCTTTTTACCAGTGAATAATAATAACATTTCTATATTACCATTGCGAAATTAAGTTCAGTGTGCCCCGTTGATCTAGAAATTTCTTAAGTGTGCCGCAAAATAAAAAAGGTTGAGAAGCATTGGTGTATAGCAGTGCTTCTCAACCTTTTTTACTTTGCGGCACACTGAATAAATTTCCAGATTAACGGGGCACACTGAACTTAATTTTGCAATGGTAATTAATATAGAAATTTTTTTTTATATATTCACTAGTAAAAAGACGGGGGGGGGGGCTTTTTTCATATGAATCAAACAATTATAACTATCGTAGTGTATTAAAATTTATTTAGAAAATAGAAATATTTCGAATGTATTGAGGTTGATAATGAACAACAAAACTTCTTATATCATGCTTTACAGAAAATTATGCTTGATATGTTTCAAAGCATTTCTGTCAAACATGTCAGTAAAGTTCACACTGCAGTTAAACGATTTATCAAAAAATGTTTCAAGAAAGAAGCAAGCAAAAAATTAAAACTAAGCACCTAACTTCCGTTTGACTCTAATGAGACACTTGAGCCTGACTTGGATGTTCGACTCGGATGTTGGAAAGAACTACCCGAAGTTCTTGATCCAGGTTCTTTAGAGATGATCTCTTGCTGATTTTAATAAGTGTGACGGCTGAGAAGCTGAGTTCGCAAAGATATGTAGTGGAAAATGGTAGTAGCAAATCAATAGCAAGACCAGAGGTGGTGGGATACTCATTTTTAACCAGCAACCAAAATTCGTCCAGAGGCACTTCGTTCAACTTAAGTTTAAGAGTACGTTCGCTCTTGAGGTCCATAAATTCTTCTCGCGCCTTCAAATAAAGATCTTTAAATGATACATCGGCAGATGAAGAGAATGGATCACGAATCCAGTCATACTGCTCTATGTTAGTATTCTTGAAATAGTGCTTAATTTTGTCCTGAAGTATGACTAAATGTTCTGCCACCTCATTAAGCAGCTTTTCTTCCATGCCATTTCCTTCACACACTATGTTAATGGTCCGTTTGCAGCACATGTCCAATGACCCACGATCTACTTCTTCTCTCCACAACTGAATTTTTTATTTGAACTCGTTTAGCCTGTCCATCACACATGTAACTAAATTCTCTCCTTGTCCTTGCATTTACCGATTCAATTCGTTAAGATGTTCAAAATTTCAGCCATTTACGCACATATGGGTCATTTTCCCTAAACAGAGCAATTTGGACAGGGCAAGGAATGGCATTCACTGTGCCAGGGGAATGACACTTAGAGGAAATAATGCGTTTTACTGACGATATTATAATTTATGTCAGGGGTGCCCACAGGGGGGGATTATGGCGCAAGTTGCGCCATCAAAAATTTTGGAGGGGATTTTTTTTCCGAAGTTTTGATTTAATTTAGAACATGAAATTTTTTATTTTTGGACGGAAAAAATATTTAAACTTATTCAAGAAGAAATAGATGCATAAGTAAAACTTTTTTCACGTACTCTTTCCAAAATTTAATACCCGTGTCTCTTTTCAATAAAGTTAACATCAGAGACGGGATGGAGTTGGTGCCTGTTTCAAAACTTGATCAGACGATTTGATTTCTATTTAATTTATTATAAATCTTCCGGAAGTAGCACAATTCTGCATGATGTGATGAATACGTGTGACAGTGATGAGAGGGAAAGAGATCAAAAATGACTAAAATAAAAAGTATTCCCCTCTCCTTAATTTATTGTTTGTAATAATTCTGACCACATGCACTAGTTGTTCAATGATTCATTTGCACCTTGACAGTCATTAAGAACTAATTTTGAAGTTAGCGAATAACATATTTTTAATCCCTCTAATCGACAATTACCATAGTTTTTTCATAAACTAGCTGAAGTTTATGTAGAATTTATCATTTCACTTTACTATCATCTTCTCTACCATTTTTAAACTGATTGGTTCAATTTCTCATTAGATGATTTTTATTAAAACTTTCAGTGATGTTGGTTTTTGCTGATGGAAGCATAGAAGGTATCTGATATGCATAGAAGGATATTTGATTCGTTAAAATTATTGAGTTCTGATTTTTCATGTGTGCTGAATAGCTGAATCCATTTCTAAGGATTTCCGAAGAATATCTGTCACAGTGTATCTGTGTGCTATCTACCCTTTTTGACCATGTAACTTTAATTTTGGAAAACTTTCAGGAGAGCGCCCCTCACTGTAAAGCCCGAATAACACCATCCTTATCATCAAGAGTCATCTAAAACTGCGTTACTGCAATTTCGAAAAATTTATAAGAGCGAGCCCCTGATTCTCCCCCCCCCCCCCTTCTTTCCTTAACACAATCAAAGACAATCCTAGAATTGCGTTTTTGGAGTATCCATTTCGAAAAACTGCTGGTTGAATGGCAGCGAAACTCACCTTCTACGAACATTATCAAGAGCAGCGCCGACGCCAAGGGGGGAGGGGGTGTTGCACCTCCCCCCCCCCCAGTTTTTCAAAAGTGGGGCCGCGAATTTCCTTTTGGCGATGTAGCAAGCGAAGAAAAAGGGAAACTTTTGGTTGATTTAAAAAATTAAAATAGTAAATACAAATGAACAACTGAAATAATAGTGACAAAAGATATTTTTTCAGTAAAATTTAAATGGAAAATGTAATGTTACAATACAATTTTGGGACATCAATGATTCTCTTTTATTAGGATTATCAAAGTAAGGGCCGCAGAAATATGCGCTTCAAACATTTTTAACGCAAAAAATAATATTCAGCGCACTATTCACTAGGCCGTAGAGTGGGTATGTCCATGTAGTCAGAAACTATGGGCCTGGTTCAAACTAAAGTATTGTGCATGAGTAAAATTAGCATAATAGGAGGGAGAACCGGCGACAAAACTAACATGGTGCACACCTTGTCTCTCGGAGGCCCTGGTTATACAAAACAATGCTTCATCGTTCTTCAGTTTAAAAATATATATAGACGAATAAATAGGCTGGCTTTATAGGCCCTATGGCTTCATAGACTCCTACATATGGGAATGTTTTCCGTGGGCCCTAAGGAGTCGCCGAAACATTCTCATACGAAATTTTTTTTTTCATGAAAAATACTGTTCTGAAAATCGTTGCTAAGTAAGACCTAAGGTATTGCACAAAATTACATCCGTTCAAAATGTTATAAGTTCTTTTTCTGGGGCCGCAGACGCTTGTATTTCAATATATATATATATATATATATATATATATATATATATATATATATATATATATATATATATATATATATATATATATATATATATATATATATATATATATATATATATATATATATATATATATATATATATATATATATATATATTTATGTATATATATATATATATTAGACTGGAAATTGACAATTTTACTATGGAAAATCCAAGCAAATAATCGTGTTTGGCAAAGGAAAATTGAAAGAAAGTATTACCGCAATATGTTTATCAATAATTATAATTTAAAATGAAGACAGGGGGTAGCCAAACTGAGGTGGAGAACTCCAATTCCTTCTTTTTTACGTCTCCAAAGCTGGTCAGGAATTGAGTTTTTAAAACTTAGGCCTTGAAAAAATTCCGGGAAAACGTTCTCAAACCCCATTCCTTGCTCTAACGTTATTATTTCGTCTTTTGGACGTTAATTTAAAAAAACTCCCTGAGGTTTCCCGAACCTGTCCTCCTCCTAATATTACCAGAGATCCTCAAAAATTTTATTGTTAAGGCTTCAGATTGTTAAGGCTTCGAGGGAGATCTCCCAAACCTCCACCCCTCTTACAGTACTTAAAATCGTCTACGATTGCGTTAATTGAATTTCAATTTTGAAAACTTTTCAGGGGAAGACTCTGAATCTCTCCACCCATTAACATTATCAAAAATATTCTTAAACTGCGTTTTCAACAGATCGGAAATTTTTCGAGAGAATACTCCCCTCTCTTTCTCGCCAACATCACAGAAAAACGTATTAAATCTCGTTTTTATTGCTTCAATTTCGAAACATTTCTGTGCGCGAGCCCCTTCAATACTCCCCCCCCCCCCTCCTCCTTCAGTGAAGTAAGTTCAGTAAAGCTTAAATTACGTTTTCTGAGCTTTAATTTCAAGAAAGTGGCGGTGCACTCCATTTTAACAAAAAAAAAAGTCAACAACCACATTTTAAAGCTTTCATTTTCAAAAACTTTTGGAGGTATAGCGTTCGCATCTCTATTCTCCTTAATACCACTATAAATCATATAAAACTGCATTTTTCGAACTACAATTTTCAAATTTCTCAGGGGAGAGCCCCGGGATCCCTCTTCACCTCTGACACAATCAGAAATAATTCACAATTGCGTGCTTGGAGTTTGAAGAAGTTTGAAAATTTATCAGGGGATGACTCCGAGTCTCTTCCTCCTGTAACATCACCATATATCGTCTAAATCCGAGTTTTTCAACTAACAATCTTGAAAATTTGCGGGGGGAGAGCCCCCGGACCCCCCCCCCTTTCATAATCAAATATAACGTATGATTGTGTTTTGGGAACCTAAATTTGGGTAAAAATTATCGGGAGAGGATATATTGGATCTCCTCTCTACTTCCTCTCCAACTTAAAATATAGTCCAAAGCTCCTTACAATTACATTTATATTGCTAGTACTAATCTTCAGTAAAATGACTATCCCTGCTAAACCAGAAGCTAAATCTCTCTCTGCACATTAGAACATGCGTTTGAAACAATTAAGGGGCCGCCAAATGCGTACACCCCCTCCCCCAGTTTTTTGACCTAGCAATGGCTCTGATCAAGATCTATCAAAACTGCGTTTTTACATAAAGCTACAAGTTCGAAAATTTAAGTGGAGCGCCACTCTCCCTTCCCCCACTCTCGTCAACATTATTAAAGATCGTCTCATTTTCAGGGCTTCAATTTCAAGAAAATTCTGGGAGAGAAACTCTTTCTCTTAACATCACAAAGGTCGGCTACAATTGGAATTTTAGAGGATCAATTTCAGAAAACTGCCTGTTCCCTAACCATAGATAGCGTAAAATAGGGTTTTTAAGACTTTTATCGCGAAATTTTTCCGGGGCGAGCCCGTGAATCTCTTTTTTCCCTAACATTACCAAAGATAGTCAAAAACTGCATTTTAGAACTACAATTTTGAAAACGTATCGGAGGAGAGCCCCCGAACCCGCCTCTTTCCCTAATAAACGGTAGACTATCTACAATTGCGTTTTTGAAGTTTCAATATTGAAAAATTACTGGAAAGAGGCCATCGAACCTTTTATCCCCCCAACATTACCAGAGACCGTCTAAAACTGGTTTTAAAACTACAATTTCGAAAATTTTCCGGGGGAGACACCCCCGGACCCCCTATCTAGGTGACTATTACATTTCCGTTTCAAGATTCATATTGCATACATCTAGTAATGATTCCATCCCTAAACAGACAGTTGAATCCACTCTCCCTGTAATTATTCATACTTTTGAAAAAAAAAAAAAAAAAATCCAGCAAAACTCAGGGATCTAAAAAAAAACTTGTTTACTCAAGGTCCACGTTGTAAAATTTGGGAAGGCGATGCGGAACAATCCAATAATATTTAAGTCCAAATGGTGTTTGTTAGCGCTCCTCCCCTCCCCTCCCGTGAATTCGAATGGAAATTAAACACTTTAAAAACTTATGTTTAACCTAATTCGAAGGCGAGAAATTTTGGGGGGGGGGGGGGGGAATTTGCGCCATTGAGCTTGGGGGGGATGGGCACCCCTGATTTATGTGGGAAAAGGAAACACTACTTTTATGAAATTGAAAAAGATCCAATGTCGTGGTGTCCAAAAGTAGTTATTGTGGTTATTTGTTTCCCTTACATTTTACAGGGGAAGGACGACAGGGGAATGACAAAAATTAAAGTTAACTTATATATTGTCATAACTGCAAACAACAAATATCAATGTCACTTAAAGTAAGGGGGGGGGGAAACTCTATACAAACAAGAGTCAATCATTCATCGAGCGATTATTACAAAATTAAATGAATTATCAAAGACAGGGTAATGACAGTCATTAAAAATACTTATCAAGATTTAACTTGATATCACTCGAATATACTCTACACCGTATATTTATTCAAAAAGAACTAATTAAGATTATTTCTATGATGAGACCAGAATTCAAAGATTAAATTATTAGTTAATACAACTATTACCAAGTGTGAGAAACATTCATTCCATTCCTCGACAGGGGAATGACAAAAAATCAAAGGACATTTTTTACTTTTTTTTTTAAAAAATAATGCAAACCTTGAAGATTTTTTTTTCTATTTTACAACATTGCATAACACTTCTTAAGAGGTTAAACAACATTTTCTGTACAAATATGCATGGCTTCCTGAATCTTTAGAGCTGATTTTGCTTTAAGGTGGAGGTAGGGACACACAGGGGAATGACATTTATCATGTCAAAAAATTATTTAAATGTATAATAATAATAGAGTGTTTGTTTTAACTTATTTTACAAACATAAAAACATGTTGTTAAAGCATTCTAGCGTCAGTTTTATTTCTATACTAGTTAGTTTGTTATTTTTGGAGCAAGGACAAGAATTTAGCAGTTTAGAGAAAATAACCCATATACATATTCAAAATTGTCAGCCATGTACGACCAGCCAATATTTGACATGGAATAAACTGGTGTTCTGCATTTCGTTTTTTAAAATCAAAAACTGTCGTACCTCGTCCCTCAATCCAAAAATTCTTGATAGTACCTTACCTCGTGAAAGTCAGCGAATCTCTGCATGTAGAAGTCACAAAGTAAGGGGAAATTCGAGAATTTAGCCGCTAGATTTTATTAAATTCACGATTTTCACGACTATCAGCCAAAGCTGACTTCAGCTCATCTGGTAAGTTCTTTGCCATGAGAGATTCACGATGGAGAAAACAGTGTATGGTTTGAATGTACGATTTTTCAGATTCGATAGGTCCTGTCATTGCAGCAGCTCCGTCGGTGCGAACACTTGTGCAATTTTGCCAAAGGATCCCGTTGCTTTTCAGATATTCATCTGTAACGCGGAATATCTCATCACCGGTTGCACGTGGAGGAAGTTCTTTGCGGAAAAGATAATGACCTTTTAATGCGTCCCTCATCATCAAAGCGCACAATGGCTATGAGTTGTGCACAGCTTCCGATGTCTGTTGATTCATCAATTTGAAATGCAAATTTTCCAGCTACTCGTAATTTCTCTACCAATGTTGCTTCTATGTCACCTGACATGTCATCAATTCGTCTCCTGATACTGTCGTCAGAAAGTGCCACTTGGACCACCTCTTCTGCTCCGGGTCCTAGCATTCCCCGTACGATTTCTTTGCACACTGGTGAAGTAAGCGTTTCACGGATAGTGTGTGGATTTTTCGTTTTGACAATTAACCGTGCAACATTATAGCTAACCTCTTGAGCCCTTTCAGAAACTTTTGCACTGGCTTTCATGAAAGAACTTTGCTTCGAATTTTCTTTCTGCAATCGCTTGAAGTAACCGATGTCTTTGCCCACGAAAGAAGGATGTTTAGTAGACAGGTGACGTTTTAATTTGCTAGGGATCATCGCTTCATTTGAAAGTTTTTCCTGTAAATAATACACTCAGGTCTTGGTGATTTTACATCTCCGATCCACGAAAAATCGAATGCCAGGTGTCCTTTCCTGGACTGCCTACTCAGCGATTTAGCTTTTTTACTTGGAGGTCCTCTGTATCAGTACATTCAGTCGCAGATTTAGCAGCTGATGAGCTTTCTCTAACCAAGAATTTTTCCATATCACATTCGTAATTAAAGCGGAGGCTTTGTGCCAATCCTAATTACACACAGAGTATGCAGACAAGCCAGAATGCCATTGCTGGTGAATTGAACGTGAATAATTTGTGTCTAAAATAAGCCGAATAAATAATAATATTATAGCCAATAGCAAACATTTTTGCAAATTTGCTGTTTTATAGATTAACAAAAAAAAAAAATCCTCAAAAGCAATACATGTCTGATCATTGGCGCCAAAATATGCAGCAGGTAAAAGTAAAGGCAGCTGCACTCTTCGGTTTACTCTCTGAATTGTTCAAACAGCAATTACCGAAAATATTCATTCGTCCTAGATTTTATTTTTTCAGTTTGATTCTTTTTTCTTTTAATTTCTATTTTACTAAGTCTCAGAACCGAGCTCTGAGAAACTACGATCAAATGAAATTAGTATCGGAACTGGAAAAGAGGAAAACAAAAACTAAAGCTGGGCTTAAATTTTGGGTGGGAGGGCACAATCCCTGCCTGGATGACGGGACGATACTCCCTTTTGCGAAAGAATTAGAAAAAATTCTGCATAATTAGTTGATTTCGTGGAAATTAGAAACCGTTTTAAAAAACTGAAAGTAATTGGATCAAGAGGTTTTAAAGAGATAGGGCAGCAAATCCCGCCTCTCCCCTTGTAAGGTATGTCTGATTGCACACGATCGACTGGGTGAATTGAGAAGTTACAGAACGATACAAACGCTATTCGGTCGCCACTTTAAAATAAAATACATCAAGGCTCTTTCTTTTTATATAACTACGAAAATTCTGTGGCACACCGGGTTCCTTGTCGCGGCACACCGGTTGCGAAGCCCTGGTCTAGAGAACACCTGCACAAGGTTATCCAGGCGGCTATGTTCCGACTCCAGGAGGAGGTTCGGCCATGATTTGGAAAGTCATTTAGTGGTTGTCTGCAATTCTGAGTATGTGAACATTTTAACTAACCAAGTAAACAAAAATCCGATTTGACCATCGAATTTCCCTTCAGGTATGTTTTGAGGAACATGAAGACGAAGTCGTATATGTTACATAGCAGATCCAGTTTCTAGGCTCCCTTTCGTTCATTTTGGGAAACAGAAGCCAAAATCGATTTTCACCGCTAAACTTTCGTGTTAAACTTCTCGATACGTCTATGATAAAAAAAAAAGATATTTCGTTATACACCATACATTAATTATAAGATTATATTATTCCACGTGTGCAAGTCGTTTCAGGTGCCAAAGTAGTTCTGTGCTTATTAGTAAAGTTTCAGTATTTTTTTTTTTTTTTTTTTTTTTTTTTTGTGGTGTTACCATTATTTGGATAATCGCTAGTGATTAGTGGGGGAAACAAATGCTCAAGCAGAAATCAACGACAAGTTAAATATTTTTGGTGCAAATAGAGCAATTAAAAAAATGACGAAACTTAATTTGATAGCCATCAATATCACTTACTTCTCTCAAAGTATCACTGTCCTCTGCTGTCTCTTTTTTAGTTGTTATATTTTGCCTTCCAGATTCGTCATTCTTAATGTCATTTGATTTGGTTTCTTCTGACGACTAAATGAAAATGAAGAAACAATAAATCGAATTTAGATAAATAGCAACGGAATATTTTCTTATCACCTGAGACTTATGCTGCAGGGAAGAGACGGGTTATATCGGAGATCGCATGACATCGAACAACAATGCTTCTTCAGCATTTAAGCAGATGTCGGCACTTTCTTATTGACAAGAAGATTCACCAGAATCTAAAAAACGTCATTTCTTCTCGCTCAGTTAGTAGGCAGTATATTTTTGTGAACACTTGGGGTTTTATTATTTCTCACATGTTTCATCCGGCAAGGTTTGGCATAGGGGTTCAGAGATACAGCTACACAAGTAGGGAAGTAGGTTCTTCATTTTAAATTTACGAATAGAAACAGTATAACTTACAATGTACAGTATGACCTGCAATACATCCAGAATTCTTTCGTCCGTGTTATGCACTCATCAATCCCTGACTCAAGCTTCGTCCATGTTTCAGACTTATCAGTCTGAGACTGATGTGGTGATCGACCTGCGATGTGAGAATTTCGCTATCTTTCTAGAAACGTATGATGTCTTACGCATATGCGTTGTCTAAAATAATCAGAAGAACGTGTTTCACAAAGAAGTGGATAAGTTGAAGCTTGACCTTGACAACGTTTACTTCTTTTTGTGGAGCTCAATCAAAAGAAGAAGCGTTATTGATGCAGATTCGTGACAGAATACTTTCGCAAAATTACTACAAAAGTAACCCAACGCAACTCAGCCCAAATAACGCTTCAAAAACAAGTGAACGTTTTTAAGGTCACGTTTCAACTTATCATAGTCACACTATGTGGGTACAGTTTGCTGTTGGTGTACATTACAGCGCTCGTATGCTTGTCAGGTGAGCTTTTCACTTAGTTTGACCAAGCCTGCTCTCTTGTTGAAAGCGGGTTAAGTGTCTACATGGAAGGTATAATTTAAATCTCCGTAGTTACTCTTTGAGACCAAGTTCTTTTGGAGAAATTGTTTTCGGTTTTGAAATTTGAGAATCAGATTCGGTGAGAATTTAAAAAATTTATTTGATTAAATGTTTAGAAAGGTCTTCGCAATATTTTTATTGTTTTCAACTTATTTTACTCTATGTGTTTTTTAGTTTTTCATAAATGTTTAATCTTCTTTTAACTTTTAAGTCTTTGATTTATTTCACTCACGAACTCTTAAAAGTTAACTGCTGATATAAATCGTATTAAAATTGGTCGTGTGAAATTTGAGTACTTTTACGTATTAACGCCACAGCAGCAAAAGTTGCGTTAAAAATTATTTGACACATTTGTCGTTCGCACACTCACGATTTTTCTGAATACTTTGCTACCTTGTTTTAGCAACAAGGGGAAAACGCCAAATATTATAAAAACCGCAAAATCTGCAGCTGCGGTGGTGTTAATACGTCGTAAGTACCGGAATTTGCTTACGATGATCATCTCTTCCCATATAACAAAATGCATCAGCTTTCAGTCTTTAGCATTAAAAACTTGGCGATAGCTGAGAAAATCGCCGAGAATCTCTGTTACCGAAATCTTCCGGGAAATTATCAAAACGTGGAATACTTGGCGCGTTTTTAAAAATTTCCGCCCCACTTTACAAAGCAAGTCGCTTATGTAGTTGCCGAACGCTGTCAAGAAAAATATTGAAGAAATACAAAATTGAACGTTTATATTTTGCACAGAACAAACCATTTACATTTTAGAAGATTAAACGTTCTATTAAAATGTAAAATAATTCGCCAAATCAGTATATGATTTCATTAAAAACAATTAAATTTCCATTTAAATGTAAAATTAATGCACTGAGAAAAAATGAAAGCAATAAGTTCAACAGAGGGACTTTTTTTTTCGCCAATTTTGCATGTTTCACGTTGTTGTTTCACAACTCCCCAATCTTCCCATGAAAGCAAAAATGAGGTCACGTTAGAAGATTGCATAAAAGCTGTAAACACTTACTTTTTTAGCTTTCTTGTCTTTTGCCATTCTTGATTCAACATTCATTTTTTTTATTTTTTTTTTAACCCCAAACTTGGTTCATTCAAAATTTCAATGAAAAATTTATTAATTTAAAAATATGAGCTACAAAATTCGTTTGGGTAAATCTTTTAACTTATTAATATGAGCATGCAATACATGATGATGATACAGTAAAATCATTTTTAAAATCAGGTAGTTTATTTAATGGTTATCATCTGCGGAACCAAATTTTATTTTATGTCAAATAAACAACGCTGTTTATTCATAATCGTTATTTCTTTATTTATGTCATTTAGTATTTAAGGCTTTGATTATAACTATTTGTTTATGAAGATAACACTAGTGCCTGCAAACAAAAGAAAAAAAGAAAATTGCAATTTTTGACATCCTGAATTAAATTAGGTTTTTCGCAATTACGAGTGTGTGTGTGTGTGGACGTGCGTGTGTAGACATGTGTGTAAGCGTGTGTGTGTGGACGTTCGTGTGTAGACATGTGAGTAGGCATGTGTGTGTGTGTGGACGTCCGTGTGTAGATATGTATGTAGGCGTGTAGACATGTGTGTGTAGTCGTGTAGACGTGTGTGTGTAGGCGTGTAGACGTGTGTGTGTAGACGTGTAGACGTGTGTGTGTAGGCGTGTAGGCGAGTAGACGTGTGTGTGCGTGAAGGCGTACATGTATGTGCAGGCGTGGTGGTGTGCGTGCAGGTGTGTGTGTGTGTGCGTGTACAGGCGTGTGTGTGTGCGTGCAGGCGTGTATGTGCATACGGGCAGGCGTTTGTGTGCGTGCAGGCATGCATGTGTGTGTAGGCATGTGTGTGTGTGTGCAGGCGTGTGTGTGCGCGTGTACAGTGGTGTATGTGTGCGTGCAGGCGTGCGTGTGTGGGCGTGCAAGCGTGCTTGTGTGTGCGTGTAGGCTTGCGTGTGTCTGCGTGCAAGCGTGTGTGTGTGAGTGTAGGCGTGTGTGTGCGTGCAGGCGTGTGTGTGCGTGCAGGCGTGTGTGTGCGTGCAGGCGTGTTTGTGCGTGAAGGCGTGTGTGTGCGTGCAGGCGTGTGTGTGCGTGTGCAGTAATGTGTATGTGTAGGCGTGTGTGTACGCGCCCAGGCGTGTGCGTGTGTGTGTGTGTGCGCGCAGGCATGTGCGTGTGTGTGTAGAGCATGGAGACGCCATTTTGAATCCGTATGTGTTGGACGCTCAATGTATTGCTCCGACTTCATTTTGCCACAAAGCCGGAAATAATCCAACTAGAGAGCTGGTTCTTTTTTCCTCTTTAAGTGCTTAATTAGAGCTTTAATTTGAGTGTTCATATGCCTAGCTCAATTAACCAATTCAAGTTCTAGATTTTTGCTAATTTATCAATACGGAAAGGACATAGCAGTGTCGCTTCATAAGCATTGGAGCATCAAAGAAGCCATATAATCGTCTCTTTTCAGCAAATCATCAAACGAATTGCATTAAAGGGAGCCTGAACTGTAGCTTTTTGAAGATACGAAGAATTACTGGACAAACCAAGGGAAATCGGGAAACATCTTACATCAAAAAGAAATGTTGTCAACTTTGGTAAACGATTGCGCCATCACTGATTTCATCTCAAGATGCATTTCTCCTTTCAGTGATTCCCGATCATCGCCTTCAATGCTCTTGGACCCTCACGGAGTAAAGGAGTAAAAAAATATATATATTCATTTATTGAACTTGTTTCTCCGTTAAAAACTCAGCATTTGGTTTTGAACTTCAATTTAAATATCTTTAGAACGCCATATTGTTGGCGATACTGTTGCTTTATAATAAGTCTAGAGTGATTTAGCTCTCGGTATTTCAAACGCCAATTTCTGAACCAGTTACATTGTTAAAATATTTTACTTGGCATAGTTATTACTTTTAATACCACGTGACCAGTGCTAAGTGTTATGACTAATTTTCGCTGCCATTTTATTTTACAACAATATTTCAAAAAACAATGATAATAATAACTGTTATTTGATATTAGGCTTAACCAGTAAATAACACAATTTATACTCGATTTATAATAACTAGTGCTAATAATGGATGAAAATAATCGCGTCAAAACTCCTCTTGATCCAGGGCAAGTTATTTCAGATATTGAATCAGTACCACAATCTTTGGGAAAAGTGAATGGTAAAGCTAAAATTATGAATACTCCAACAAAGAGGTATAATCTTAGAAATACTAGCTTTTCGTCAATTACTTCATCGGACCAAGTGATAGAGGTCCTGGAATCACAGAATGCTAACGATTTGATTGTTCCATTTTCAGAATACTTTCACAAAGATTGCCGTCCTACTGAGAATTATCTGTCGTCCGATAGTCCTAACGACGATTTAATCCAGTTTCTAAGAGAATTAATAACTGGAAAAGACCGGAGAAATAGGTTTTTTATGAGCCAAGAGCTACAGAAAACATCCCTCTTAGTTGTTGAATTAATAGAAAAAAGGCTTCATGAACAAGAAAAGTCTCGAGTAGGAATGAATGATAATATCGAACCTCTGTTGAACTCTCCAGTTTCAGTGCAAACAGAACCAGAAGGGAATCAAGATCCAAGATCATTCCCACGTTCTAAAACTGATTTCCCTATACTTGAACACACTAATGTGCATTCTAATCTGAATCACGATATTACAGTCCCGATGCAAAAGCCAAGCTACGCACAAGTAACTCACGTAGAAGAACACACACTGCTATTATATCCTGCGAGTACGAAACAAAACCCACGATCTACTGATTTGAGAAATACTTTAGAATCTAGCTACAACCCCTCAAAAGATGGAATTTCTATCAATCGAGTCAGGTTTATTGGTAAAGGAGGACTTGCCATTGATGTTCCGTCGATTCGTGATTTGAATTTTCTAAAGCAAAAAATCGTGGAACATCCAAAACTTTCTCAAGAAATTACAGTACGTATTCCATCAAAACGCAAACCTAAAATAATCATTTATGATTTGTCCAAAGATTCTGAATGGGAGGAAATTGCCTTAGCCTTTTCGCGTACTTATGGTCTAGAAACGGAAGATGATTTTCAATTCTCATTTAAACTTAGTGGAAAAAGAAATAGGGAGAATTGGGTCTTAGAAGTCACTCCTCAAGCATTTAATATTATAATGTCATCTCCAAAAATCAACATTTCGTGGAGAGTTCATTTTTTAAAAGAATTTATTGGAATAAAACGTTGTTACAAGTGCCAAGGTTATGGCCATATTGCCTCAAAATGCTTCTTAGAGGGCATATACTGTGGTTTTTGCTCAGAATCCCATAATGTAAACGATTGTGATTCACACAACGCTAGCTGTATTAACTGCCATATTTATAATAAGAGGAACAAAACTAATAACAATATTGAACACCCACCTTCTTCCACTGATTGCCCTTGTTACCAAAGGGCTGTTGTTCTCTATCGTAAAAATATTTGCTATGTCTAGTGAGATATCAAATTGTTCCTCTAACCCTTTGACTTTTAGAGATTTTTCATCATTTTCTCATGCTCCTTCAACGCTTCTTAACACTACAACTCAAACATCAATTAAATTGGTTCAAATCAATTTACAAAGAGCATATGCACCTACTTCCAATTTAACTATGTTCGCAAATGAAGAAAAAATTGATATTTTTCTGGTCCAAGAGCCATATTTGCACAATTCAAAAATTTCGGGTATCCCATTATCTTGGGGAAGTATTCTTTCCAATAGTGGCAGGGCAGCGATTGTCTTTGCAACTAATCAAATTACTCCGTATGTAACATTTGTTTCTTACGATTTTGTTTCAGCAAAAATTTCACTAAATAACTCTACTATAATTTTAATTTCCGCTTATTGCTCTCCTTCGGAACCTCTTGAAGAACTTCTGATTGAACTTGATGATTTCTTAACTTCAACTTCTCCAACACCTTTAATTCTTTCAGGTGACTTTAATGCTAGATCAAGATCTTGGGGGTATCCACATAACGAATCAAGAGGTGAATTATTATTAGATTTCATAGCAACCCATAACTTGGACATATTCAACAATAGAAATTTTCCTCCGACTTTTGAGACTCCACATGGAAAAGGTTGGCCTGATTTAACGTTCGGAAGAAACTTTCTCCTCCCTATCTTATGGTCAATAAGTCAAGAAATTTCTCTAAGTGATCATAAATATATAATAGTTGAAATCCAAGCTGCTTTTTCAAAATCTCGCTTCATTAGGTATAAAACTTCATACAACACAGCTAAATTTAGAAGATGCTTAAAACAAAAAATACCACCAATAATTCCAATCTTACCAACAATTCAGAATACCATTGAACTTGATAGTTACGTATCTACTTTAGTACAAATAATACAAGAATGTGCAAATGACTCTTTTAAAAAGAAATATTTTACAATCGCAAGTCCAGCAACATGGTGGCACGAAGGCCTTTCTCAACTAAAAAATCAAACTAGAGCAGCAAGAAGAAGATTTCAACACTGCAATGACCCAAATATGCTCATTTACTATAAAAATATTTATAAAAAAATATTAGCAAAATATAAAAAAGAAATCCGTCTTTCCAAAAGAAAATCTTGGCAAAATTTCTGCACAAACAGCAATAAATCTTTTGGGAAACCATACAAAATAGCTTTCGGCAAATATTTTACTCCTGTTCAGATGCAAGAAAGATTCCCTCAATATGAGACAGAAAACTCTTTTCTTCAAGATCTTTTAAATCATTTTTATCCAGCCTCTCAAGATTCTTCAGC
Source organism: Uloborus diversus (assembly GCF_026930045.1). NCBI lineage: Eukaryota > Metazoa > Arthropoda > Arachnida > Araneae > Uloboridae > Uloborus > Uloborus diversus. The sequence continues at coordinate 58,059,362 of NC_072732.1, read as the reverse complement.
TATCCCAATAAATAATCACAGAAATATTTCACATGGATTATCAACTCCCTTCACAATACAAGAAATTGATTATGCATTTAAAATTATTCCCAAAAAGAAAGCGCCGGGTAAAGATGGACTTGACGGAATTATTTGGACTACCTTTCATGAGACTTTTCCATATTTTATTAGCAATTTATTCAACACCTGTTATACTCTAGGTCATTTTCCAACTTTATTCAAAGAAGGCGTACTCATTTTATTCCTTAAAGATGGAAAAGACCCAAGAGAATTCTCTTCTTTTCGCCCTATTATACTATTACCCACTATCTCGAAAATCTTGGAGAAAGTCATGCTTTTTCGGCTCCAAAGTTATTTAACCCTTAACGGATATCATCATCCAGATCAGTATGGTTTTGTACCAAGAAGATCCACTGAACATGCATTAGCTAATTTTTACTCTAACATTCAAAATGGTATTCGTTCCGGGGAATTAATGGTTGCAATATCAGTTGATATTGTATCAGCATTCGACAACCTGCCCTGGACCAAAATTTTATTCTATCTGCTTCAAACTAACTGTGAATCATCAATTTATAATCTTTTTTCTAGCTTTCTCTCAAATAGGTTCATTTTCATAAATTCCACAAATGGTTTTCTTAAAATTCCACAAACAAAAGGTTGTCCACAGGGTTCTTGTAGCGGTCCCGAGCTTTGGAATTTAGTGGCAGCCTCGCTGTTATCAGCTCCATGGCCGGAACACACTAAGGTGCAAGCCTTCGCTGATGACTTTCTCCTTTTAGTCTACGGACGCACTAGGGAACTTCTTCAAGCTAATGCCAATTTTTCTCTCAAAATCTTCCATAATTGGCTCCTAGAACATAATCTCAAAGCTTCCGAAAGCAAAACTATGGCTCTTCCTTTTAAAGTTCCTCGCAATCTGGTTCGTCCCCCCATTTTACGTCTGGGTGACAAGTTTATTAAACGAACAAAAGTTTTAAAGTATCTTGGCCTACATTTTAATCAATATCTAACGTGGAATGCCCACATAGATTGGATTAAGCACAAAACTTTCTATAAGCAAAGCTGTCTGCAACGCCTAGCAGGTAGAAACTGGGGGATTCGAATGGCAGAAAGAAGACTGATTTACACTCAAATTTTTGAAAGAACAATACTTTATGCAGCAGGATTGTGGGGTAGATGTTTACCAGTTAAATTAGAAAAGCAATTACTAACTCTTCAACGCAGGGCACTTCTCACTATAACCGGAGCATACAGAACTTGCTCGCACACCGCTTTGCAAACCTTGACTGGTATTCCTCCAATAGAACTAACAGTAAGGGAAAAAGTATGGATTTGGAAAATAGGAATAGAATCAGCAGAGATTATTCTAGATGGAACTACTTATTCACCTTCAGATTTTGAAACTCCTGCACCTAAATGGTTTTCCAATTCACATTTATAAATTAAAGAATATCCAATCTCAATAAATTCCAATTCTACAAATCTTTCCTTTCATCGCTTATACACAGATGGCTCTCGCACTTCCACCGGTACAGCATCAGCATATGCTTATTTTGAGGGCGAAACTCTTTCATCGTCTTGGAGTATCCGACTTCATCCCGATAATAGTATTTTTCAAGCTGAATTATTTGCTATTCATCAAGCATTAAAGTTCTCGGATTCACTTAACGCTGATTCCATTCAAATTTTTTCGGATAGTCAGTCTTCTCTCTTAGCAATTAAAAATCCTCTTCAACGGAATAAATCAGTATCTGATATTCAACAGTCATTATTAGGTAATTCTTCTGTCTCAATTCATTGGGTAAAAGGGCATTCTGGGGACGTCGGCAACGATCTGGCTGATCGCTTAGCAAGAACTGCAGTTGACGACCCGCAGTTTCCTTCTTCATCTATTCCTCTTCCAAAATCTTCACTAATTTCATACATTAAAAAACAAACATTAGATGACTGGCAATTTAGGTGGAATGAAGCGGATACTGGACGAAGAGTCTTCGAATTCTTCCCCACCGTTCGTTTTTCTCCCCGCATTAAAAGTAGGTTTGAGACAATTTTCTTTTCTGGCCATGGACCATTCCCACAATATCTTCACAGATTTAACCTTTCTGATTCTGCTAATTGCTCTTGCGGCGAATTAGGTTCTCCGGAACATTACATTTTTTTCTGTCCACTAACATCGCATTTGCATATCAGACGTAATCATAGTCTTTCACTCAATAAAAACATATTAATTGCCTGTTCACAACATCATACCCGCATCAAACTTAACTCAATTTTCAGTCTATTGTCTAATGAAGGCTTCATGTTTCAAGGCGTTGATTAATACACATATTTTTTCTTTCTTCAATAGTTAATACCGTTTAAATTCAGAGTTTTTTCTACACTTTAACACGTTATCATCTGTAACGCAACAACTCTCTAATGTGGTTTATGTTTAAATTTATCATTGTAAGCTTTTATGCATTGGTTTTGTCTACTTTATTACATATAATAATGTTAAATTACCAAAATTTTTGTCAAAAGCAAATCAAAATTGTAACAGATAACAATGTATTTTTCCTGTATTTTTATGTAATTAAATAAAGTTCCTCAGAGACCCACTTGCTCAGATTTATCTGAGCATTTAAAACCGATAAACCAAGTAATTGGTAGGTGCGGGTGGTCTCTGAGGGTGTCAAGTGTCAAGTGTGTGTAGAGCATAGATGTCACCGCCCATGAGTGGTCCCGCTCGCGGAGGCCGGTGGACAGTGGAGTTTGCAGTTAAGTTTTATACTTAAGTTTTGCCTTGAATGAACGTGAACGATTTGTAACCATAGTGACGCAATAGCATAATAAGCAATTCGTGATTGGTCTTTAAAATATGGGGGGGGGGGGGCTAAGCGTGTGTTTGGGAATATTTAGTTGAGAGGGTATTCGTAATTCAAATAAAATTATAGGAGTCGCTGTTTTTTTGGACCAATGGCTGCTAAAAAAGGTAAAACGCAGGTCCACCAACTTCACCGGTCCAGTAAGACATCTGCCTCGTCCGCGCAAAATTGCAATTTTTTACCTCTTCGGCTAATTTTTTAAATTATTACAAGGTGGCGTATCCAAGCTCTAGAACTGCGAATACTAAATTTAAAAAAATGGAAGGATTTTTTCGAAATCGACGTCGGCGTAGCTCGCCATCGCCACCTTGTAGTAGACTTCAGAAAGTTTGTGAAGTTAATGGATTTTTTTTTCCTTTTGAGCAATTACGAATTGCTTATTTACCTCACCTGACCAAAGTTGGTGTTCCTTTGATTTTTCAGAAATGGTTCATATGGTTCAAATGGTTTTTTTCAGATCATAGACAATAGCATCACAATGTATCTCTGCATTTATTCTAAAATTAGCATTCATAATTTTCATCTTCAGCATCCTTTCTCAAAATGTTTTCGTCTTCTCTCGAGTAGTCTTCATCACTAGGGATACTATTACTTAATTCATTGGACAGGAATGTTAATAACTAGACTTATTTCCCGTTCAAAGAGCTCCATTTATTGAAATCGATGGAGGGTGAGGTTGATTTTCATAGAGGAGAAATTCATCCAGATTTAAATGTACGATATCGCAAATAATGAAAAAGCTTTGAAAATGAATCTCCATCGAATTTTAATTTTTTCATTAAACAGACTTACTGGTTTTCCTGTAAAAATGAAAGACTAAAAAGACTTTCTACCCGTGAATATGAAGTGACTTTTGAGTCACAATTCCTTTCTCTATGAATTTGTTGTAACTTTTTTTCCCAATTTGCCCAATCTTCATGAGTTGCTCCACATATTCTTCATCTACTGCTATGTTCCTCTCTAATGAGAACAATTCTTTCGATGTTTCAAAAAATGGATTTCCATGTTCAGCTATTGCTCTTCAAGGTGACTCTTCAAGACATTTCTTGAAAACAGGTTTTGGAAACTTAACATTTCTTCATTGCGTATATACAACGTTTCTTTAAATGAGCCGAGGTAACTTTTTCAAATTGTGTAAAAAATCGATAACTTCAAGACCAATCAACATCCATCTTCTTAACGCAGTTGGATCTGTGTGATAGACCAATTATACCCCCGTCTCCTTTCACCTCCGCATTGTTTTGCTTTTGCATGTAAGCATGGTCCAATCAAATTACAGAAAACACGTTTATTGTCTTTTTTACAACAAACATTACTTCTTCGAAAGCTTTGTGTACGTCTGAAAGGATTGTGGGTTAAAGAAGAAGATTCTTCATGAAAACTGGTAACTATCGAGCATACTTACTAAAAAATATGTACATCGTTTAGTATAGCAATAAAATGGGGAAAAAAAACACAGAATCAACTCTTTCAAAGGTTCAGAAGAGATATTAAAGTTTGTTGAAAGCTGTGATCTAATAAACATTAACATTAAAAGCCCCAGTTTTAATACGGTGCTTCAAAATTTGAACATTGAGATGGTGCTTTCTTTCTCGGATTTTTAAGTTATAAAAACTTCTCTGTCAAAAGTGTCTTCATAGCATCAATGTGAATCTTTTTGTAAGAAGTAGTTAGAGACATTTTATAATACACTTTAGGTATGTTTTTTCCCATAAAATGAGTAAAAGCTTACTAGTGATCAATCGGGTAACGGAGAATTAACAACAGCAGCAATAGTAATGATAGAAATAAGAAGACATTTTTAATTCAAACTTTAAATTTCTTTCTATTAAAATTATGTTGTCTTAACATTAATTTCACCAACTTTCCTTCAAATCCTTATTCTCTTATACCATTTGGAAATAGTTTCGATTATGCCTGTTCAGTCATAAAAAACGAGGTGCATCATGGCCGGATACTTGGACAGTTCGGGCAATTAGAGTTCGAATAACTGGAACCCTACTTTGCTATAACCCTAATTAAATTTTGAAACCTGCAATTATGTAATGAGGGGGGAAATTCATGTCAGAGAATTTACAAATTAAAAATATCGAATTTTTTTTTAATAACCAGTTTTTGTGAAGTTATTTTGGAAATTAGACGTTTAATGGAGCTTTAAACGGTAAAAAATATAATCAACATCTATGTAGTGATACAAGCAATAGTTTAAAAAATTATAATGATTTTTTTTAAAAAATCCCCATTTTTGGTTTTGGACCAAAAATGGCAGACAGGGGAGGCTTTGGGGGGGGGGGGGAGGATTTTAGAATGCCTCCCCTTCCTAAAATATTTGTAAACACAATGTCTACAAACATGCCAAGTTTCAAAATTTTATCACAATATGCAGTTTCTTCCCCCGTAGCCCCCTGACTATTATAATAATCGACCGGGATCCCTCGCCCATTTTCGTTATTCATTACTAACAAGCTAATTTTCCGTTAGTAGCTTCATTTTGTCGAGACGCCCAACATTACCCAGTACAAAAATTTTGTAAGTTGAAGCTAACAGGGGTGATAAGAACATACTTTGTTGATTTGGCGATTATCAAATATTTATAACTAACTTTTCTTTATAATTCTCATAATAATTATCTAAATTAGCAGAAAAAAAATTGTCCTACAAAATGCACGATTTGATCAGAGATGTCCCACTTTTGCAACATGTACTATTTACGAAGACATGAAATATAATTACTAACCAGCTGAATTTTTTTTGGTCAGTTAGATAATCTCTCCTTAATTTTAGGGAAATCTTAACTTGAATATCATGAATAGATTGTTATGTCAGATTTCTCTGCATTCCTCCATGGGTAGTAACTCTCACTGCTTTCCACGGATTGTAATCAAGAGGGAAACGGGGCTACGAAAAATTCCTTACTCCTAAAATCTCCTCCGGACATTGTCTGATAATCTTTCTCACCATGTTAGGGTAGACTTTCCCCCAAGGAAAAAAATAGACCAATCGCCTTTCTTTGCCCCAGGAACCTTTGGGGCATCGCTCCGAAGAAATTAAAAGAAAACCAAAAATCCTCACGTGGAATTGGAGAGGGCAGCTGCATACCAATAAACCCATCTTATCGAAGTTCGTGCCTTTTGATATTTTTATTAATGGAGATGGATAAAGGCTATGAATGCGGCCTCGCCCGTCTTTTCTTGTTGACTTGATAAAACAAAGCTACCGAGCGAACAAAAATTAAACCTGTTGTTATCTAATCCGGTTTATCCTCAGGCTTTAACTCGTTGATTCTGGTGGGATCAGGTTTTGTTCTCCAGTGCCTATTAATAATTATTTCTGACAGGCTATTTTTATATCGAAAGTGATGCCTTGCATTTTTTGGATGTTATTCTATCTGAGCGAATTTGCTTATCAACCCAGTAATTTAATGCTATCCTGCAATTTAATGCCAATTTTAATTTAATGTTAATTTTTAGGCCTGATATTCAGCTACTTGGCCGTTTCAGGGATGAATTAAAAATGTTCTTGTGCGTGCATGTGGGTGTTTTACAAGCTGACTGAGACAAAAACTTTAATTTTTATCCCTTAGATAATTTTGATAATGAGTTCTAGCAATTCCAAATGTTTCATAATATACATTTACAGAAAATACATAATTTGATTCCAAGATTAAAACGAATTTCGAATATTTTTTTAATTATGAATTTGTATTTGCACTAGTGGATCTTTTCAATGAAACAAATTTTTTTAGAAAATTTTTGACATGACCTACTGGTTTTACTGCCGTAGTATCCCAAAATATTCGTTTTACCCAAGCGTATGAATATCGTTTTAAGAAATGAAAATTTCTTTCAACAGTCCCTAAGAATTTTCAATAGTGAAACAACAATATTGACGAATATCAAAGAAGAAACATTAAAATTCTATAACCTCTGTTAAAAATGCATTTACAGGGGTAAATGCATACTTATTTCCGAATTTGAAGAAACTGAAAATGAGGAGTTATCATTGGGTTGTTACAGGACAAGAAATCCTAATGTTCTGCACCAATATTAAACAATGGAAAACAATATCTGAAAACCTTCAATGTAAGATTGTTTTTTACAACGTTTTAATGAAATGAAAAAATGGAAAAGAAAACGATATTTCTCCGAAATAGAACGTAGTGCTAAAATTTGGTTCAAATAAAACACAATTACTTTGTGTGCGAAACTAATAACAACAAAGAAAAGTAGGTGACAAAGAAAGTAGCTGGAGCAGTGTGAAGAAAGCAGTTGGTAATTGAAAGAAAAAAAGTTATTTTTTAAATTTAAGAGTAGGACAAATTAAAAACCGACTAAGCATAATGAGAAATCTCGGAAAAATATTCCATTAAGAAACAGATGGATTAGAAAACTTTTCTGTAATCAGTTTGATTCCTAACAAAGAAGTGTGGGAGCCCTATAATTTTCAAAGCTTATTTTTAATGTGTAGGTCGAATTTCGCCGATAATAAGAAAATTCATATATATTTGAAAAAAGTGCAGCAGCTGAACTCCTGTGAGCTCCCGCGCAATTTAAACCCTGTCCAGGGGCGTGCACAGGAGTGGAAAAAGGACACCTGTTGGCCCGGGTCTGAGCCTGAAGGGGGCCCGAGACTTTTACAATGAGGGGTGAAATATATGTAGTGACATAGGGGTAAACAATATGGAGTTGGGCCCGTAGAAGTCATTTGTGATGGGCCCTAAAATTTCTGTGCACGCCCCTGGACCTGTCTCTAATAACAGAGAAGTATTGCAGTGGTGCACAGAAGGGGAGGGTTCAGGGAGTCCGGACCCCTCCTTTCTCCCTTTAGATTTTTTGATTGAATGTAATCCTATGTTTGTAGTACGTAAAATGATTCTTAGCAGAGATAACAATAATTTCATTTCAATAAATGAAAAAATAAAATTTATTTTCGCTCTTTCTTCTCCTGCAAATTTGAACTGCACTTGGACATAAATCGTTCTGTAATGATGATTTTGCTTCTCTGTTTTTATTTTTAACTATGAGAGAAGTAAATACATCCGTTCTTGTGTTTTTTGGCTTTTTAATTAAGTATTTGTCATTGATAATTTTTTTTTCATTATTAATGCTAAGTAATTGTTTAATATTTCTTTTTTCATGTTTTTTTTATTCCCGACAATCAATAAAATCAAAGAATATGTTTGAATGCGTGCTGGAGTGTGATATGAGAATGGAGGATTTTCGATCCTGGATCCACCCTTTGAAAAATTCCTGTGTGCGCCACTGAGCACAAGACATCATTGTTTATTTCATATATACTTCATGGGATCTGCAAAACTACGGTGCTCAAATTCTGAGAGTGGTTCCGAAGAGAAGTTCTAATAATGAAAGAATAATTTCGAGTTAGATGACAAAGGTAGAATAAAGAACAGTTCGAATATTTCCTTTCTTTCTTTCTTTCTTTCTTTTTTTTTTTTTAAGTTGCCATAAAGATTTTAAACTGTAACAATTTTCATTTTTCAGCAAGCATTAATTTCATTTTGTTAAATTACCATTTATTTTCCGTTTAAAATAGGTGTTTCTCTATTACTTTTCAGGAACGTATGTTTTCATGGAATGGACCTTTATTAAGTACGTGCAGATTTGCTTTATGAAAAACAGCTGGCACTATATCTATTTAGCCCAAGAAATAAAGTAAAAATAAATTCACGTCCAACATTTTTGGCAAAATATCAGCTACAGGAAAAACAAACCATCAGATATGGGATCTTTTCAACGTGATTCATTTCTAAGTTTAAACGAACGTGGGTTTTAATCCCCCCTCCCTTCGTCTCCGATGTCATTTTTTCCCCTTATCCTTCTCAGAATGAAAAAGTTTCATAACGCTAGTTTTAGAAGAAAGTATTCTTGTTTTTTCTAGAATTTGAAAATTCGATGAACGTAAAGAGTTTTACATCATATTTTACTTTATCTTTAAATATTGAGAGATAATTTTCATTGAAATCATCACTAGTGTTATTGTTTTGTATAAATACGAGCCATTTTCTTTCTTTCTTTTTTTTTTTTACCTTAATCGTGTGATTCGAAAAAAAAAAAAATGTTCGAAAGGTTTTGGCCAAGACTTTTACCTCATTTTAACAATTTTCCTTATGTTTGAACGGTTCAAAAATACTTCACATTGCACCAAAGGGGGATTTATGGCAGACATTAATCCCGAGCAGAAAAGTGGATTTGTTTCAAAGAAGTTCTTAGGGAAATAACTTTTTTGACTTGGATTGTGTTTTTGAAAATAAATAAATAAAAGATTGTTTGATTTGTATTTCTCAAAGGTATTTTTGAACAGTTCAAAAAACTCAACGTTGGATCCTATGGAACGGAGAAATTTGAAGTAGTACACATAAATCCTGTAATAAAACGCGGATTTGCTTTAAAGTAACCTTGTTGGAAAGAACGTTTGATGCGATTGTGCACAAAAAAATATTTTTGAATTAACTATTTAAAAGGCTTTTTTTTAACAGTTCAACAAAACGTAACACTAGCTGTGGTGGATACAAGGGAAGGATCATGGGGTTCATTGCCCCCTCCCCCCCCTAAACCGTTGACAATAGTATTTGAATTACGGAGAAAAATTTTGGATAGTTCATTGTAAATGCAAAATTCAAGTAATCTTGAAAAATTAAACTACCCCTCTCTCTCTCTCTCTCTCTCTCTCTCTCTCTCTCTAAGAAAACAAAATCATTTAATCTTTTCAAAAGCTAAGGGGTCATTCCATAGAAATGTCAACCACATCCTCAGAATTTTTTTTTTCCACAAAGCCTTAATTATGACCTATCATTTCATTCAGCATACTTTCTAGTACATAAATCCAGTAGCAGTTTGCAAACATTTCATTCGGTGTATTTCTTCTGGCTCTAAACGTGCGAGGTTGTAGAAAAGGCTTAGTATGTGCAAAAAACATGCGTCTACGTTTTCTTGTCTAATGTAAAAAATTTTGCAAATTTTTAAAAAAAACTATGTTTATTCTAAATAATTAGATGTGGGCCCAATAAAATTGACTGTTCTTTTTGCATACATTATAAGATAAGTATTTTAATTAATTTGGCTATTTCACTGAACATATTTACGTTACGTTAGTCACAAAAATGTACTATTTTCTGCTTAAAAACTAAACCAGATGATTGAACCAAACAGCACTTTTTATTTTCTTATATCTGTGTCATATCTACTTAAAAAGTGCAAAATATTTATTTTAGTATCAGTAGATATAAAATAATTAGTGTGACTAACGTAACATTTGAGCTGTGACTAACGTAACAGTTTGCATGTGACTAACGTAACATTTTAAAAATGACTGCTAATATTTAAAGCTTATTTAATTTAATGTACATTTTCATGAACAATTTTGAATATGTAGGCATTCTGTATTGATTAAAAATATAAAGGGTGAAAAATACCAGTAATATTACATTGTAGACTTTCTGTTTACTTAGAAAAATCCTTTTCTAATGATCTTTATAAATATACTTCCAATTTAAAGAATTATTAAAAAAGAAAAAAAGGTGAGTAAAGCAAAATGAGTACTCTGCTGAAACAAGAATCCAAGCTTAAGAATTAAGATAATAGAAATATAATATTAACAAAGGATAACGTCTCTATTTTTTAGAAAATACATCTCCACCAATTATTAAAATGAAGTAATGGCTGCTCGTTGGAAAACATTTGAAGATGTTACATCATGATACAGTGACAAAAAGCGCTGCGGCCATATATTTCAGAAAATGCAAGAATGATCATTTAGAAATTCAAACATTTGCGGTGATATCTGGAATTAAAATGCATTCTCTAAAAACGTTCGAATATTTTTTTTTTTTTTCAATATTACATTTTAATTCAAAAGCATGCGCAACACTATTCGTTCGATGAATCAGTAAACCTTAAAAAATAATATGCCATTGAAAAGTACTACAGAGTTTCTTATAATGATAACTAGTATATTGGCAGAATACTAGAATGCGGTGAAACTATCAACTTGCATAAAGTTAATTTTTTAAAAGAGAGATATTTAGGATTTAATAACCCACAAGAATAATGTCATTCAGTTTGTAAAAGCAGTTTTTATTTATTTATTTATTTATTTTTTTCGCACATTCAAATTGAGTTAATTGAACTGAATCCTTCCATTTAATTTTTTACACTAATGTAGAAAAAAAGTAAAGAAAGAACCATAATGCAACGCAAAGGAGGTTCCTAAAAAGTGTAAAAGTAATATAAGAGCAAAAGATTAATTACAAAAAGTTTTTTATATGCATTCATTGCTTGTTATCCGATGGTTACGTTAGTCACGTTACGTTAGTCACACACAGTTTTTCGTACACGCACCATTAAGGGCCAAAAAAGATTTATGTGCAATAAATCTGTAGTATATTTTTAAAAATAGACTGTTTACCTCTTACAAATATATAGGCCAATGTTAAATGCCTGCGTAACTTTCAGAAAAATTTGCCTCGTAACATGAGCATTGTTTCTCAGGGTTGCAAAAATGTTACGTTAGTCACAATGCCTTTTTTGGCAAAAAAATACCGACCAGCGCTTATTTTGCTTCAAATTCTTGGTAGAAATGAAAAATAGTCACTTTGTACATTTTAAATCTGCATATTAAACCAAAACACATTTATTTTTACTCCCGGTGTAAGTAAAAAGAGTTTGAAAATCAGCTGCGAATGTTACGTTAGTCACTATGGAATGACCCTAAGATATTATGCATCAGAACAAAAAGTAATCTTATAACACATAACGTAAATGATAAACTATACATTATAACTTATCTCACGACGAAACTGGATCTTTGTTTTGTGGGAAGTCGGGAGGGGTGGGAACAACCCAAAGATTCAATTTCATCCAGAGTTTGCCTTTATAAAATTTCACAAATAAAAAAAAACACTTTACATTTGTCAGCTTTGTATTGATTCCTTCAGCGGGAATGATCACACCAAAAATGTGACCAGAAAGATTAGATTCTCCTCTAAACGTCCTTCTTAATTCTACTTTAAGATACATTAACTTCAAACATACACAAGACAGAGAAATAATACCCTCTCACTTTGTTATTTGCGAGACATGATCCTATCATGCAAATGAAGATGGTCGACTTTATAAATGATTCAAGAGATATTTATGAGTGTGAATCTTGGAATTCAAAGAGCCATTTTAAAAGTCGCCAAGCGTAAACTTTTCTCGAAGAATACTTATTCACGCTTGCTCTACTGATCCAGGGGACTGCATTTGTTCTACGAAATGCTATTGGGAGGACATTTTTATGAGTTCGTAGGAACAAAATGGCATAAGGTTCTGTGGAACAGTCATAAAAATGTTTACCCGGTCTTTTGAAAACATATGTCGTTGATCTTATCAATTTTTAAGCCATGATTGAGCGGATTGTTTTTCAGTTTTAAAAGACATGTTTTCAAATAATTAAATTAATCGATGCATAAATCAAGTAAAGCTCTTTGCAGCAAATTAAAAGCTAAATACTTTTTCGTTAGTTGGAATTAGCAGGGATGCAATAACTTTTCGTACTTTTCTAAGCATTTCAATCAAAATGCCAGGAAAACGCCAAAAAAAAAAAAAAAAGAATGTTTCTTTTAATGTTTAAACCTTTAATCAAACCTTCGACGATGGCACAGGTGATGAAAGCATAAATTGAGGCAGTGAGAAGCAAAGAAATGTAAGTGGACATTTTCAAGATTTGAGTAAAACGCGTTTAAAGATAAGGTCCTAGGAAGGCTTTCATTGAAAAGTTGTTCTAAATCATGCTGAATAACACAGCAACTACCAGGGCTACTAGAACTATCTCTTACCCCAAGACAGATGAGAGGTTCACCTACCTTTTTTACTGGTTATCTCCATCTTTTTAATTTTGCCAGTTACAACCCTTTGCTACTAACTGCAAAACACGACACATCCGGCATTTTTAATCACGTTTCATTGTGGAAAAGCTAGGGTTACTAAGATGAAGTTTCGAAACATTGACAAATATCGCCAAAATGGCAAGAGTTTAAAGATCAAAGAACATTTAAATACCCTCAATAATGGCAATTAAATATTTTGATTTCATTAAAACATCTAGCAAGAACTTCCTTCTTGCTGAATTTTAAAGTATGTTTTGAGATGCAGACGAGGTTTTGAGCAGCAGGATGCAGCACGCTTTTTTTTAAATTCAAATGTTGAGCAAAAATGCAGAAAAAAAGTGCATGTTTTATGCAGTTAATAATTTCGTTCTGCTAATAACTGCTCACTGTGAAAAGATCGCAAAAAGGCGATATCATGCTGAAAAACATGACGCAAACGCGTCCTTTGATCCAACGTAAGTCTGTCTATACACCTGTATAATGGCACAAGCTCTATTTCCCAGCATGGGTCGCATCCCCCATGGGGGGCAGGATTCAAAAATTTGAGAAAAGAAGTGGGGGAATTTTGATCAAATCATCAAGGTCAGCATTCTTCAAAGAGCTCTTAGAAAACGTAACAAAGACATGAAAGCTATGATACTGAGAAATAATACTGTTAACAGAAGAACAGACAGAATAAATGAAAATGCTGAAGTACAGCTTGGTAAAAAAACTGAAAACAAAACAATTCTCAATAATGGCAGAGGTGCCCATCCCCCCAAAAGCAAGGATGCACCTCCCCCCAATACTACAAAGCCCCCTAAGAGCTTGAGCAACCCTCCCATACCTCCCCCCCCCCCAAAAAAAAAATTGAGAAAATGCCCTCAAAACAATCTTTTTCTAAAAATTTCAATGGCGCAGTCTGGTGGTTCCTAATGGGGACCCCAGCAAATGGATGAAACAATTTTAAGAGACTGACCGTACTTGTAACTTGCGTAATATATGGGGCAAACCATTGTTTAGAGAAAACATTAGTACACACATGATGGTCAACCATTTGGATTACGACGAAAGTACCAAAATCCAAGCGAATCCGAAAACAAGAAGTGGATGAAATATCGCTTTCAAAATTTATCAACAAACCGACAGTATGAGTTTTTAACTAGCAACAATAAAAACATTTTTAATTCAAATTTTCGAACTATACACAACTTTATGTGAAAGTAAAATCACAAATACCTGAAATGTTCCACACTACGTTATTAAACGTTTTAGAAGTGTTATATTAGCAGCTGTTTCAATCAGCTAAAATTTTCGAGGGGGGAAATTCTTAATTTACCCAGTAAAATTCTAATTTTTTTCGAATGATAAAATACTAAAATTCAGATATGTCATACGGACATAAGACCTAATGAGAAGGAACAGTAGGCATCATCAAAAAGTAATTAACAAAATTTAAAAAAAGGAGAAAGAATGCCATTGTTGCAATATTGTCCCCAAATTTGCCGAATAAGAATTTTTTTTTGAGGTCACGGTGACTCCCCCCCCCCGTGACCTCCCATTACGATGCCCCTGATTTAACTTCCAATTATTTTTTAAATTAAAATTCAACTCATGTTTGAAAGAGAAAATTGCATGCGTTCTAAAAATGGTTCATTAAGATGAAAAATGGCTCTGAAAACTGGAGTATGTCTTGAAAAACTATCACGTCTTTCAAAACCAGTTTTCAGTCTACTGATTAAATTGCATTAATAAAAATATTACTCATCTATCATAATACATTCCATTTCTTCATTAATATTTTTATTTAATGTAAAATAATCAATTAAAAAACCATGTCATTTAGTGTAATTGATTATTCACCTCTCTAGAAAGTACATCTCTCAACACTGTATATAATCTCGACTCATAATTACCTAAAATTAGCTGAAGAAAACCGTTAGTGGATCGAAAGTTTATTTTTTGCTTTTAAGAATCGTTAATAGAGATTCAATCTGGTTCGTAACAAAAGTGGGTGGAGGAGATTCAGGGATTCTTTGCATGACAAAGTAGTCCCCTTCACTGATAAGACAATCGATTATCAAGTAATGAGTAATCGAACAGTCCATATCTACCTTAAAGAATCTTCCAGTTTTAATAATAAATTAAATTGTTGAGAGTTAGTATATTTGTTCCCGCAAAAGTTGTAAACTGTATCAGCATTAATAATTATCAATTAGAATCTAAACTAGTTCAAAACTAGCGGTTCTCGAACGATCTTGCCCGTGGTAGAAAATTAAAAAGACATGTGGTTCGCTTGTATGTTAAAGGTAACTTCTGTTATGCGTTCAATAATATTACTTCTCAAGATCACTACATATATTCGGCAGAGGTGCCCCCCCCCCCCAAGAGGAAGGGCAACCCCCTAAATACCACGAAGACCCCGTCCAAAGTAAGATCCCCTCCAAAAAAAAGAGAAAAATACCCCTCAAAACACCCCTTCCCCTAATTTCAATAGCGCAGTCTGCGTCATGACCCCCCCCCCCCACCCAGGTGAGAATCCCTGTATTCGGCAGAATTGAAAATTTGTCACTTAAGAATACCTGTACATTTT
Source organism: Uloborus diversus (assembly GCF_026930045.1). Taxonomy (NCBI): domain Eukaryota; kingdom Metazoa; phylum Arthropoda; class Arachnida; order Araneae; family Uloboridae; genus Uloborus; species Uloborus diversus. The sequence continues at coordinate 58,044,037 of NC_072732.1, read as the reverse complement.
AGACTTAATTCGTCAACAACTGCATTTTTTTCGAGAAAAATTCAAAAGAAAACAAAATTATGATTTCACTAGCAAAAATACCCGGCGTTGCCTGGGTCAGTAATAATTATTAGAAAAAATCGTTACTTGCTTTTGTTTTCTGTTTTAAGTAAAAGAATTTAAAACACATCTTTTTGACGTGATTAAAAATCGAGTTTCTTCCTTACCCATAAAACTAAAATAGCAATCAGTATAAAAACAAATTAGTATTGATTAAGAAACGAAAGCACTATATTTAAGCATATACAAATTTAAAAAACATGAAATTAATCTTCTCATGTTTAAAAAGATTAATCTGTTGATACTTTTTTTTTTTAACATGGAGTCGAAAACCTTCTCTGTATGGCTAATGAAGTACGAAGTGATTAAAAAAAAGTAGCTGCGCTCGTAATCCCCTTATACTTGCTTTAGTTATTTCGGGAAATTTCAATCATTGTGGCTCTTGGTGCGATTTTACCGAATTTGCGAAAGTCGTTTCGAGGTACCTTCAATGATGCTCCCCCATTCTTTCCTTACTTTGTAAAACGATATGATATTAATTTTCGTTACAGAGATATCGTCGCCAGATGCTGAGATATTTTTGGTCACCATAAAATGGCGCTAAACAGTTTCATCCCAAATGTTACCAAAATAAGTAATAAAATTTGGTGATTGTTTGAAATTGTGCAAAAAGGAAAATTAATGAAAGTTTTTGTGCTGTTTATGGATTTGCCTAATTTAGTTGCTGGATTATTTAACACAGTAAAAAAAGTCTTTTGAAAATTCTTTGATTGGCGATATTTTCTTTACATGGTGAAAGCTGAGAAACATTATGACGTAGTCTTCGGCTTCAAAAACAGCAACGTTGAAAAAACTGCCAAATGCATCAGCTACGGAAATCTTTCTGCAAAAATTTTGGCGATCTGCTGGTTGTTTGGATAATGAGTAAGTGTTCAATTAGCATAAATAATAATAAAAACCATTAATTACTTTAAAGTTCCGTTTAAATGGAAAATCATCAGCCAAATCATGTATTATTTGCCAATCTTGTGCAAAAATCTTACTTCAAGATTTGACTTGAGAAAAGCCTTGAACAATCACGAAAAGCAAAGAAAGTCAACAATACAACAATTGTCGCTATCGACAGGGAGTTGAGATGACACACTAAATACTGTATTGAGTTGAGGAAAGCCTTCGAACATGGATCTAAAAAGCTCATAACTCGTTTTTTATTCTACTTAGAAATTTCGAACAGGTGCCATCTTCAGCAGAAAAATCAGAGCTTTCGATGGACATATAATGTAAATATGTGCAAGTATTTTTTCATCCCAATGTTAGAGAATTTATACAAAAATTGTGTTTTATTGCCCCCCTAAGGGGGTTTTGCCCCCCATAACGGGACGAAAACTACCCTATGTGTTATTCTGATGCATAAGCTATATTATTGTAAAGTTTCATCAAAATCCGTTCAGTAGTTTTTGCGTGAAAGAGTAACAAACATCCATACATCCATCCATACATCCATACATCCATCCATACAGACAAACTTTCGCATATATAATATTAGTAAGATATGCTCATTTACTCTTGTTACTGAATTTGACGCGTCATTTTTGGCTTCAAATTTTCGATATATATGTTTTAAAAACTGTCGTAAAATGCTCACCATTTACGACGTCACTTCCGTCCGAATACTTTCGCGATTTTACTACCAATGAAAATGAGAAATTTTACCTTCATTGGTCTAAAAATCGTATAACTTTTAGATTTATGAATTTCAAACACTTTTTTTTTTTTTTGAATTTATATTCATTAGAACAGTTTGGTTATAAGAAAATATAATATTTGATATTAATGCATTCAATTAATAATAAATCAAGCACCAAACCGCAAACTATACAAAGTTTAAACGAAAGACAAAGTTTACATTTGTTCCTGTAATTAACTTGAATTAAAATGCTTTAAAAATTTAAAAAGAAATATTAACATTCAGCAGTAATAAACAGATGCCACACAAATGGGGTGGTTTCCTTCAGTCAAAAGTACTACTTTTAGTCATTAAAATGGATAGAATGAGAAAAAAAAATAACATGGGTCCAGAAAATACTTTAATTTTCCCAACAGTTTTTCTTAAATTATTTTTTTTTTAATGTCCGATTTTTTAAACAAGGCGTGGTCTTTATGACGTCACAAATGATGCACTTTGCCGCATCTTTCTACTACGTTTCCACGTTATGATAATCAAGCAGCGAATTAAAATTGCACTCTACGTTCGATATCAACTATATCGTTGCCAATACACGTGAGTAAAGATGCGAATTAAATATTTAGCTCTGTGAGAGTGGCAACACAGAATGGCATTTCATCATTTGTGATGTCATCGCCAAGAAATGTAAACAATAAAAGCTCACCGATTTAAGTAATTTTTTTAAATACTAAATTTAAACAAATTAATTAAAAAATGGTCAGATGCCATGTTTTTAAGCATGCTCTTTCAGAAAAAAAAAATACTTTAAAAATTTTGGAAACGACCCCATTAAAGAATTTCCAAGTTTAGGTAAATTCGACTAGCTTAAAAAGAAAAAAGATAATTTTTTCCGAAATTCAACATTTTAGAAAGAACATTGCAAATGCGTTTATTAGGTATACTTTATTTTAATGCTTTATTGAACATAAATAAACCATTGAAGTTAAGATGAAGAAAAGTAAACGACTTTTATCAAGCAGCGAAATTGTTTCAATTTTTTAATTTTTAATAATACACAAGGGCCTATGTCACCGTGGAATGAAGTACTTTTTAAAAAACGTTAAAAAAAAAGAACAAAAACGAAGCAAGTAGCAAATAGAGGTAACCATAGCAACAACCACAATTTTAAATTTTAACTGCGAAAATGAATTTGCAACTCCAATAAACTATAGGCGGCTCTGCAGAGACTGCCTAATGGCGGATGAAAAAGGTAAAACAAACACACGCCGTAACTTATAACTTGCTTTGAAGCTTAATGAATGACAGTAATTTTTCATCGTTCTTGTCGGAAGCTTTCTTTTCTATTCTTCTGAAATTACACATCACCACGAACTGTCTGAAACCTGTAATTTATCCCAAAGAAAACACGTGGAAAGGAATGTTTTACCTTTTTCGGTAGTACTGTTGATCCCAGCAAGGTAGCGTATTTGAGCTCTGGAGTTGCGAATTCCATTCATCTTTGATTTTTAATTTTATTCTCGAGCTCAATCATTTAGAATCGTCTGGCGTGCTTGAGGTAAGCCTCGGATTCCGGTTTTCTAAAAACAATTCTCGTCGCTCGCCTAATACTCGTAGAAACTTCGAACAAACTTCAAGTGAAGCAGAAAATTCCAAGCTTTCGGATGACTTAAAAATTTAAAACGTACATGAAATATTTCTCCCCCATATTATCAAATTTATCTGAAAAATGAGCTCAAAACTGGAATAGAAAAAGAACAAAATCGAATTTTCGTAAAAACACTTCAAGGTGCTCACCCCCATGCTGCAAACTAATTTTTTGCCGAATTTAATGAAAATCGACCAAACAGTCTTCGCCCTACGTGCGTAACAGGTGGGATTGAAAGCCTGTTTGTCGTCAAGCAAAGGATCCAGACATACAAACGTTTAAGTTTTACCTTTAAAATATTAAAAATTAAAAGGAAAAATAATTATTAAAAGCGTAAGTATTTATTCATGCACTATAAGTTCTTTAATTATTTTGAGAATAATGTGGATTTGTTAGTAAATAAATCCAGAAGAAAGACACCTCATAGGAAAATAAAGATCACCTTCAATCATAAATAAAAAACCAACATTAACGTAAAAACAGAAGAAAAGAAAAATATCTGTATATACGTGTATAGCTTCACAGTAGGAGTTTAATCCAAAAGTTCGTAAATCTTTAGTTAGGGGGCACAGGTTACCCAGAAACCCCGTGTATCACTTTTTATTGCTATTTGTGTGGTTGATGCTAACGTTTTTATTTATTACTAACTAGCTGCGCTGCCTGCATGGGCGTCCATATGCAAAATTGTAAGGGACGGGGGGGCTCAGATATTTTAACCATGGTTTAACATGATATTCTCTCCATGAAAACCAATTTCAGGACAGATTTAAGTCGTTAAAATTGGACATTTTTAATAACTTATTCATTAATGGCTGGAGAAGAAATATTTTTACATTTTTGCAAAGAAAAAAGTACTAAAAGCAAGGAAGTTCTAATTTCTAAGGGGGGAGGGGTTCGAGCTCCCCTTGCCCCCCTATATGGGCGCCCTTGGTTCCCTGTACGGTCTACCTCAAAAAAAAAAAAAAAATTCAAGCGAAGCATTTTCAATAATCGGGCTTAAATAAAAGAAACTAATGTAAGTGTAAAACTTCCAGTCAACGTTAGAAAAGAGCAATTTAATGACTCAAAATTAAAATGTAGACCTCTTCGGATTTTTTTTCAAAATTTTTAATTCCAAAAATCTGTTATTGTAATGGAAGGTGCAAATATTCCATTTCATGGGTTTTCTGGTGAAACCCCGCCTATGAATTCCCTCTAAGCATCAAAGGATCTCTGTGCCAAATGTTGCAAAAATCAGACATAAACTGTGGATTTGTATAAGGAACATACACACACAACAAATAAACGTCCATTTATGTATGAATATAGATTTTTTGCACAAAGGTAGACAGCAACCCTTTAAAACACCCCCTAAATATTTCAATGGCACAACTTGCACCGGGGTTCTGAACCTGCTGGTCCGGCGAACTGAAACCGCTCCGCGAAAAAATGCAACCGGTCCTTGAAGAATTATACCTGATTGCGTATACTCCACAGTCAAAAAATGAAAATAATACCATTTTGTACTTTTTAAAGTTAACTTTGACTACTTTTCGTAATTTTCTGTGATTTTTCTCAAAGGTTTATTCACAGTGGTAATTATGAATATTAGTTACTATAAATAATTATTTACTTTTATATTTATAGATTTTTGCATAAATGTAGACTACGACCCTTTAAAACAAAATCTAAGTATTTCAATGGCACAGCTTGTACGAGGGTTCTGAACCTGCTGGTCCGGCGACCAACACTGATTCGCAAAAAAATCAGCAGCAAGCAACCGGTCCTTGAAGAATTTTACCTGTTGGCGTATACTCCACAGTCAAAGAATGAAAATAATAGTAATTTGTATTTTTTTTAAAGTTCATTTGGTGAATACTTATCATAATTTTCTCGATTTTTCTCAAAAGTTTATACACAATGGTAATTCTGATGTACTAGTTACTATAACTACTTACCTCTTAATATCCACTATAATATTAAAATCTGTTCGCGTCCGTCTGTCTGTCTGTCTGTCTGAAGATCGATCTCCTCGAGAACCGCTGCGAATCGAGAGTCGAACGAGATACCGATCAATTCGAAATTTTCCAAAGAAAACAATAGAACCAATCTCGTAATTGTACGACTTTAATTAGCGGAGATATTAATTAAAACGTTAATTAGCATAACGTTATTCAGGAATTTTTATTTCTTTCCTGTTGCCATTTTGCGTATGAGCAAATATCCACTATAATATTAAAATCTGTTCGCGTCCGTCTGTCTGTCTGTCTGTCTGTCTGAAGATCGATCTCCTCGAGAACCGCTGCGAATCGAGAGTCGAACGAGATACCGATCAATTCGAAATTTTCCAAAGAAAACAATAGAGCCAATCTCGTAATTGTACGACTTTAATTAGCGGAGATATTAATTAAAACGTTAATTAGCATAACGTTATTCAGGAATTTTTATTTCTTTCCTGTTGCCATTTTGCGTATGAGCAAATATCCACTATAATATTAAAATCTGTTCGCGTCCGTCTGTCTGTCTGTCTGAAGATCGATCTCCTCGAGAACCGCTGCGAATCGAGAGTCGAACGAGATACCGATCAATTCGAAATTTTCCAAAGAAAACAATAGAACCAATCTCGTAATTGTACGACTTTAATTAGCGGAGATATTAATTAAAACGTTAATTAGCATAACGTTATTCAGGAATTTTTATTTCTTTCCTGTTGCCATTTTGCGTATGAGCAAATAAAATTCTAATAATTGTTTTAAAAGAGATTTTTTTGGCTGCTGTCCAAATCTTAAAACAACGTTTCCATCCAGAATTTCATTTCAAATTAGTTTAAAATTGGTTGCTCTATTCGGATATAGCCTTTATTTTATCGTCTGTCCTTTTTTTATTTTTTACATTCAACGTTCTTAACTCTTTTCCTCATATAAAAGTTGTTTCTTTAGCTATGTTTATTGATTGTAGTGTAAGTTTATCATTCACCGGCCTCATATTTTGATACATTTAGGATGTGCGACTAATTATGTTTATTTTGTTGAACTTTTTCCCGTTACATGGGTGAGTTTTCGCATTGCAATAACTTTCTTTTTCTTTCCTGTTTCTATTTTTGAAATACAGTTTGTATCGTTAAAAGAACATGTTAAATTAAGATTGTTTGGATTTCTTTAAGTGAAACAGAGTTGAACAAAAAAATTGTTTTTAAGGATTTTAACTAAAGCTATCTTGGAATCTGATGACTTGGTATTTAATTAATGCTGATTGGTATTTATTTAGTCTTGGTGCTTTAGTTTCACATAATCAATCAAAATGTGTGTGTCATTTTATGTAAAAAGATGATCGTAATTGTACATAAATATTTCAGATATAGTCTATCAGATTTAATTCAGTTTAAAGTGACCAGAGATTATAGTTGATAATGCATATATTTTCATCTTTTGTGCTAATTGAAAATACTCATAACTTGTATCATTGATAACTATGATTAACGTTAAAGAGAATTTTGACATAAATATGTTCTACTGGTGTTTTACAAACCTTGCATTACGCGTATTTATTTACTTCTTAGCGCTTTAGAAACTGATGTCAGAGTAATACAAAAACATCAATTGGACATCTCTTTCATTTTTTAAGTAGCCCGTGCAACGCCGGGCACGCAGGCTAGTTTAAATACTATTAATTGAATCATTCTAAAAAAATTTAATAAAAAAATAGAACCGACTTCGAAAATGCTCTAAAAAGTGAAAAATAGTTTTATTCTTCAAACACCATCGATAATACTTTTAAACATAATTTTTGAAGTTGACGCAAAAACAAAAAGTAAAATCCAGTGTAACCATGCTTCGTTCATATTTTTTTCAGAAAGTCATCCAAAGACAGGAACGAAACATTTATACCGTTACTCAAATATGCTGTCATCAATGCATAATGTATGTGGTAGTGAAGAAACTGGGCCTGGTTAAATTTATAGTTGTAGTTGAGTCATGGCTGTGAATGATTTTATCTATCGTTTTTGCGCCAATTTCAAAAATTTTGTTTAAAAGTATTATCGATGGTGTTTGAAGAATAAAATTATTTTTCACTTTTCAGAGCAATTTCGAAGTCGGTTCTATTTTTTTATTAAAATTTTTTTATTTCATTCTTTTTAGTGTAAATGTACTTCAGATATAGTAAGAAGTTACCATCACGAAACTTCACCTTATTTTTATCATAAAAATGCACCATGCTTTAAAAAAAAAAAAAACTATAAACACGCTTCAAACTTTAAGCGATTGGCACTAAAATTTATCTTTGTTCATCTCTGGAATTCATTTGTGGGTTAATTTAACTATAACCATTTAAATATTACGTTTTTCCTCACTAATTTACATTTCACGGCATAAAAGTTTGCTTGTGATGAAATCCTGTATCTTCTTACTCAGCCCAGATCATCTGTTATTGGCATAGATGATAACGATAAATATACTACTATATAGTTGAATCAAACCTAACCTGGTAGCATTGTGAAGTCTAAGCTTATATCCTAATCACTGCATTATATCGCTTCTAAGTTAAATTTACCCCCACTATAGAGCCAAGGCTTCACTCGATGCGTGTCTTATCAGGCTCAGTCATTTCTCAAAAGATCAAAGGCGCCGCCTTGCCCGTAAGATGGCGCTGTAGTATAACCGGGGGAAATCATTTGTTTACATTAGCTAGTTAACGTATTATTTCTGCTGTAAAAAGTGATGTTTTTTCAATGTTTAACGTAAAATTTCATTGACATGGTTAACCGATGCGTAGTACAGGTGAATTGATGCCGGAACGGCGTACCTGGTCTGTTTTTCAAGGAAAATAAATTTCCTTTTCATGTAAAGCTGGTCCCAACTCAGTATTCAACTATTTCTCATTGTCGTTCACTTCTGGTAAAATGCATCCCTGAAGCACAGGGAACTCCAAAGCATTTTGAGCCTTGGTCTCACTTTTAGTAAGTCGGCCCCAGGGATTACGTATAAATTTTTTGAGACATTTAATGTGAGTTGATATCGAGAAGGGTTCGAACATTACTCTTCCTCTAAATTTAAAACAAAAAAAAATGTCTGAGAAGGAAACCTTGTTGTTTATAAATTATATAGTATTTTACTGCATATTTAAAGGTGGTATTTAATGGCGCAATCGTCAAGATTTCGACAATAATTGTTTTATTTTCACAATATCGGTAAGACTGTAATACATATTTGCTCTTTTGATATTATTTAGTTACAGGTTCGCGCTCAGTTTGGTGAATTTTCCCTTTACCTTTATTTGGCGAAAACTGAAAAATTGCATTTACATCATCGTCGGCGAAAATTAAAAAATAAGGCTTACATTGTCGTATGTTTGCTTCTTTTTTTAATTTTACAAAATTTACACTTTCAATTTTTACTTATGACAAGGTTAATTTATTCTGCTGATTATGTCACATAATAATGGAGAATTGAAATTGATTTAGCGAAATATTTTAACGAGATTTCTCATGTTATTTTAACATCTCGTTTTTTATTTGGCGAATTATTTTACTTTGTTTCGATTAAAAGTCCGCGAAAAAAAAAAAAATAGCATACTACTTCGAAAAGTAAATAAATTCGATAATCGAAAGCATTTAAAGTTTTATTACATATAATTTTACTACCTATAAATTTATTAAAAGTTTCAATAATCCTCTCTGTAAATGAAACCACCCACGAAACGACATTAAAAGTTTCAGTAAAATATAAAAAAAAATCCGCTGAACAAACTATATTTGACAACAATGAAAGCTTCATTTTATTGAAACCAAAAAACCGAATACGGGGACAACAAATAAAATGAAAAATAATCTCCAAGAGTTGAAATGCATCGTGACGCACATATATGTAATTCTTTGGCGTCACAAAATTTGACAGCATTATATTTCTTGCCATTTAATACTCACATTAAAATCATGGGGGAATTATCGAGTTGCGGAACATGTGAAATTGGCGAAAACTTTTTCTATTGCTAAAATTGCTGTCGCCAATGTTTGTTCTTTTGATACTTTGATGGAACTTTTATTGTTTTTTAATTAATTAATACATTTATCTGGCGAATTATTTTACACTTTATGGATCCTTGGCTGAAAATAGTAACATGGTTGCTTCCTAATACAGTTTAGTTTTGATTTGGCGGATTACGAAATAGCTTAATTTAATTTTCCATTTTTTTAATTTTTTTTCATTTTAATGTAACTTTTTATGCTACTTAATGGCTTTTTTTTTAATTTGATCTTTAACAAATAATTTAAAAATTTGTGGAACTTTTGATGTTTTTTTGCGCAATAATGTATTTATGTGGCGAAGTTTCTCCCCTTTAAATTTCCTCACAATGAGTAAACATTGGAATACAGTTTACCTTTTTAACAGGCTTGTTTTTATTTTTTTTAACTGTTATTATTATTTTTATTTATTTATTTTTTCAACAAGCAAAAGTTTTGTTCAAGAAAAAAAAAGGAATTTTTATTATTATTTTTTAAAGGCTGGAATGTATAGGTTTATAAAAATCTTTGAATGAAAAGCTGCCATGTTTTCCTTTTTTGAAATTTTTATTGGCATGTTTTTCCGGGTGAATTCATTACTGTTTCAATATACTTTAAAATAATTTAAATTTCTTGTTTTTTAACATACAACGTACTCCTTTGTGATATAAATTGTAATTTATAATGATCGATACTAACGATCAGTTTTATGGCAAAATTTTTATTTGATATGTTTTCTACTTACTTTTCTTTAGAAAAATTGTATCTCTATGCATTTTTTGTGCATTTTAATAGTTCTTATTGTAAAAGAACTAAAGATATCTAATTGAGCTATTCACCATTTTCAGAATATGTTTTTAAAAAATAACTAATTTTGAACTAAACTTTAAAGTATAAGAAAAAAAATACTAAAAGCTCTTTGAATGTTTCCATAAATATATTTATCAACTAACAAAAATATCCGGCGTTGCCTGGGTTAGTAATAATTATGAGTAATAATCGCTACTTTCATTTGTTTTCTGTTTTAACTGATAAATATATTTATCAGTTGTGCTTGATGAAGCATATGTAATTAATTTTTGCATAATAAAACCAAAAAAATACTTTTTCTTGATACAAATTATTAAGCATTGTTCATACGTTTAATAGACAGTATGGTTTCGTCCATAAGATGTAATGTTTAATTATATAACATTACGCATTATTTCATTCAGAGCCAAACTTCCAATGTTTGTTTTTTATTAATTAGAAGAAGAAATTACCCCCCGCCCCCCCCCCCCAAAAAAAAAAAAGAAAAAATAACAGTATTTCCAAAACATTTATTCTCATACGTTTTCGAACAGAAAACTTCTTTTTAAGCTCGTTTCAAATTGTTATTCAATGTATAAATTGCAATAAATGCTCACTCCTATTTATATTTATTGAAGGTTTGCAGTTACATTACTCAAATAATTTTGAAAATGCTTATTGCGAAAAGTTGGAATAATTAATCACAACGTTTTTTCATACACGGAATTTACATTGATTTGTCTTCCTCAGCTTATATTCATCTGATTTTGTTTCCAAACTTAATTTTTCTTGAAAACAAAGTTTCATATTTTTTCACTTTTTGCCTAAAATATCTTTTCAAACACGTTTCCTCAGGAAGAAAAAAATCGCTTTTAAATTAACTCAAATACTTTTGAACTCAATTTTGAATAACTATTCTCTTTAAGAATAATCTTATCTGTTGTTTATATAGTTAAAAGTTGCCACAAAATCCACCAGATGTCACTGGAGTCTGACCAGGTTTTTTGTTTGATTGATTGGTTTCATACTACAACTTTTATTGAAATGACTGAGCCTGATAAGACGCGTATCAAGTGAAGCCTTGATAGAGCAATGACACTGAAAAAACTTGATGCTTGCTTCAGAGAAGCCTTCATTCAAAATTATCACTGCAATTACTATTAATATTATTGTTGTATGGCACCAAACTTTTGTAACAATAGGTTTTATATTTAATCATTTGATAGGGATATTGCATGAAATTTACTGTTTTTTGACCATAACTTTTTTTTCTAAAGAACAAATATGGTCAAACAAAGTAATGGGACCTAAGTTGAGCCATCTCCTATCCATTAAAAAAAGAATCATCAAAATCGATTCACTAGGTGAGACGTTATGAGTGGACAAAAAAAAAAAAAAAAAATACGGTATGAACTGATAACCGCCTCCTTTTTGAAGTCGGTTAAAAATTAGCTGGTAACTTATACAGGAGCACTTTAATACTAAGTAAACGCTTTTTTTTCCCCTTTCTTTCTTTTTTTTTTCGTAAAACAAAATAGTTCTCCGGTCCGCGAAATTTTCTTCATGTTTTTACCTTTTTACTAGTCAATAAAAGTTCAGAAACGCTGGTCTGCAAAATAACAACCCCCCCCCCCTCTTTTCGTGAGCTACCCTAACTTGTTCCGACTTTTTATTATTTAATTCAGGTTCGTCATTTCAATTTTTTCCAGGTGGCAAAAGGTTCACTCAATGCAAATTTATCGGAAAGCAACAAAAACCACGCCCACTTATATCATTATTGCTTCCCCCCCCCCCCCCTTATAGAAATGACGCGTCTGATCTAACTGTTACTCCTTAAGTTTCAGCACAAAAATTTAAATGTCTCTTTTATTTTAACAAAGATGCTAGTTCCGTCGATAAGACAGCCTATTATTATCTAATGCTGCATAATCGACACTCGCTCTCTGCGGTTCAAGCTCTCATCGGCCCAAGCACTCAGCGGGTTTCGGTTTCGTTCCAGAAGCTCTTCAATTTCACTTTTGAGGTGGATCCCTTCCGTCTACATGGGAAAGCACTTCGTCAAGCTAATGTTCCAAAGCAAAGACAGGTTCCAAGAGAGAAAAAAAATCCGCTAGGAATCTCAGAACAAGAGGTTAGCAACCTGGAAAGCAAGCACACACCTTGACCTTCAGGAGGCACCAAACCAAAGTTCATCAGCTTCGAAGAAATCAACAGCAAAAGCAAAAATGGAAAGTTTATGTGATGAAGATGCAACACTCTCACTTGGTTCAAGGTCTTGGATGAGAGTAATTTTTTTCTTTTTATGCTTTCTTTTTTGCCCGGTGGAAAAGTCATCAAATATTTCTAGAGGGGGGTATTTGATGTGGAGCAATTTCTCAGCTAGAGTTAGTGGACGCTCCGGTCGGGACGAAGATCTGCATCCTCATCAGCTCAAGCGACTATCAAGTAAGAATCTTCCTATTTTGAATTAGATTTTTTTCTTTAGTGCAAAAATACTATGCATGTTTGATTTTTGATTTATAGCAATTGATGCCTGAGTAGAAATCAATTTTAAATATTTAGTTGAATATTTTATGCATTAGACGATTATAGAATGTTTGGATTTTAAAATGAAACTTTCGTTGAAAAGAATGAATGCTAAAGTGTAAATCGCCCATTATTAATGATTCATTCCGTTATGTAGAGGTGTTTTGTTTCAAATCATCCCATTTTGTTTTTCACTTGAAGATTATTTGTATTCAATGATTACAGCATGTTTACATTTTCAAATGAAACTTTCTATGACTTTAATACTTGTTAAGATGTAAATCGTCTCTAATATATTAATGATTAATTCCATCATGTAAGGATGTTTTTGCTTCAAATCATCCCATTCTGTTTTTCTCTTCAAGATTATTTGCATTCCAAGATTACAGAATGTTTCGATTTTCAAATCAAAATTTGTTTGAAGAGAATGACTGTTAAGATGTTAATCGTCTCTAATATATTAATGATTCATTCCCTCATGTAAGAATGTTTTTGCTTCAAATCATCCCATTCTGTTTTTCATTTCAAGATTATTTGTATTCCAAGATTTCAGAATGTTTCGACTTTCAAATGAAAATTTGTTTGAAGAGAATTACCGTTAAGATGTAAATCGTCTCTAACATATTAACGATTCGTTCCTTCATGCAATGATGTTTTGCTTCAAATCATCCAATTTTTTTTCCTCAGTTTAAAAAATATAATAATTTGGACCGTTGCTAAACCAGATTTATTATTATTATTATTGCTGTTGTACCAAATTTATTATAACTTTTTAAAAGTAATTAGTTTTAAGAGAAGAATACAATTTAAAGGTAAAAAAAAATAATCCTAAGCAATAGGTACAATTAATTGTTAAAACAGTCAATTTTCCAGCGCTATAATTGCATGCATCCAAAAGTTTAAAAATCATGAGTAATATAGTTTTCTGGTATTTATAAAGCTTTGAATTCTAATTGCTTTATTCTCTTGAACTTGTTTCAAGGTTGATTAAATGCAATTTTTGTATCCAATTTTTTGCAGTTTATATCGCTGCCTTTTTTATCTATTCATTTTATAAATAAAAACTTTTTTTCATACATTAACCGAAAAACGCCAGAAAGAGATAATGTCATTCAAAGCTAATGATTTTCAAAAGTGCAGATATTTCTCTTTTTTTTTTCTCATGCATGCATGGTACTTTTACAAGATGCGTCTTTGGCAAAAGTAGCTGTGTTTTTGAAAAACATCGTTATGCAATATTAATGCGTAATGCGCATTTCCTACAATCAAAATATTCAGTTTTTTTTTCATATTATTTTTTTAGATTCTACTATTTTGTTCTGTTGAATGCACCTGTCGAATTTTCTTTGAACTGGTCTGAATCGACAAAGACATCAAAAGATGTGGCTGCAAGCTGTTATAATTGGCATGCTTTCCAGATGTGCCCTCTCTGCAGAACCTATATACAGTCGACCAAATAGTAAGCAAATTCTGTTGATTCGCTGTTTTTTTTTTTTTTTTTTTTTTTTTATACAGTAAATTTTGTATCAAGTTTAAAAAAGATATTTAAATATTTGGAAAAAGTATGTAGTAATGATTCGTATTTCATTCCTTAAAAAAATTTATCTTAAAGAATTTTTTTTAAATACACAAATGCATATACGGCGTGATGGACGGACTTTTGCAAAGAGCGAAATATTTAGCTCCGATTGTCGTGTTTTCAAAATGAAAAAGAAATCAGAGCATATGAACACGAGGCAAGATGACGATAACAATTTTTTATTCTTCACAAGCGTGAAAGTATGTCTACTGATACTGTCACGTGAAACTTTTGAGAGGAATCTTAATTTGTAAAACTATGTAATTAGCATAAAAATGATCTTGAAATTTCATGACATGTCGAGTCACTTTTGGAAAACAAAATTATTCGTCATCTTACCTCCCCCCCCCCCTGCTTCCTCCAAATATGGGGCAAGGGCAAGATGACGATTTCGTTTATGACAATAAGAAACAAACATATTTGCTTATAATGGAGCATTTATCATGCATAATTACAATTTTTGCGCAATAAAAACATAGCAGTAAGCAATGCTAAGTAACTGGGAAATATACTTTTGGGTCATTCCATAGTGACTAACGTAACATTCGCAGCTGATTTTCTTACTCTTTTTACCTACACCGGGAGTAAAAATAAATGTTTTTTGCTTTAATATGCAGATTTAAAATGTACAAAGTGACTATTTTTCATTTCTACCAAGAATTTGAAGCAAAATAAGCGCTGGTCGGTATTTTTTTGCCAAAAAAGGCATTGTGACTAACGTAACATTTTTGCAACCCTGAGAAACAATGCTCATGTTACGAGGCAAATTTTTCTGAAAGTTACGCAGGCATTTAACATTGGCCTATATATTTGTAAGAGGTAAACAGTCTATTTTTAAAAATATACTACAGATTTATTGCACATAAATCTTTTTTGGCCCTTAATGGTGCGTGTACGAAAAACTGTGTGTGACTAACGTAACGTGACTAACGTAACCATCGGATAACAAGCAATGAATGCATATAAAAAACTTTTTGTAATTAATCTTTTGCTCTTATATTACTTTTACACTTTTTAGGAACCTCCTTTGCGTTGCATTATGGTTCTTTCTTTACTTTTTTTCTACATTAGTGTAAAAAATTAAATGGAAGGATTCAGTTCAATTAACTCAATTTGAATGTGCGAAAAAAATAAATAAATAAATAAATAAAAACTGCTTTTACAAACTGAATAATATTATTTTGGGCTAATTAAATCTTATATATATATCACTTTTAAAAAATTAACTTTATTCATGTTGATAGTTTCGCCGAATTCTAATATTCTGCAGATATACTAATTATCGTCATAAGAAACTCCTAGTACTTTTCAATGGCATATTATTTTTCAAGGTTTACTAATTCATCGAACGAATAGTGCTGTGCATCCTGAATCAAAATGTAACATTGAAAAAAAATATTCAAACATTTTTGCAGAATGAATTTTATTTCCGGATATCACCGCAAATGTTTGAATTTCTAAATGATCATTCTTGCATTTTCTGAAATATATGGCAGCAGTGCTTATTCTCACTGTATCATGTAACATCTTCAAATGTTTTCCAACGAGCTGCCATTACTTCATTTTAATAATAGGTGGAGATGTATTTTCTAAAAAATAGACGTTCTTCTTTGTTAAAACTGTCTTTCTATTTTCTTAATTATTTAGCTTGGATTCTTGCGTTGAATGCACGCACATTCAGCAGAGTACTCATTTTGCTTTACTCACCCTTTTTTTTAATAATAATTCTTTAAATTGAAAGTATATTTTTAAAGACTTTTAAAAAAATATTTTTCTAAATAGACAGAAGGTCTACAATGTAATATTACTGGTATTTTTCACCCTTTATATTTTTTATCAATATAGAATGCCTACTTATTCAAAATTGTTCATGAAAATGAACATTCATTAAATTAAATAAGTTTTAAATATTAGCAGTCATTTTTAAAATGTTATGTTAGTCACATCTCAAATGTTACGTTAGTCACACTAATTATTTTATATCTACTGATACAAAAATAAATATTTTGCACTTTTTAAGTAGATATGACATAGATGTAAGAAAATAAAAAGTGATGTTTGGTTCAATCATCTGGTTTAGTTTTTATGCAGAAAAAAGTTCATTTTCGTGACTAACGTAACGTAAAAATTTTCAGTAAAATAGCCAAACTAATTAAAATACTTATCTTATAATGTTTGCAAAAAGAACAGTCAAGTTCATTGGGCCAACATCTAATCTTTTAGAATAAAAATAGTTCTTTTAAAATTTTGCAAAAACTTTTACGTTACACAAGAAAACTTAGACGCATGTTTTTAGCGTATTTTAAGCCTTTTCTACAACCTCGCACGTTTAGAGCCAGAAGAAAAATACCGAATGAAATTTTTGCAAACTGTTACTGGATTAATGTGCTAGAAAGTATGCTGAATGAAATGATAAGTCACAATTAGGGCTTTGCTGAAAAAAAATTTCTGAGGTTGAGGTTGACATTTCTATGGAATGACCCTTTTCCATTATTTTTGTGTCACGTTTAGATGTGACACAAAAGAATGATCGAGGGCTTGACGAGAAAAACGTTTTCTGAGGTCCAAAAAATAAAACATCCAATGCTATGGAAACCCTACCATAACAATATAATTTTCTCTGCAATAGATGACGAGTTTATCGTCTTGCCCCATGAGGCAGATATTTATGAACTATCATTTTAATTAATTAATTTGCACTTCAATGAGAGAAAAAAGCAGACTGTGTAACTAAACTATGTCATACATTATTTTAAACAATTAACGAAAATAAATATGACGTGTTTGGAACTGATGAGACTTTATGTATGGTGGTTAAAAATTAACTTCGAAAAATCTTTAAACAATTAACACTTGATCAACAATAGCTGAACCCATTGAGCTACACCTGCTCTAACCTCTGAGAGCAGGTAGAGCAGGTTAGAGCAGGTGTCTAACCAGCTCTACGGCTCTAAGCATTGAAAAGAGATAAAATGGAGGGAGTGAACACGCATTCGTGAAACAGAGACCCCAAGTCACTTGACAGATTTTAACGCAAAGCATTGGAAGAAATCAGATTTCCTTCAATAGTTTCTAGCAAAGCGTATCAACTATTCGTCGTCGGTGAATCACGTGACTGGAGGGTCTTTGCCTCAGCTTTTGCTAAGCCAGTGATTGGACATGCTCCCTTTATTTACTAAATCCTGCTCTAAGGCCCTAAGGCTAAGGCTCTAAGACTCCGGCTCTAAACGATCTCTACTAACGCAAGAAGGAGGCGAAGCCCCCTGAAGTTAGTACACTAATCCGGCGCACAGTGTGGCATAGTGGGCAAAAATCCACCGAACTCGCGGGTTTTGAGCTAGGATCTTCTATTATAGCTCAAAATGCGGCAAAATTCTTCGACTATTTTGTAGTGGTGCTACAATTTTGAATTTCTTAACCCTCTAAGCCCCGCAGAGCTCAGAATGGACCCAAGTCGCGATTTTGAAAACTAAAAAATATGACCATATTTTTTCCCTGATATGTGGCTCTATGTTTAGTACAAATCGAGGAATTGGATGATAAAACACAACTTTTGATCGCTGCCGCGTGTTTAGAAATGCTTTTTTCCACCGTATAAGTCATTAAAAACATGATTTTTCAGGTTTTTTAGTTGAAAAAATGGGTTTTAACGGTCTTCACACATCTTTCACGCAAGAACAAATTTATATTTTAATTCTAAACTACAACTTTTCTATCATTTTCCAAAGTTCAAAAGGTAAAAACCTCCCTAAAACACCGAAAATTGCTCAAAATCCGAATTTCAGCTTGAGATCCTACCATTGCCCACGAGAATACATCTGTGCAATAGTGGCAAACAGCTTATTTTATATGTATACATTTATGTGTAATACATTTTGAGAATAAATCGTCTGCGTTCGAATAAAGACCTTTACATTTAGAATTTCCTAATGCTTTTGATGTTTTTAAGAGAATTTAATGCATTAAAGTAACAGTTGAGCAAACGGTGTAAACGCAAAATTGGTATGTTTGTCTGTTTCCTTGGATTAATCGTAATATTAGTATTGTAACAGGTATGTTTAGTCTTCTACATAAGTATACAAAATGGAAAACTTTGTCCTCTGTTGCATAAATAAGTATTTAAACAAATTATGTAAATTACATTTTTTTTAAATTAGTATCTGCGTGTTAGACCAACAAAACAACAATAACTTTATTATAAAGTTTGATTGAATTTATATTAAAGTTAAAATAACATGTCTTTACTGTTTTTCATACTTCTAAAGTGAAAGCTAATGGACACATGTTTGTAAATATTCGTTTTTTTAAATTAAATAATGTGAAGTAAAATCATGCTGTCATTTATCCTTTCAGTACTACCTTAAATTTAGTTGCATTATAACCTATAAATGATGTTGTTAGGAACAACACAGAGGCTAAAAAGGTTCATCTGAGAATTTTTTAGTTTAAAACATAAAAATTTTAACATGTGTTTTTACATTTTAAATTAGAATTTCAACAAAAACACTTACGTTAAAGAGTGAACATACCAGTTACAATTCCAAGATTACGATTATTCCGAGGAAACAGACAAACATTCTAATTTTGCGTCTACACATTTGCTCAACTGTTACTTTAATACATTAAATTTTCTAAAAAAAATTAAAGAATTTGAAAATTCTAAATGTAAAGGTCTTTACTTGAACGCAGACGATTTATTCTCGAAATGTATACACATAAATGTATACATACAAAATAAGCTGTTTGTCGCTATTGCACATTGACAATGGTAGGATCTCGAGATGAAATTCGGACTTTGAGCGATTTTTCGGTGTTGTAGGGAGGATTTTACCTTTTGAACTTTGAAAAATGATTGAACAGTAGTAGTTAAGAATTAAAATATATAGTTGTTCTTGCGCGAGAAATTTGTGAAGACTGTTAAAACCGATTTTTTCAACGGAAAAACCTGAAAAATCATGTTTTTAATGACTTATACGGTGAAAAAAAGCATTTCTAAACACCCGGCAGCGATCAAAAGTTGTGTTTTATCATCCGATTCCTCGATTTATACTAAGCATTGAGCCACATATCAGGGAAAAAATATGGTCATACTTTTTAGTTTTCAAAATCGCGACTTGGGTCCATTCTGAGCTCTGCGGGGCTTAGGGGGTTAAGAAATTCAAAATTGTAGCACCACTACGAAATAGTCGAAGAATTTTGCCGCATTTTGAGCCATAATAGAAGATCCTAGCTCAAAACCCGCGAGTTCGGTGGATTTTTGCCCACTATGCCACACTGTGCGGCGGAGGGCGGTTTGCACGAGACGGGCGCCGAAGTCTGCTAAACTGGCGGCTAATCCTGGCGGCTAGTAGTACATTAAAAATCAAGATTAGTGGTCGCTACTCGCCACGCGGTGACTGAATAAAAAAAGTGGACTAAAAATTTTAGTATCATTCGCCACTTTTCCCAACCGTTTAACTTAATTATTGTTAACGACATTAATTAGCTAAATTAACCAGGGGTGTCCATCACCCCCCCCCCCCCAACAGTAATGGCGTATACCCCCTCTCTCCCTAAATTCCACGAATACCCACAAGAACGAGAGCCCCCTCTCGTTTGAGTTTTGTTTGAAAACGAAAAACTTTTTAAAAAAATACTAAGAACTTATCATAATGCACTCAAAAGGATAAAATAACTTTTCTGGGTCAGAAAGGACAATTGAAGTGTATTCCTGTAGTTTTCAATTATTCCAAGAAAAAGACTTCACAAACGAAGAAAAGTGCGCTCAAGTCATTTCAAGTCGAACTTTCCCATTAAGAAAAATATGCATGCTTAAAATTTATGATTGAAAGCTAGATAATGATAAAACAGTCTCTACAAGACTTGAGCCGCACTTTTCTTCGTTTGTGAAATCGTTTTCTTGAAATAATTGAAAACGTCAGGAGTACTTAAATTGTCCTTTCTGACCCAGAGAAGTTATTTTATCCCTTTGAGTGCATTATGATAAGTGCTTAGTATTTTTTTTTTTTAATTCTGTTATTTTTTTTCTTCTTCTGGTTTATAAAAAAAAGTGGCAACTAGATTAAAAAAAGGGATTGGTGACTAATGAATTTGCAACTACTCACTACTGGCGAAACGAAAAATTTACCACTCTTCAATTTTACATATCGTTCCGAAGCGCAACTTTTATTACAAAAATGACATCTCATGATGTTGTTCTCAAGGAGAGCGAATGCTAGGTGTTAAATATTTTAAAAAAAAATGTTTTTTTTTTTTTTTTTTCAGAAGAACTGTGTCAAACCCGTCTTTAAAAATAACCACAGATGATTATTTTCTACTATAAAAATGGCGCATTTTTTGGGACGGGAACAATATGAAAACGACAAACAAATACACAAACCTTACAGGTTCATATCACAATATATTCTATCCAATGCTCCCACGTCTGGGTTTTTCCACCCAAATCAGGGCAAAAATTGAATTTAACTACTCCAAAATTAAGATTTTTTAAAACTTCATTGAAAAAGAATCTTCTCCCAAATGAACTGCATCAAAATAAGTTTACAAACTCACTTATTTCAGAAACTGGGAAATCAACTAATGGTGCAGCAGGCAATAAGTAGGTGTAACCAGAATTATAACGCATAACTTAAATGAGGACTAGCAAAAGAGATTATTGAAGGGGCTAGCCATAAATGAAACGATTTTTTCTAAACTAACCGCACCTTTTGGGCGATTGGACTTAAAACTATATCAGAAATAGTTACAGTCTGAGTACCATCTGTGAGTCAACTTTTGTTTGAAACATTGTATTGTTTTTTAAGCATCCCCTCGGAGCAATTGGTGGAAATAGATTATCAAAACCCGTTCCTATTAAGATACATCCAAACACAAAGTTTTGCTTAAGTCCTTGAATTACATCTTGAGGTTTCAGATTATGTTTAAAAAGAAAATAGCTTCAGTTTCCTTGAAGCGATTGTGCCCAAAATGTAATCAGCGTTAGATCTTATCAGTATCCCTCAGTTTACCAATTTTTCTCAGTATTCCACGAATAATTTTTTCAAATATAACAGCCATGCTTACTGCCAAAAATGTTTGATCGCGTGATTTTCTCCTCATCCCCCATTGGAGTAATTAGCACTAACATTTAATCAACACCAGTTCCTATGAAAATCTATTTTTCTTCCAATTACTGTTAGAATCCATCAACGAACTTTTGAGATATAAAAGTCACGCTTAACAAGTTCGATTCTTGTTCATCTCAGACCAGTTGGTACTTAAATCTAATCAGTACCCGTTCAAAATGAGGTGCACCCGTACATAAATTTTTATTTGATTCACTGTATTACTTCTTGATATTTTGGACACAATAGTAGAAAAAAAGGAAAATCATAAACCACAAAAGCCATTGCATAAAAAACGGAAATCTATTTCCATTTTAGAAACTTTGGAAGCAAGAAAGAATGCGTCCAAATATTTCTAGTTTTGAAAAAAAAAATTTAAAGTCAAAACAAATTGTGAAAATTTTCAACTTACAATGTGATATTTTTATAAGCAGTAATATTTACGTTGTTTTTTCCAGGCATCGAATTATACAGCACTGGATTTCAAGATCGGGGCAAAGTAGTTTGCTACTACAGTGCTTGGGCATACACAAGGCCAGAACCATGGGACTATGACATCGAAGATATCCCAGGGGATCTGTGCACAGATATAATATATTCCTTTGTCGGTTTGAACAATCAAACATGGGAGCTTTTCAGCATTGATCCGGAGTACGACTTAGAAAATGGTAAAATGCTCTTTGAAAACATCAAACTTTTTGAATAATTCATGCAAATTTAGCTCTATAATCAAATCGTGTTAGTTGCATTGTTTAAGGGCACGAACAGTGCGTTACGTTGAAAAGACAGAGTTACAAAGAAAACTAAAGACGTAACGACATGGCTCTCAGCCAGCCGTTTTCGAACACAATGCAGCGGCACAAATTCTAAATAGTACCTAAGATTAAAACCTTCTCAATCTTAAAACCTCAAGATACAGAAATAGAAATAATGTGCATACAGAATAAAGCGTGCCGATACAGATTTATACTCATTTGCAAATTGAAAGTACCGAAAGTTTGTCCTCTTGTTCCTTTTGTTCAGAACAGAGTAAAATAGAAACTAACATTGATCTAACTTCAGAGAAAAACCGCTAGGGTTTCAACAACTCGGGTTGCAGTGTTACTAAAATTAAACACATAATAACAAGTTTCATTACTGAAATATACAAAGTGAACAATGTATAAAACTTTCTCAACGTTTAAGTTCAATGTTTATATTCAAGTCAAAAATTCGAAATTTAATTAATAGCAACCAGTTAGTTCATTTTTTTCTTCATGTCCTCAACCTTTTTTTTTCCCCTTTCAAACATCTGCAAAAAATTTTTTTTTGATTTCCAGGAGGATACAAGAGATTCACTGCTCTCAGGGTGAAACATCCACACCTGAAGTTGCTGCTAGCCGTTGGAGGATGGGCCGAAGGAGGACGCAAGTATTCCGACATGGTTGGAGAGAAGTCCAGAAGGGACATTTTTGTCAGAAGCGCTGTCAAGTGGGTCATGGACTTCGGATTCGATGGATTCGACCTCGACTGGGAATATCCAGGCGCTTCAGACAGGGGAGGAAAATATTCGGACAAAGAGAATTTCTTGAAATTAGTCGAGGTAAAATTTTAACTCTTACATAATTTCTTATCCTCTACTTTATTCAACAAATCAGAGAACATCAAAGGTACAACCAATAAAGTACATGAAATAAATGCTTAGAAAATGAAGCTTGTAACGTTTTCATCTCGCGTAAAGACAGCAAGAGAATGCATAGAATCTAAGAGACGTTTAATATTTACAGCTATTTTACAATTATTTTATGTTACAAGATATTTGTGAACTTCTATAGCCCATAGTCTGTCTCTCAATTCTTTGCTCAGTAATGGCTTTGCTCTTTGACCTACTTAATTTTCCTAATATACGGGATCCCTTCGGTGGGGGGCCTGTTACTGTTTACGCCAGACGCGCGGTGAGATTTTTCCTGCTACCTGGGATTTGGAATCGCGATGACAGTGGCCTGAAGAATGCTCCCTATAGTGTCACAGACATCATCTATCACCCCTTTCTCAAACGGAGAAAGTTTATGTGCACAACAAATGTCCAGGGTGGTCATTCTAAACTACTTACGTTTCGACTTCGAGATTTCCCGTCACGTGATCGATGTTATCGAAAAAATCTCGCAACGTTGAATTCTGAACAGCTCGCAGCTGTCTTTCGAAGAGGCGCCGATTTTTTCGATTAGTTTGGTCGGCCAGGAGGTACACGTGACTTCTTCCAACCAATGTCCTTTCAGTGCAGCTAGTTTTGTTTTGTTTAATTCTTGGACGGAAAAGCGCGAACTTTGACGACTGGCACGCTAATGGCTATTCTTCAAAGAATACGTTTTACGTTACAAAGAATCACGCCGCAATAATTTTAGATTTTCTTGAAGCAAATCCTGATGTTCTTAAAAATTAATTCTCCGAGAATTTTAAAAAATAGTACACAAAGGAAAAATGGCAGAATGCTCCGGTGCAAAAAGCTTAGTCGAATGGCAAAAAGTAAGTCGTATTTTTTGCATATTTCAATATTACAGTGTCTAAAACAAAAATCGAAGAGGTTAAAACAGCCAATACATAAATTTGATAAAAATTATCCGTAAATTTTGTTGATTTACTATATAACACCATCTATATTAGTAAGAATGTCTTATATGAAATATATTTTTCCCAAGAAACTATAATCGAAATAATAATAATAACTTTAAAAAAATAATGATACTAAAAAAAATCTTAACCGTCATAAATGCAGATGAAAAAATATAAATAGTTCGTAATCATGGATTGAATATTATGTTGTTGCCGTGTCTAATGAAGTGCAGAGTGCGAAAGGTTTAGAGGCATCCAAAAGTCTTGATGAAAAAATCTGCTAATTCAAATTGAATAAAAAAAACACTAAAATGTGGGGGGGGGGGGGGGGGGGGGGGGGGTAAAAATTTCAATGGCGCTGATTGCGCCATTGAAATTTTTAAAGGGGCTTGAGGGGTATTTTTTTATTTGGGGGGCTCTTGCTTTTGGAGGGGGAGTCTTCCGGATATTCGGGGGGAGGGTCACCCCTACAAAATGTAAAAGGTTTGTTGTGCTAATTGAGCTTTTGGGGATGGGAGCAGACATAACAGAATATATAATCTTCCATATTAGGATTAGTAATGTGAAAACCAACTCTCCCCCCCCGCTCCAGTTGCAATTATAACAACAATCTCAGTTTCAAAGACATGTTCCAGATTTTTTTTTCTCTTCTCCTTTAAAATTATAATTAAATAAGCATATGCTAAATAAAAAGTATTACTTCTTCAATATTCCGGTTTTCAAATTCCATTTTTTCTAGGTATTGTTTTCCAAGACCCAATCTTAAGATATCCTCAAAACAGTACTTTTCTAGATTTTTTTTTTTTTTTTCAAAACAAGCAACTTGTACCTATGATTACACAATTCCATCTTTATTTTCAAGATTAAAAAGTCAAAACAGCAATCTTGGTTACAAGAGCAGTTTAAAATAAATAAATACTCTGCTTCTGTAAATGTATATTGAAAAATATTCGTAAAAGGAATAAATTTTTCAATCATTATTTCTCTTCAGAACTTTAAAGTTCTCTCAGAACTTTAAAGTTCAACCCAAAGGAAAGATCCTAAATTGAAGAAGAAAAGAAAAAAGGAGCATTTTGAAGCATTCTCTTTTCCTTGAAATGCATCATATTATATAGCAGCCAATTTACAAATGCTTACAGTATAATCGAACACAGTATTTATATAATATTGCTAATTTTGATGTTGGCGAAATGGAAAATCAAATTTTAGAAACAACTCCCCAGAAATTACCAGCCTTTCTACTGTTTTGTAATTAGTTAATCAATATTAAATTTCAATAAAGGAAAATAAATTATCTTACAAATTGAATTCCATTGAAATTGAATATTGACAGTAGGTAATAAATAAAGAATTTAGGAAAAAAGGGGGGAGGAGGATTTTATAGCAAAAGAAGACAAAAAGAAAAAAAAAAGGAAAAAAAAATTACCTACGTCAGTGGCGTACCTAGCATGGGTGACACCCGGGGCGGTAATTTGTGATGTCACCCCCCCCCCCCGCTAAAACGCAAAAAAAAAAGGGATTGTATATTCTGTGTAAATTTGAAATTCATACAATTTTCAGAAACAACTAGTACTTTTGTGAAAAACTAAATTTTAAGTGGGATAATGTACAAAAGAAAAATAAAATTTATAAACGCTTTTTACATAAAATTTGCCCTAGACGCATTTGTGCAGGCCGTCGAACGGTCAAAAAAATAAGAGGGAGTAGGAAATTCCTAGCCCCTTAATTATTTCAAATGCATTATATCTTGAAAATTTGGAGTGCCCCCGATCCCCCCCCCCCCCACCCCCACCCTTACCTTAATTCCTAAATGATGGGTTTGGTTACAAGAAAGTGGAATCAATGGAAGTTATCAACCGTAGCCGAATGCATTTTCATTCACAAACTAACATTTTACATTGAAAAAGAAGTTCTTAACACGTGTCTGCAATTGAATTCGGATGTTTGTGCATTATAATGTTGTTATTAGTTAAATTAAGGGGGTCCGGGACACATTTTGAAAAAATTTTTATTATGTACTTTAGAGTTTTGAAATTTCTTGCACTGATTCATCATTTATTTAATAAGCAAAATCATAACATAAATATGAAAAAAAATTATTTTTTTATTTAAATTTAATTAGTTTTTTTCAAAAAAATGGGGTTGCTTTAAATTGCTATAACTCAAAATATTAATGGTCAATTTTCAATTTTTTTTCAAAAAAGTATGCACAAATATCTAAGCTTTAATTTTTATTCGGCGATTTTAAAAATATTGATTCAATAAAAAATAAAAAATATTTGAAGAAAAATTTCGAAAAATTCGAAGATACTTTTTTTTTAAAAAATCATAATTTTTGCAGTAAACGTTTTTTTTAAATTCGCCGAATAAAAATTAAAGTAAACTGCTTGGAAAAGAAATCCTCCAAGTTTCATTACTTTATCTCTATCGGTTCCTGACTTATAAGAGTTTGAATGCAAGAAATCGGGAAAAATTGCATCATGGAGAAAAACGCGTTTAAAGTTTTAAAGTTAAGTACACATTAGTTAGATGCATGCAACAAAAATAACTATATCTTTCGTTCTATTTAAGGTAGAAACAAGATTCAAACGTCTTCTTAAGCAAAAAGAAACGGAGCAATTTTTCAAATTATTAAAAAAAATTGCAAAATTTGACGATTTTTGTGTCCCGGACCCCCTTAAGTATTTTAAGCTTTGAAAACTTATTGCAAAGCGAAAAATGTTGCATATATACCTATTTTATGTTTTCAGTTATAACCCCCCCCCCCCCCGCCCCCTGCACCATTTTTAGGGTTGGCCACATCCTAATTCGTTTTCCTCGTGCCAATACCTATCAGAAAAACCAACTACTGCCGTAATTTTATCACAAAAATTCCACGGACAACCACTTTTCCCCTCCCCCCCCCCCCCTTTCACTATGTTCAAGGTTCCTAACATTCTAATTTGTTTCCTGCTTGCCAATACTTTTCAGAAAAACTAACTCCCGTTTTTGTGTCACAAAATTTAACGGAAAACCACTTGCCCCCAGCGCAGTTTTAACCCTCCTCCCTCCCCTTCACAATGTTCAAGGTTTGTAACATTCTAATTTGTTTTCTGCTTGCCAATACCTTTCTGAAAAACTAACTCCCGTTTTTGTGTCACAAAAATTTAACGGAAAACCACTTGCCCCCCAGCGCAGTTTTAACCCTCCTCCCTCCTCTTCACTATGTTCAAGGTTCGTAACATTCTAATTTGTTTTCTGCTTGCCAATACCTTTCAAAAAAACTAACTCCCATTTTTGTGTCACAAAATTTTAACGGAAAACCACTTGCCCCCCCCCCTCCCCCAGCGCAGTTTTAACCCCCCTCCCTCTCCTTCACTATGTTCAAGGTTCGTAACATTGTAATTTGTTTTCTGCTTGCCAATACCTTTCAGAAAAACTAACTCCCATTTTTGTATCACAAAAATTTAACGAAAACCACTTGCCCCCCCCCCCCCTCAGTGCAGTTTTAATCCCCCCCTTGCCCCCTGCACCATCTCCAAGTTTGGCAACATCCAAATTCGTTTTCCTCGAGCCAATACCTTTCAGAAAGACAAACTCCCAAATTGTATCACAAAAATCGCACAATCTCACCTACTTTAGGGCAGTCGAGATTTCGCTCCGCAAATAAGCGCCCGAAAAGTCACTTTTCCCCTTCTTTTGGCGATTGGAATCGCTACTTGCGAGAATTTCCTTTCGAGACCGCTTTTTTCCCTATAGCGCCATCTAGTGAGGCGATCAGAACTAATCTCGCAAGGTGAATTTCGAGCTTGGAATAAGCACCCAGCTCCGGGTAGAATTCAGCTGTTCCGAAAAAACAACATTTGCGGCTTTTTCGCTGAAAAAGGACGGCGAAGAACGAACCGAAATGTCTGTGGCACGTATTCACGTAACTTTATACTTATAAAGCTTCCATTTTGATGATAGATAATGATTTAAAACACAAGCGTAACGTGTTTTTCTCACGATGAGTGTGGTCTGGGAAAGAATTTCTAGATTGACCCCACACATTGAATCGAAAAAGCAAATAACTGAAGGAGGAATTGCATCGGTATAAGCTGTGCAGCCTCTGCTGTAGTTTCATCTTTCTAAGGGATTCGCAAAACGGATTGCTGTTTCATGAGCCGACATATGAAAGACATAAAATCAGAACACAGCCGTTTTTCGGGGGACAATTTCTTCTCTTCTTAAACTTGAAAACATAACTCATTTGAATTTGTGTATTTAGGCTTTTTGGGGGGAGAGTTAGATAGTTATTTTATTGAGTATACATTAAGATGTGAGTACATGCAGCGCCGTCCCTATGTTCAAGGTCGTGCGGCGCACGACGGCGCCAGAGTCAAAAAAGCGCGAGCTTTACCAATCAAAAATAATATTTCAAATAGGGGAAAAAATCTCCAACCAAAAAAATAAAATTGAACTTTTCATTACTTCTAAGGGTGGCGGTGGGAATTATTGCCTTTTGTCTGAACATGCTATTCAAAAGCGCATTCTTTTATACTCAAAACAAGTTATTCTAATTAGTGCATACATTAGCATTTTTTTTTTTTAATGTGGAGCCGTTTATGCTCTTTCGGTATCTCTATAAGCATACGAGGAGCAATAACTTTGTTCTTCCCCATCTTGGTTCTTGGGGTGAATATGTTGCATCAAAATTTGTGCATTATGTCATCTTGTGACTTTTAACTATTCTTCGATGTAATTCGACTGCGACTGCTTTATGTTATCATACATGAAAAAAAAAACCGGTAACCACATTTGCATAATATTTATTTTTGCGTACATTGCGCACAATCAGTTAGGTTAACTTTGTAGTATCGAAAATTAAAGACTTGACCATAGTTACTCGATTGTACCCCTCCCCTTTTTGCGTATGAAACTAAAAAAGCTTTGGACAACGTATTTATTTAAGATATTAAATTCAACGCCTTTTTAACCATTCCGTATTTGAGAATTGTTGGGTTTTCCAGAAAATTATTTCTTTAATTTAGAAATATAATCAGTACCTTTTGTCATATTTTGACAGGCATAAAAGTTTGATCAATATCCACCATTTAGCGATTAGATAGACATTCAGAGCAGCGTTAACTTTGAAATTTAAAATATTTTCTTTTTTCAAAACTCATTATCGTATCAGAAGAGCTACTGAACTCGAAATAACATCGATATGTGAAGTAAAAACGTACACTATAAATCCAAAATTAACTATTTACTTTTTTTTTTTAAAGAAATTAAATGTATTTTTTTTTTTTTTTTTTCCATATCAGATTTGTCTGCAGAACCTCGCTCCAGGTGTTAGCTATATTTTACCCGAACGCCACTGAATAAAGGCGATCAAAAGACATTTGCACGACGGTGCCGATCAAGCTTGGAGCGGGCCTGAGTACATGTCTATCCTGAGAAACATTTGAAGTAACGTAACTGGTTCAATGTGTGGGTTTTATCAATTTTGATAGCATGACGGCAAAATTTTAAATATTATACAATAGACAGCATGAAGAGTAACTTACTCATCCGCAAACAACAATCGCAACTCACATGCTCATATGTCTCGAGACAGTTATGATCTTACGCGATTAACCCATCGCGGTGTAGTGGGTGGTTTTTTTTTTCTTTTTTTCTATCGTACAGCGTAACAGGTGATTTTTTTTTCTATCGTAGACGATAAGATGAGTTGTATGTAACCCAAACATTATACTTCTTGTGCACTCCACACAATTGAGCAAATTAAAGCAGAAATGTTTGAATGATTTTCATTATTTATTTTTATGAATACATCTGAAACAGTGCCGTAAGTGGCGTTCATATCCATATACAGCCAAATAATGTAATCATTACAAACATTTCAATGCAGAAGTTCAATCCTTCTGGGATGTAAGACACGTCCTAGTCAAAGACTAAGTAAGTCATTGCAGTTATTGAAAATGCAGTAACTCTGGCACTAGATTGGTGGTTGCCTCTCGCTGGATGAGTGTACACCTAACTTAGATGGCTTTTTAACTACCATATGTTCATCCATGTGGTTGGTAGGGTTAAAAAATATATATATTTAATAGAATTTCCCACGTACCATAAAACTCCAAAAGAAAAGTTCTGCTTCAGCTTGAAATGGAGAATAGACACATTGATATTTCTTTTTTCTGTTGCATACTCATACATTGTTGCACATTCATATTAAGCATTCTTTGGATCTCTCATTTTTGCAATAGGAGCTGAAAGTTGCTTTTGAGCCTCATAAACTTCTTTTGACTTGTGCAGTTCCGGTGGCGAGATTTCGACTTCAGGAAGGTTATGAAGTTCCAAGACTAGCAGAGTATAT
The DNA here is from genome assembly GCF_026930045.1 of Uloborus diversus. Lineage (NCBI taxonomy): Eukaryota > Metazoa > Arthropoda > Arachnida > Araneae > Uloboridae > Uloborus > Uloborus diversus. The sequence goes on along the minus strand of NC_072732.1, from coordinate 58,013,760 downwards.
TAACAGTTTTTTCTTTGTTCTTCGTTCTATTTTTGAAAATTATCGTTTAAAACCTTAGTTGCTAAATGTCCTGTGATGATATAGTACAAATAGTTTTTAATGGTGCGCTAGAAGTAATAGTGTTAATAAAGTAACTGCTTTCAAGAAAGTATTGAACATTCCAATCCCTCTCTAGGTTTACTGTTACTACTTTTGGGTAGTTTTTGTTTGATGCACTACTATGATGCACGAATTCCATCAGGAAATATTCCTCAATTTGAACTCACTCTGCTTTACATTGATAATACTCTTGCTTGAAATAAATACTAAAGATAAAAATGTAAGCTTTACTTATCGAATCATCTCCTAATTAATTTAAAAATAATTTTATAGCTTTGTTTTGCTATTCAAGATCTTAAAAATCACTAAATTTTACTTTGGAAAATTAATACAAACTTTGCAATGAGCATGATCATAATGCGTCAATAGTTAAAAAAGAAAAAAAAAGAAAAGAAAAGGAAAAACGAAAGTAACAGATAAAATCTTGATATTAAAAAGTTAGTTTACTTAATGGTAATTTTATAGAATACTCGATAAATATAGTTTTTTAAAAGGTATAATTATATGTTGTGCGAAGAATGATTTCAAAATTTTACCTTTTACTAGGCTCTTTGACTGGATAAATGTGATGACATATGATTTACGAGGTAACTGGGCTGGTTTCGCTGACGTGCACAGTCCATTGTACCGGAGACCGTTTGACCAATGGGCTTATGAAAAACTAAATGTGGTAAGTATTTGAACATCTTCTAAAAATATTTTCATGAAAAATTTTTTCCTGGATCTTGCCGTATGGTCTTGAATAACATGATTTATTACTAAGTAAGAAATACTAAAGTCCTGCATCGTAGTTTCAAAGTAGCGACGCCATCTTGGGGTTAAACGCCGCTTTTTTTCCTATGCTTTATGGTGAAGTAGCGTGTTCTGCTTCTTAATTGTGATTTCTTATTTACTCCATGTCAGTTTATACATTCAAGAAGCACCACAATCAAGAAACAAAACACGCTACTTCATCGTAGCTGACAAAGGAAGAAGGTGGCATTCAGCCCCAAGATGGCGGACGTGTCGCTACTTACGCTAGAGCTTTAGAAATACAGGCCATTGTTAAATCAGTAAATGTTGGAATTGAACATTTTTTTCCTTTATTCGGACTGCTATTTTTGCGTAGTTTTGTGCACATAAGAATGCCTATTTCTTTTCTTAAATTTTTGCTGCTCGAATGCGCCGAGGGATCAGTATTTTTTTTTTTTTTTCTGTCAGTGTCTGTTGCGAAGAGAACAGCAATGTTCTTCATATATTAAGACGAAATTTTCCCTTTCAGCATGATGGCCTCCAACTATGGGTTGAAATGGGAGCTCCAAAACACAAGCTTGTAGTTGGTGTTCCCTTCTACGGAAGAACTTACACATTAGGTAGCAAAGAAAATACAGGACTTAGAGCTGGAATCAAGAAGTGGGTTGGTGGTGGTTTACCTGGTCCTTATACCAACGCAAGTGGATTTCTTGCTTATTATGAGGTAAGACTTTTTTTTTTCTTACAGTCTTTTAGACCATGGTTCAACCAAGATGTTGCCAGTTCACGTCATGTCTCAGGTTCCTTCAAATCACAAATGAATCGATTATTTCAGAAAGGGCACAAGTCCAACTAATGCAACTTTTCGGGAATCAAGAAAAAGTGATCATTTCATCCAGAAATGAACTAAATTCTACGAAAATTTTTGTGACTAACCTAGTCACAAGTAGGATCATTATATCACCTTCAATTACGCTTCATTTCGTCACTGAAATTAATGTAAAATGTTTATTTTTAATTTGGACTTATGACCTTTCTGCAATAAATATCCCGAAAGAGTAGTTTACAGTAATGAAAATGTAAATCAAGTGAAACAGATTTGTTTCAAACTGATTTATGATAATAAAAAATAATATTACAAAGTGACAAAAGTTATTAGTGAAGTCCGTATTTATAAATTCATTATCTTAAGAAAAGGCATCGTGTATTTTCCTCTTTCTCTCGTCTTGTTTTATTGAAATAATAAAGTCTGGTGTAAAAAAATATTAAAAAAATACAAAAACTAACATACTAGGATAAAAACCAAAAGTTTTACATGTTGTATAAAACTATATTCATATTCATCAAATACGTCGTCCATGGAAATCTTTTTTTCTATCCTTCTCTTGTCTAGTTTTCTGTACCAAGTTTGATGTACATATTAGTATGACTTTGTTCAAAATTGCACTGAATAATCATCTTGATATTTGTTATTTCTTTCAACAATATGAAAAATTTTCTCTTTATACTCAATGTTGGCAAAGGCAGTTCAGCCAAAAAGCGTTACTTTGCAATATTCTCTTGAAAACCATTTATAAAATAGCTAGCATGAAACCGTTCCTTTAATGTTCTATCGAATATTTAAACATCATGAATGTTGATAATTCAAAACATTTGTCGCCCAGTAGAATCTTTTTCCTAAATCTCAATTCGAGAGATAAGCCCTCTTAAAAAATGAAGGGCACCTGTTTAAGCAGTAACAGATTTCATTGTTTTCAACAGATTTGACGGTGAATCTTGATGTAATTTCTGGATTTCACTTATAATAGATTGGATTTTACATACTGTCATATTTTGTTAACATTCGTTTTACTGTCCTAAAATCTCGATCGCAAAGGACAAACGAATGTCTTCTCGGAGGAAAGTCATCAGCAATCTTCTTAAATTTCTTCAGTTTTATTTCTAGAAAAAGTCTCCTACAGTGTTGTTTTTATTTTGACCAGCGTATATCTCACTGTTTTTTCTACATTTTTTTCGCAGTTTCTAGTGTGATGTTAATGAAACCCCTAAGAAATTAGCGAATTTCATTCCGCTTCTGTGATTTCGAATCTCCCCCCCCCCCCCAACCCCCAAACTGAACCTACAATTATCGAAATTATGCTAGATCAAAGGAGTTATTTGTTTTTACTTCATTACACTCAAAAATCTAGTTCTTCTGTGATCTTGCCATTGCGTCTTACTATTTCTTCCTCGCGTTTAGTGCAGAAAGGGCATAAGTCCGGGACTTACGCCCTTTCTGCACTAAACGAAAAATGTGACCCCTAAATAAAGTGCTTTGCTGTACAAGAATTGACTTCTCTACTACACTAGTCGAGGTCTCTACATACAAGCATAGGAAAATCACAGGTAACTCAATTTTGAAAAAAAAAGTGACTTATGCTCTTTCTGCAGTAATCGATTTAAATGAGCTCCAAGGAGTATGGTGTTAAAGTTCTAAGACCATAGACAGAAGATCAGTCAATCATTTGTCCTCTGAAGACATAGGAAGATAAGACCATCAAATTCAGCGACATAATAACAGACGGAGGGGGGGGGGGGTAACCGGATACCGACAAAAGCTGTAAGTTCTTAGGAGCCAGGAAAAGATTTAGGCGCCAGACAAATTATTTCTCTGAATTTTAAAGAAAATTCAGTGTAACGGCTTCTGAAAGATTCTCGTTCTGAAAAAATAGTCGCCAAGGTTCTTTTTAGTTGCTCGGATAACCTGGTGCCCGGGTTTTGTTGGATTCTGGGTAGAACTATCCGCATGCAGAATGTTAGCTACACGCATTTATGTCGGCACATACACGTGTCTAAGTGTGAATAAGTGAAATCTCCTCCTATGAAAAATTTCCTGATACGCCGCGCCGTTGTGTGGGGCCCGATTTCGACCTTTTGCCCCAAACGCCTGAGAAGGGACATCCACCTCCATTCTGTCGACCGCGGCTGTGTTTTCTGGAAGCTTCATTCCGCTGCAAATAGCCTCCCACGTGATTTTGAGCGTCTTTAGGTTGAGAAGAGTTGACTTTTTTTGTTGCGGCTGTGCATTTTTCCCGCCACTGGATTTGCGGAACGCAGGAAATAAGTTCAGACCCCCAGACAGTTGTATCTCATAATATAGAGAGTATGAAGTAAACACATTTTGGCGGCAAAGTTTTCCCATCGCTTGTTTTTGAGTAAACGACACTTGGAATTCAGAAGGGCATTTTCCTCTCTGTGCGACTCCCGCATTGGGTCAAAAGGGGTTAGCTTCTTTCGGAGATTTCAAACATTTTCCCGTCCCCGAGTTGCAGCTGCAGGATGTGACTTCAAATCTTGACAGTTCAGAGCCCATAAAATAGAAGACTTAGAAATAATAAAATTCCATTCCGACACTTTGCAACACTCCGTATTCCATAAAACATAGGGTTTTCCTGGAAGCTGGTTCTCCAGATGTTTGAACTAAGATCCTCAGAGAATGTGTCCCGATCAGGGAACGCTTCACCCCGGTATAAAACGGGTAGTTAGGATTTTTCGGGGGCGAACAGGAATAGATTTTGGTGCAGAAGAGCTTTTTTCGAGCTCTGGGATTCTCCGAGACGTTTGTCCGGAGTAAAAGATGGAAACCCTCCCGCGAGTGCACTTGGATTACTTAATGGATAAATGACCGAAATCTTGGTACGTACTATTATAGCTCCCAAATCCCTTCTCCCATCTCTTAACTGTTAATGAATCGTTAGAAATATAAAATAGGAGAGCAGTCCTTGAAATGTCTGCCTTTAAAAGCTATTAATTATAAATGTCGATAAAGGAGTGAAATTAGCGAATTATTATTCTGTGTTTATTAGTATCTTAGTGTTATAAATAAAATGTTTAAAGTGATAATTATGACTCCAACTATTATTTCTTCCATATTCTACAGTTCGAAGGTCCACAAAATCAAAACACAACACACTGTACTTACTCCACTGTGGGGTTACGGCCCAACAGTTGATGAAATCTGACTAGTTCGTTGTTCAGTCGGAATTAAGTTGAAAATCCACATAGAACTTAAATATGAGATCTATCTTCAAAATGCAGTTGTGCTTTGAGGAAGAAGCAGGAGACAAATCAGGCTAAAAGTTAGCCAGATCATGATCGGGAAGAAAAAAATTAAAACGTTTATTTCAAAAACCAGTCAAGAACTCTAAAATTTCGAAAAAGCATTTTTACCTTAGTATTTGATTTTTTTCCAGGATTACAGTGTTTTAAACTGAATGGGATACGTATTTACTTCAGTGTTTTAAACAGGGATACATATTTACGCATATCACTTTTAATAAACAATGTTGTGTATTCCTCATTGAGTAATTTGACATGGTAATGTAAATGTTTTCCTGCACAAGAAATAATATTTTTCAATACAGTGGTTAGTATATAGTTAATATATATAGTTACCACGTCGTATATAGTTAAACGAGTTCCTGTTTTCTTTTTATCAGATTTGTCCCTTCGTCAACAGTGGAGAGTGGACCAAGAAGTATGACGATGTAGGAAAATGCCCTTACGCCCACTATGACGATCAGTGGATTGGATATGAAGATGAAGACAGCATTGCAATTAAGGTATTTAATTAACCAGTATTTTCAAAGTGCAGTTTTTACTCTGATATTAGCTAAAAAATGAAAGATAACGAATTTAAAGGATAATATTTAGTGTATCTGTATTGAATTATATGAAAAGAATTTTGATTGAAATGCTGATTTGTATTAGTATTAAAATATTTTTGCATCAAATGTATGACCCCGAATAACCAAAATGTAGAAATTCTTAGAAATGTGATTATTTATTGAATAATATAATTTAGTATAATACATCACTACATATAATCAGAATAGAATAGTATAGGATTAGAATAGCAGTAGCATTTCTTAAAATATATCAAAAGAAGAATACCTACTTTGCAATAACATCCAATGACTTTGGAGATTTGAACTTTTTATATTTGCTCCATAGTACAGAACATTTCAGTTACAGCGAAAACTCCTACAACTACGAGAGGGTTTCGAAAAATAAGTTTCTCTTGTTAGTTGTGGTAAGAGTTGTGTATGAAAGGCAAAAAAAAAAAAGAATGAGACATTAAAAAGATAAGGCATAGCATTATGTTTTCACAGAAGTACCACGGACATTGAGACATTTGTCATACCGCTTCATAAGCTTCAAAAAGCCTCCCAGGAAAAACTCGGAACATTGCATACGGAAGAAGCGTCCAACGGCTTGTTTGACTTCAGCATTGCTTCCAAAGCGCCTTCCGCCGAGATTCTTTTTCAAACCCGGAAACAGATGGAAATCACTTAGTGCGAGATCAGGATTGTATGGTGAGTGGTGTAGGCACTCCCAACCAAGAGTTGCATATGGTTCAGCTCTGCCGCCATCGAGTGTGGTCTCGCATTGTCATCCAGCATCATAACGCCAGAAATGAGAAGGCCAAGTCGCTTTTTTCGAATTCGGCCATAGCCATTCAACGCTTTGTCCGCATGCAAAGCCCTGTTGTTTTCCTGGAGGGCATTTTGAAACTTGCCAAGCAATAAGACAAATGTCTCAACGTGCTTGGTACTTATGTTAACAAATAAAGTTGTCTCGTACGTTTCATATCTCCTTGTATTGTTAGACTTTCATACCCATCTTTTTCCAGACTCCAGGGGACACTTCTTTTCCGACTCACCCTCGTATGTATGGAAAAAAAATAAAAGATTTTTGTTTACGAAAGTTATAGAGTAAGCCCATGGGTGCTAAGAGCCCATGAGTGCCATACCTACGTCATAGTATAAAGGCCCAAAATTTTTCTGCGCAATTACATCACAGCAGGTAAAAAAGGTTAGCTATTATTTAAGCTGAGTCGCGCAGGCTTTGGCAGGAAACAGGTCGCAAAGTACCGTCAAAAACTGGGTTATTCCATTTCATGTCAAGTGACCTCGTCGTCTGCACCCGAACATCTCCGAATTGAACGAAGTTTTGCAGAGGTGCAGACAAGCCTTTGAAACTCATCTGTACACATTTTCAGCTTCCAAGACCCAAATTCTGAGGATCTAGGACCGATAAAAAAAGGGGGCGGGGACTCCAAAGTGGCGGATCAGCTTTGTGAGACGAATTGCCATATTTGGCACGGTTTCTCCATTAGAGGCCATTTTGTAGTGTTTTTTTTTTTTTTTTTTTCTTTTTTCTTTTAAGGTATCCTAGATTTCCATGATTTCTGTCTTGGAAAATGAAAATTTGCAAAGGTTAGTTTTGTAGCGGGTATTTGAAGTAGCTTAAAATTATAAAGCGGAAATCACACTACGTAAAAAAAGAATTGACTTTTGATTTTATTTGGTTTGTAAATATTGAACATACATCATTTCACGAAAAGTCAGCAAATAAACTTAAAAGGATGGCAAGCGACTCGCTTGTGTGTCGCGACAAGGTTTATATACTTTTTCGTGATGCATATCACGTGATGCAAAATTTATATTTTTTGGCATTGCCAGAGTTTTAAAGGCTTGTCTGCACCTTTGTAGAATGTCCTCCGAACAGAAATGATTGGATGGGAACCATCAGGTCACGTAACATGGAATGAATCTATGATGTATAGCTTTTTGCAACAATTTTAAGCACCTTTGCTACTTGCTTTCTGCCAAAGCCAGCGCGATTCAGCTTAAATAATAGCGATCCTTTCTTCCCTGCTGTGATGTATTTACTCGAAAAAAATTTGGGCCTTTATGCTGTGACATAGATCTGGCACTCATGGGCTCTTGGACTATTATATTACTCATCACCTTTAAAAAAATATCGAAGAAAAGAACGAACACGTGATAATGGAATTTTTCTTGAAGAAATTACTGCAGCGAAATTAATTACTGACTAAATTTCGGAGAAAATATGTTGACGTCCGCCGCTCTCTTAACTTCATTATGTGAACGTCAAGATATTCTTTCTTCCGTATTCCACTGCTGGGGAAAATATGTTGGCATTAGTAGCTCCTTTGAATGCTGACATATTTCATGCCGTTTCTGTGAAAAATACGTCAGCATTTTCAGATCCTTTAGCATAGCGTGACTGATGATCTATTTTCTTTTAACAATGTAATTGAACAGAACAGTTGAACTGGCTGCGTTAAGGAATTCAGAATTTTTAATTCATTCATTTTAGATGGACTATATTCGACAACAAGGTTATGGTGGAGCAATGATCTGGGCTATTGACATGGATGACTTCAACGGAGAATGTGGACGCAAAAATGCACTTCTGGAAGTGATGAATGAGAAATTAAGAGGTTATGTTCCTCCAAAGCCAGATCCCAAGCAAACTACACAAGGCACTACATTGTCAACTAGTAAATGGTGGCCTCCCAGGTAATTACTTCGTACAATTAGTTTTCTTTCACCAAATAAGCTTTTTAAATTCATCAAATACCTTTAAGGAAGGCAACCAAATAATTTGTTATCCTTCTCCAAAAAACTGCTACTGTTTCTTTCTCAGGACGTTCAACAAGGACTTCCCTTATTCTGTTTAAACATGCTTCATTGCATGCCAGGGATTCTACGCTCCAAGAAGTATTGATTCAGGAAGACTCGTCATAATTAACTACAACCAGTTTGTACTGTACTGGAGTGGGGGCCTGAGCTGACGTAAACCTACTCTTTTACTTTATTTACTAGAAAAATAAAACAAGTCCATATTTTTTCAGTGCCAATTTTTTCGCTGGAGGCATAAAACTTTCGAAGCTGCAAATGAAAAAAAAAAGGCATTACAGAGCCTAAGAATAAATTAAACTGAAAAACAATTAAGAAAAAAAGCTTTCAATTAACGAAATGAAAAGTCAATACTTTTGCATGTTAAGCGTACTTACAAATGCTGCATATCAGAAGGCAATAATACAACTGCATTACGAGATAGTGACTCATCATTCCAACAATATTCGCGATATGCCTACACTAGATTTGCAGTCTAATCTTATAAAAAATATGTTCTTTTTCCCCGAAATTCTGAAAGCGATTCAGATAATAAGCAACTCGGCTAGTCGGAGATAGGATAACTGGAGTACTGCCAATAATATGGAATCTTTTCTTACTTTACAGGTCGACAGAATCCAGTACTCAAATGACATGGTGGCCACCCGCAACGACGCAGTCCAGCACAGTGTGGTGGTCTCCCAGCAGCTCAACAACTCCTAGACCATCACAAGGCAGTGGTCCATCCTCGTCAGGAGCTGTCCCTTCTGACAAGGGGTCTGACAAAGGGTCTGTATCTCCCTATGACCAACCTGGCGCACCAGATTGTAAAAGTGGGTCTGAAGTTTTGCCCCATGACGATTCTGACAAGTACTACTGGTGTGTCGCTGGAAGACCTGTCCTGATGCAGTGCGAAAAAGGTTCGCATTTTGATGAAAGCACTGGGAAGTGCGCCTGGAACAAAGGAATTCGGAGAACCAATTATGGAGGCTACCACTATCAGTTTAGAACTTACATTGGGAAATGAATGATTCTGGATATTTCTTAGCCGAGGCACGGCTTTCTGGGATGAAAGACAAAACTTGCTCGATCTTAAAAACAAGTTGAAGTTCAAAAGAAAAATTACATGACATATCAAAGATGAAGGATGCTATGTGATATTTGGACGTGTTATGCAAAAATGAGGAGACCAACAAAAAATTTTAAAATGAGCTATTCACACAGTTTGGCAGATAAACTGACATACTAGGGCGTGCAATGATAATTTAAACCACATTCTGTATTACTATACCATATAATTAATAAAATGCCAACCCACATCCAAGAAACTGGGCACTGGAGTTCCACTTTGAGCTAAAATTGCTCAAAAGTGCTGCTCGCTGGATTGACTTATTTTTGTATAACACCATCCATTTAATAGTTAACAATGTAACATTTCTTAGGGTTTCCCCCTTTTATTTACCAACTGCATCTCTAAAATCTAACTTATGTAATTTCTGTAGCTACTTTAATGTAAAATTATCTTCACTAACAATATTATAGTAGGGATAAAGGATAATCTGGCAGCGTGTACACAACGATGTAATCAAGCTTTCTGTAGCCTGATACCATGCTGCCACGTAATGTTTGCCTTAACAAGGTTGCCGCGTTAGGTTTGCCTAGCTATAGTTTTGTTTTTATTTATTTATTATTTAGCATAACTATCAGGCAGACCTTTTATTTCATCCTGGAAAGACAGTCGAAGTTATTTTGGTTGCGGATTCCGAAGTTAAAATTGTTTCGGGGGTTTTTGTAGTGTTACTGCGATAACTCGCTTTTTTAGTCTCATCTCTTTCTTTGCGACATTCAGCATTTTTTTCATTCTTTTGGCGATTTTTCTTTTAAATTGCCAGCATATGAGCTTATGTTATTAACCATTCTTAAAAACATCTTGTTTTTCATCATCTGAATACAGATGGATTGTTCACAATTATTGTTATAGAAGTAAAGCAGTGTTTAAGTGAACTACAAATCTGCTTCCTTCTTTTTTTCTTTTTATTTTAAGTTGAGATGCCATTGCAGTGCCAAAAAACCATCGATAAAAAGGAACTACAAATAGTTGCTTCTCTTTTCTTACAATTAATATCATTTTGTCCGAAGTGCTATGAATGTTTTTGTAGTAATCACTCACTTTCATAAATTTGTTACTCGTAAGTGAAACATTTTTCAAAAATAAATGCTTTTTGAGATGAGTTTATTTTGTTTTTTCTATGATTTATGATTAATATGTAATCCAAAAGCAAAAGATCATTAAGATCGTTCCTCTCGCCCAAACTGCAGTGGTCAAAGCCGCATTCTTGCGTACAGTCAAAAGATTACCCTAGTGAGTGCTCTTGTTCAACTGTTGCTCTATAGAGGTATCGACAGGGCCTGATTACCCAAAAGGCTCAGTAAGCTCGAACTTCCCCTCAGAATTAACAGGGGCCCAAAAATAACTTAAAATTATCAGTTTCTGTTTTTAAATGTATTTTTTAGTATATTCAAACCTTGGAACTCGTTGAATAAAGATTTTAGAAGAATTTTAAAATGTGAGGACACAGTTCATAAAACAAGGTAGTAAGCTATATACATCTGTGGAATTTGCCTCAATGTGCTACAATATACTTTTATGACAGTTGATAAATTTTATGAAGTGATAAATCTGAAACACCAACTTATCTGCTGCGAATGGGAATAAAAGTAAGTAGTGTACAAAAATTCAATACGTCGGATACGTCGAGGGGGGGGGGGGCGATTTTATATGGAAGTCTGCTTGGCCGTTTTTGAAAATTGTTTCAATGCGCATAAAATTTTTAAAAAATATATACGGAAAAGAAAACAAGAGATGGGGGCCCTGAAATGAGACATAGCTTACCCCAACTTCAAATGTTAATCGGGCCCTGGTGTCGATATCCGTGCACAGAGGATCTGCCCCGAAGAGATGTGCTGAAAACGCGCCATTGTAGATGTGAATGCAGTTTATGCTTAAGTTATCAAATTGAGACACTCGTAACAGCTCTGCATGAGGAAAAACAGTGTACTGTTTTTAAGTACGTAGGTGTTTAAATGGATGAGAAATATTTATACAGTGGCTCCCAAAAGTCTTCGTACACCTACGACTTTCAACGAAATAGGCCCCAATCCATTGGTTAGAATTAATATTTCGGAATAGGTATTTAATTATAAGATCTATGATCAATTTTTAACAAAACTACATGAAATTTTTTTAAGAAATATTAAAACTTAATTTTTTAAAAATCAAAAACCAAAAAGTGCCCGAAATTTTGTCTCACAAAAGTCTTTGTACACTTTATAAAATGTCTATTATATTATTGAATAATCTAACTTTTGATTAAGTTATTAATTAGTAGAATATCATACAGTATTCATAACACCTTTTAAACGTCTGGGAATAGATTTCATTCTTTTTCTTTCTTTTTTTTGCATAAATTCTGAGTAAGTGTTCAACCACACTTCGAGTCTTACTGTTCTTTAGCTCTATTTTCATTTTAAAGCCCTATTTTCGTAATCTAGCCTCCAGATATCTCAAAATACGTTACATTTAGTTAAAATCTGGAGATTGAGGGGGTATTTTCTAAACTTAAGGACAATTTTCGAGGCAAGACGCAAACGTTGGAAAACGTGTGCTTCTTATCGTTATCTTGATAAAAAGACAAAGTTGTTTCCAATTGTTTCCAACCAAATTTTTGGCTAAGAGTTCAAAATTGGTTTTATAAATACTTAAAGGAACAGCATGATTCATTATTTCATCAAAAAATTACAAACTATCAAGTCCTGATGCTGATATGCACCCTCACACATCACACTAGAACACCTCCACCGTCCTGATTAACTGACTCAAATAAGTTCTTAAGATTAAGTTCCTATTTTTTTCTTCTACATACAGTTATACAACAATTTAACCAAAAATGTTGAATCAATTTTTATCTGCAAGTAAGATGTGATTCTAAAATGTTTTTAGCTTATTTATCATTGATTTTGCGACTAAAAGCGCAAGCTTTCTGTTTTACGCACGACCAAGAAAATTTCTGCGGGAAGAGGTCCCATTTAATCCAGCTAATCAGAGAACAATTTTAGGTGAAAATTAAATGTAAAATGCTTCATTTAACTCTGCAGAAACTTTTACAGCACTGAAACGTGTATTTTTCATAATTTTTTTTATTTTTAAATCTCCGATCACGTTTTGTCAACTTTGCCAGTTGACCTTTTCTTACCTTGTTTTCGGTCTGATTCCTTTCTTTAAAGCATTTTATCAAGCACTTTACTATACAAACAAATAAATTAACTAATTTAGAGACATTTCAAACCAATTTAATACTACTGTGGGAAAAAAATTCAAATTTCGAATAGTGTTAGCAGTTGTTTACGAATACCAGCCATTTTACAGTAATAACACCAATATTAAGGAATAAATAAACAAAAATTTTAAAGCCAAATGACTTATAAGGGTCAACACAATACAAAAATATTAATAAAACGGCATATGATAATTTTAATCATGAATTTATTCGAAAATATTTGAGTGTACGATGACTTTTGTGGCGTGTTATTTCTCTGTTTTTTCGTTTTCTGACCCATTTCAAAAAGAAGATCCGTCAATATTTTGAAAAAACCAATGGGTTGTATTTAGAATGATATAGGAATGATGTGAAAAAATATTGGACTTCATATTCGAATTCAATTTCGAGTTATTTTGGTTTTACTAAAAAATTTCAAAGTGTAGAAACACTTTTGGGAGCCACTGTACATACCCGACTCTTCTAATTACCCATCATAAGTGGAAATCATAGGGAAGGAGATCAGATGATCGAGGCCATCAGAAGTTGGACTATCTCTGAAGACCACTCACCAAACATCTCATACTGAAGTTGTCAAGGCAGTATAGCTTGGTACTTCGTCTAGCTAAAAAAATATCCTAACATTTTTCATACAACGACGAAATTTCCAGCTCTTTCTGCATATCATGGAGCTTATATTTTCCGCGCCGCTTTCATTTTGGTCATCTTGTAATTACTGAACTGTGTAATACTTTTTTAGTATTATCTTCACACTTTCACCCAACTTTGTCATGCATCTTTTTTCTGAAATGAAAGCCTCTCGTTTTTCGGGTCTTTCACGTCAGACTTGTACAAATATAACAAATAATCTTAAATGCTAAGAATGCCTTACCGGGTCACCAGGGGCTGCCTAAATAAATTTTCAAATAATTTCTTAAAAATTAAGGAAAAAAAAGAAAGAAAGAAAGAAGGCCAAGTATTCAATGCATTCCAGAAAACCTTTTAGCAATAAACTCAAAGTTGAGTGAAAATAATAAATGTACAAATAAAAGGCATTGCTTCACAAGGTCGCTAATTTAAAAAAAAAAAAAAAGGATTCAAAACAGTGTTATTGAATTAGTACGTTTTGTCCAACATGAAACTTCTATGGCCTTCTTATAGATTCTTGGACCTAACGTATAGGGCTATACAACCAGGGCAGCTGACTCCGAGGATGTTGCGGTTCCCAAACATCCCTTAACTGACAAGAATTCGCTCCCCCCCCCCCTCCAAATGCAAAAGGATGCAAAGGTTTCTAAATAGCAATGAAAGTTTTATTTTAGAATCCAATATCAAGCAGATTTGTAAAGTCAAACTTCATCCTTTGTTCTGATGATCTCAACGAATATTAATCAATTGCACAGCAGAAAAGTCATAGATGAATTTTAAGGATTCATTCAAATCCCCGAAATTCAACACCAAGTTTTCATTTAATAAAAATTTATTGTTTGTCCCTCTTTCCAACCTTCCTTTAGGCAGCAAAATGGCATGTTTTCCATTCAATTTAAAATGGATGTTATGTCATGAAGATTTGGAGATTAAAAAAGAAATTAAAGAAGCTTCCTCAAAAATGGTTTTGGTTAAGATCTTGCATGTTTCTAACATTGACATTTTGGTGAAACTTTACTTCTTGTAATGTACCAATAATGTTGGAACTAGAAGCCATTAAATATTTTCTGCGCTTCAGAAACGAAGAAAAGGTCATGCTTTCATCGACGGCTTTCTCATAAAAATAGAATTCTTTGCAAGACATTTATCGATAATTGTATCTTAATCTGTATTGATTTTTCTAGGATCAAAAATGACTTTTATCTACTTTCATAACCTTCTATTGACTTCCATTATTGACACATTCAGAGTTAGACAAATAAATCGATTCAGCTGAGAGGGAATGAAGTTTAAACCACAGGGCATAATTGATATGCTCTCACTTTCGTGCTATCATTCGATATTATATAATTTAAGCTTGCTGATAAACAAGAAATTACGTGAACTAGGTTGTTTTAACTGGCATTATAAAACTCTACTCAAATGGTGAACGTTCAGAAAATAAGCAGCTTCAAAAAACATAAAGTTGCTATATTAAATAAAATTACTGTACTACAATGTTTCACTACTGCTTTGCTTGGTATAGGTATATCTTTCAACAGCAAATGCATTCGATATGCCTTTGTTACTACGTACCATGTATTGTTTTTTGTGCCAACTATAAAATCAATATTCTGTGTTCTTACGGAAGAAACCTTGTCGGCATTTCATTTTGGAATTGCATGTTGCAAAATATTAACTCTAACTTTATGGTGGAGCTTATATCTCAACAGGCAAGAACTTTACGACTTGATTTCTTCTTTGAATGGATATAAGAAAATTTCAATAACAGAATCATTAGTTGCTTGCTTTTCTTTGTTGCTGTTTTTCCAACCAATACCAAGTTTGATTACTGGATTTTTATCAGGAGGGTATAGCAATCGTGTGGCTATAAACCTTAAATCATGCAACAATTATTGGATGACAAATCTGTATGAAAGCGTCGATTCATTTTCGATTTTCCTCGATGTGTTATCCCTTTATGTATCTTACTCCGTCTTCTTTCTCACGACCGTATATTATTCTTTCTGCTGCTGGCAAATCTTAAAGAAGATAGATCAAGTTCGTTCTCTTTCATTTCCTACGAATGTGGAACTCTCTTGGCAACAGTGTAAAATATGTGTACGTTTCATTGAAAAGCTCGAGAAAGTTATGTCGTTTCCAATAGCTATTGTATTATGTAGGATAATGTATGATGAGTTCGGTGCAATTTACCACCGAAAATCTCGCAAAGCACGTATTGGTATGCGTAGTTTTTATGTTACACTTCCACAAGTATTTATGTGGCTCCTCTGTATAATATTCCTCGCAGATTCCGTTCAAAAGAAAAGTCTAGATTGCATTAGCAATGCTTTTTATCGAATGAGAACACTGTACCCATGTATTTCGGGGCAACTTTACTTGGACTACAAAGAGATGAAGTTGAAAACTAAACTCACTTCTTGGAATGCTGTGAATTTAAGTAAAGGACTGCTGCTGACTATTATCGCTTCTCTAGCTACTTACGGTACGCTCATTTCACAGATGTAAAAGCAAGAAATTAAATTTCTTAGTACAAAGTTTATCATTTTAGCAAATAATTTTTTCAACACAGGCTCAATTAAGTACTGCAGTCTACTTCGAGAGCATTCCCAAGACCTTAACTTAAAATGCATACTTTTGAATTCGTAGATCAAATATGAATTGAATGCACACGAATGCACCTTTTTAAGAAAAGGAATTCGAGCTTTTCAGAAATTTTAAAAGAAAGAAGAATATATGCTTGTAAATGTCGCACATTAAGAGGAATGAATCAGTAGCAAAATAAATAAAATCGTCATTTCTTCACTTGGTGTGGCCCAAATTCTACATGGGTATGACGCTTTCGAGCGGGACTGACATCATTTCATAAACCAGAGAAGACAAAACTTACAAGTACTGTCAATTATTTTACAATCCTGTGGCATTGCTTGTCACCTGACAATAAACTGTGGAACATTCATTTGAGCGCCTATTACATAGCTTTTCACGTTGATTAATTTGTGGTAACTTATATTTTTGACTTTTGATGTCCAAATATAGAACTGGTCTCCCTTTAACAAGGCAAAATGATTGTATTGTGTAACTTTCTTTTGTTTTAAGTATTAATTTAAAACGATTACTATTTCTAAGTTAGGTATATAAAGAGAGAGATCCAAAATTATACAATTGTTCATCTCAAAATTTTCAACCGTTTAATAATAGAAACTGATAATTCGTATTATATCAAAGCGTAAAGGAAAACGCATGCATTTTATTTCGAAAAAAAAAATCAGACGGAAAAAATACGCTACGTTTTTTTCATACTCTAAACATTAAGTTCGGTGCCTTGTCTTTCAGGACCTGATTTTCTTTTAAAGTCTGAAAATAATCAAATTCAGTTCGCATGAGCATTATGAGTTTTCAGTATGCCCATAGCTATGCGAGTGTGAACTATAGTTCAGCTGCGAAAAGCGCAAAAATCGTATCTGCATTTGAGCTGAGCTCAAAATGAGAAACTGTCATTTAAGTTTTAAGCTCCCATATATTTGATTCAGAATATACTTTTCAAGACTTTTTTTTTTAATTCCCAATCACAAATGATCATAAAACATTGCATATAGGTAAAATATTTTTTAAACAACCACCTGGTGACCGTAACTCAATTTTGATAGCACGTGCAGACACGACTTTAGTGCTTAGCACGGCAGAACTGGTCCAACCAGTGTATTCCATTTTATTTCAAAAAATATATACATAAATCGTAGTTGAAAATTAATAAAACTTTCACAGATATAAAAAGCAATTTCTAAGTTGTTAACACTATGAAAGACTGTTTTTTCATGAACTAGAACTGCAACATCACAGAACAATCCAAACTTTACAAAACCCTTAATCATGCCCATAACTTGTCATTTAGTCGATGCAAAAAGGAGAGACACCTCCAAGTTTTCACAATAATGTTTTTTTTTTCTTTTTTTTTTTTTTTTGAGCAATCACAAATGCTGTTTTAAATATTTATTTAGAGAGTGAAATTTTCGTCACCATAGTTACAGATCAACTATAGTTTGATTTTATTCATTTTTTTTCAGGGCTTAATTCAAGCAGACTTTACATATAAAAAAGGGGGGTGAGAGAGGTACTTAAACAGTGAAACTTCATCCAAGTACCAAATTTCCAGATTAATAATTACCATCATTTAAAATTGATAAAATATAAAAATACATTATGTTATATGCTGTAAAAAATTTTTATAAGCGTACTGGTAGATATCGGCCATAAAATCTTTATCTTTACTACTGTATCCTAATCACCATTTCTTTTTTTCTTGATATACCTTGTATTACCTATTCTATAAAATCACCAGTCATTGTCACGGGTGAAAATTTCTGGGCCATTTCCATTCCATTTGTAGAAACAAGAAACCTAACAAGTAGGGTGCTATCGCAATATGTAATTGCGAAAAATATAATTTGAGTTCAAGACGCAAAATTTCAAAGGATTTATTTTATTTTGTTCATTGCCCCCCCCCCCCCCTTCTTTTTTCCTTCAATAATTGAGATTCAGGACAACGAAAGGGTTTTGAATAAGCTTTGACTGAAAAATAAAGAATTAAAAAACATATGTTCTAGTAGTCCACTATGACAGAATGTATTTAATACTCACAACATGAATGACTTTTCTTACTGAAAATCACTCACTTAATAGTTTTGATTATCATCAAACTCATTCTGGAGACTAGAAAATTACTTCCAACAGAAGTTGTATGAAATACTTAATTTTTAAAAAGAATGAAACACCCAATGTACATACCAATAACTCAAAACTGATATTTAAAAAAAAAATCCCCGTTAATAAATGACCATCATCATTCCAATTTGATACTTAAGCCAATTTATTTTCAAAACAATCCAATGCAGAGATTCAAATATTCAAAAAATATTTTTTCCATAAGAATACAAATGCAAACGTTAGCACCAAATTTTATAAATCAGTTTCATACAATCCTTTTTCATATACTTTAGATTTAGACTACAACAATCATAGTTCTTACATAACAACATTAATAATAATTCATCTCACAACGTGCAAAATTAAATCCTATCATAAATAACAGAACAGATTTATAACTTTTTGTTAGAATCAGTAAATTACAAAAGCAAAAACTCTCAATGAAGAAAAATCTTGATAAAAGTGCGACGGGAAAATATGAGCAATTTACAAACACCATAATGAATGGAGGAAAAAATCCTAATTGACTAATTGTAAATTCATAAGTCTTGGAAAAATTATTAAACCAAATTTCATTACAACTCTTTTTTTTTAATATTTTGTCCCTCAAATAATGTACTAGAAAGTAATATAATATGGAAGTGCAAATAATTCATGGTAAATTCTTGTTATAAATAATTTATAGCAATTTTTAAAATAAATTAAATTCTTGGTTTATTGCAGCAGGGATAAAAGTCATAGCTAGTAATAACAATTTTTCAATGTGGTAAAAATTTTCTTAAAGCTGACAGGAAAAAAAATGCACGGAAACATTTTCTGTGTAAAAAGTTTTCTTATACATTAATCTTTGTTAATTATAATAAAAGAATTCACAACCTTTTTCTAACACACATAAAGTATTTTTATGTATTGGTTAAGATGCTTTGAAGAGATTTTATAACAAACATTCTCTACATATGTAGCAGTTTTAATGAATAGAGCTCCACATTTTCAAACCAAACTGATTTGAAACTTAAGTAGACTTAAAAATAGTTCAGAAAAGTGAACTTAACAACATTTTTTACAGTAAAAATTTAAAATAAAACAATATAATTATATTCTTTACGTTTATATATCACAGCACTATGTTACATCTAATAAAAAGTAAAATAAGCAGAAGTCTCAAATATAAAACCATTTGAGACACATAAAAAATAGACTAGGAGCAAATAAATACAAATAAAATTAATTACGATAAAAAAAGAACGCTAAGATATTTGTATTGTAAACAAAAGAACATAAGTGAGCAAAATTGCTATTTTTTCCACTCAAAATTAAAAATTTTAAAAACTTTCCCCCAGAAAACATGAATAGGTGCTCTGGTGCTCACATAAAATCATTTTATTATTTTATAACTAATCATAATTATTTCATTTCTTTTTTAACTACTTTTTGATGAGCTATAATAATTGTATATATTGAAATTAGATAATTGCAAAAAAAAAAAAAGTTATCATATAAAAATAAACATAATAACACACAATTTGAAGA